>NC_067238.1:23669248-23992248 GCF_019924925.1 Ctenopharyngodon idella
TAAAGACATTTATAATGATACAAAATATTTCTATTTCAAATAAATGTTGCTCTTTGAACCTGAATCACAGAACCTGAAAAAAGTATCAGAGTTTCCAAAAAAAATATTAAACAGCACAACTGTTTTCAACATAATAAGAAATGTTTCTCATCAGCATATTAGAATGATTTCAGTGAAATTAATTAAATGAAATGAGTTTGTTTCACTCAAATAATAATGAAAGTTCATTGTACTTAATAGAAAAATGTTGCATGAACTCAAAATTTCATTGTAGTAAGCTGAACTTAATATGATTGAGTTGAGTTGCAGCAGATTTCTAATTCCCAACATGCTTTGCGTCAGACTGTATAAATAAATGTTGAATTTAAGTGTTATTTTGTGTTTTTACAGGGGGTTCTGTTATGTTAGTTTTGTAGAGTTACCATTGTGATGAAGAATAGAGCCTGTAGTAAGGGTTAAGGATGGACTGCAAAACTTTTTAGACCATATATACAGTATTGTGTTTGATTATATACATGCAAGTATATAATGACAGTATCTTTGATAGTTATAATAGCATGTGTTATTTGTTATCTAACATTTAACCAAGATCTGAATGAGATATTTATGTAAATGAACTGTATGTAATTAACATTATGATGAGCTGGGCGAGGCTGAGAACTGTGGGAGCGAAGGGATGTCGGTGACGTGATTGTTAATGAGAGACACCTGTGCACCACACTGGCCTTGCTCCGCTTCCACGGCTCTCGGCCCCACCCTGCTTGTCACAAAAATTTTAAGTTCTACTAACTTAAAAAAAATGAGTTAGTTTACTTAAATGTTTTGAGGTAATAAGTTTCCTCAAATGTTTTGAGTATTCTGAACTTATTGAGTTTTGCAATGTATGACACTGAAGACTGCAGTAATGACGCTGAAATTACATTTTATAATATATTAAAATAGAAAATTTTTTAAAAAAACCAACCCCAAACTTTTGAAAGGTAGTGTATATATCATGTGGACAAAAATACAAACTAAAAGTTTCTCTTTAAGTTACTTCAAAGAAACATCAGCATTACTGGACTGTGTGGGTACATGAGACAAAAAAAAAGCTTGGGAAACACTAGTTTAGATGTCAGGTTTCAACAGACATATTCAGACACATGTATCCATGCTGGCAGACACACACAAACACACCCGCACACACACAGCCAGAGTACTTCTCACTTATGTAGTTTCTAATTTGATAAAGTCACCAGTGATCAAAACATGCGAGTAGTTGACCTTTGGCCTGACAAAATGGCAGCATATTTGCCTTTGTGCAGGCAGCCTGGGAGAGCGCCGCCCCGTGACCTGCGTAATGCAGGGGGTCAGAGGGCAGGCTGTTTGACAGCAGTATGAGTTGGGATCTCTTGGGCCTGCCTGAGCCGTGAAATCAATCTCTCAGGGCCAGCAGCAGGGCAGCAGACGCAACCGGAAAAAGCCCCATGCAGCGGACCGGCCCACCACCCGTCTCTGTCTGTCTGGAACTACAGAGGGAGTGAAACCTGACAGGGGAAAGTATGATGGGGAGGAGTAATCGCACGCAGGACAGATACAAGTGAAGCTAAGAGAATTTCTTGCTTAAAGAAGACTAGGACTATTCAAATTTTTTGCATTATTTTTAATAATAATAATTAATAATGCTTGCCATTTTATGGAAGCTTGTTTCCACCACTTTTTTAAAAAATAAAAAAGGTAATTGCAACTTTTTATCTCACAATTCTGACTTTTTTTTCTCACAATTGCCAGATAATGTCAGAATTGCGAGATATAAACTCACAATTGCGAGAAATAAAGTCAGAATTGCGAGTTATAAACTCACAATTACACGTTATAAACTCACAATTGTGACATATAAACTCGCAATTCTGACTTATAAAGTCCAATTCTGAGGAAAAAATTCTTTATAACACGCAATTGCAACTTTATATCATGCAATTCTGACTTTATAACACAATTCTGACTTTTTGAGTTTATATCTTGCATTTCTGACTTTATAACTCACAATTGAATGTATTGTGAGATATAAACTCGCAATTCTGAGAAAAAAACAAATTGAAACACTCAATTTGGAGTTTATAAATTGCAATTGCGAGTTTATATCACGGAATTCTAAGAAAAAAGTCAGAATTGTGAGATAAAAAGTCACAATTACCGTTTTTATTTTTTATGCAATGGTGGAAACAAGCTTCCATACAATTGAGTAGATACCTATTAACCACATTCCTATCAAACATATTTTAATGACCATAAATAAACAACATAATTTTCATTACTGTGAACCATAAAAAATAAAAACAATGCAAAGAATAATGATAAAAGTGAAAAATAATGAAATGGAAAAAAAAAAAGAAGAAATAATAATGAAATCCCAACCTAGGATAAAGTAAGTAAACATATTTATTATTTGGCTTTCTAGAATACTTGAGTCTGATTATTGCAGCATTCTGCGATTACGTATTTTTGTACAATAACCACTGAACTGTATATTTGAGCGCTGTTCTTGGCAACTAATCTCTTGCACTGTTAGTTTCTTTTTGTATCACTTACTTTAGAAGAAGAAAAAGAAGAAGAGTGAAATATGACCTGGACTTTTTTTTTTTTGTGCGTGTGAGATTCACCCACAGACGCCATTTTCTGGCTTTCACCTCTTTAAAGTAACTGGGCAGGTGTTGTCAATACAGTCTATGCTTTCTCCAGATTTCTTCAACACACACATACACACACAAGTCTGCTTATTTAACAGTGCAAGTGTTTGACCTGATGTGTTTCAGTCTTGCAGAGCTGTGAGTGTGATCACTGACAGCAGCTGCGGGGTCACACTTGTCTCATAAACATCATGGGACTGTCAGTGGTCACAGACTAAGTGCTTGACATCTTAAAGCTCTGAGATTTACCCTATATACTTCAGTTTCCCAAGTAATGTGATCTTACCCTGCTAATTGTGGTTTTATTGCATTTGACAGGTATAGACAGGTTTAATGTCTTAGTTTGCAATACAATACATTTCACTTGGTCATTGGAAATAGCACAAACCAGGTACCTTTCTTTACTAACACTACAGAGTGTTGTTTCAGTATAAGATTCAGTTTGTGAAAGTGAGAAGCCTTGGCCTAAGTTTACCTTTTGCTAAAACTCACACTCTTTGTTAGGCTAATCGGTTATGTGAGGAGTTTTGAGTGACGTGTGAACGTATAGAGGTCGTGAAGGTAAGATTTAGATAGTCTGATTAGTGTTTATGCAGTCATTAACGTGACAGGCTGCTCCACTGCCACTGCTCAGCTCTGACAGTCTGTTTTCTAAAGGTCCCACTGCTTCAGTAACACAAACACTGGGGTTTCACTCTCACCGCTCCCACTATAGCCTCTGAAACCTCGGCTCAGAAGTTCCTGTAATACTGAGTATGCAAGATAAAACGTTGGCCACTCTCGGCCCTTGTTATGACTGAAAGTAGAATTGTGGGAACTCTGGAAATGTGCTATTTTTACATCACGTTGAGTTTTCACATGACACTGGGTACAGATATATGTCATGGGCTGAAATGTTTGAGTTTGAGTTTAAAGGGTTTGTTCATCCAAAAATGACATTCTGTCATTATGTACTCACCATCATGGCGTTCCAAACCTATTTGACTTTACTTTTTTCCGTGGAAAAATAGAAAGAGAAGTTTAGTTAAGCTCCGAATCACAAAAGAAGTATCATAAAAGAAGTCCTTAAAGGGTTAGTTCACCCAAAAATGAAAATTCTGTCATTAATTACTCACCCTCATGTTGTTCCAAACCCGTAAGACTTTCGTTCATCTTCGGAACACTGTGGTTTCCACTGATGTGTGAGTTGATGAAGGTTTATATGTGAATAAAAGCCTAAATTTAAACTGTTCATCATATAAAGCGATCGAGTCTGTTCAGCAAATTTGGACTAAACCACTCAATTCATATAGATTATTTTTACCATCTCTTTATGAACTTTTTGAAGCATCAAAGTGGTAGTTGCGTAGCTGTCAGTGGAGAGACAGAAATCGCTCAGATTTTATTAAAAATATCTTAATTTGTGTTCCAAAGATCTTACGTGTTTGGAACAACATGAGGGTGAGTAAATGATGTAAATTTTAATTTTTGGGTGAACTATCCCTTTAAGACTCATCAGCTATCATTTAAGTGTTGTGAAACTTTGACCTGTGGAGGGCAGTAATATACTTAGCAGCGTCTACACTGCCGGAATTCTACAAGAAGAAGAGGAAGAAGAGAGCTAGTGCAAGATGAGCGTTTGTGGTTAAAACGTATATATAATTTTTAATTTTTGTTAGAAAATGACTGATCGTTTCACTAGATAAGACCCTTATTCCTCGTCTGGGATCGTGTAGAACGCTTTGAAGCAGCACTGAAACTGCAATTTGGACCTTCAACCCAGTGAACCCCACTGAAGTCCACTATACAGACAAAAACCCTGGAATGTTTTGCTCAGAAACCTTAATTTCTTTTTGACTTAAGAAAGAAAGACATGAACATCTTGGATGAAATGGGGGTGAGTAAATTATCATGAAATTTTTATTCAGAAGTGAACTAATCGTTTAATAACATGTTTTTACTCCAAACTCACTTCATAACGACAGTTGAGCATCCTTCTATGAGATGATGTGGCTTCTTACACAGAATAAGGCTGTTGTGTGTTTATTAGTCATGTTTAATCAATCAAAGCCTTTCAGTCTTCTGTTTATTCAGCTACAGCGATATGACACGTGTTATCTTCTTCTGCGGCAAGGCATATTTGGAGTTTCTGCGCAAGAGCGCCCTCTGGCTTTCAGATGGAGAAGCATTTACTACTGATCACAGAGCCGTACAGCTCTGACAAGCTGCGTATAAAATAATTGCAGCCTTTGCCAAATCGCGTGCGGTTTAATTGCGATGAATCGTGCAGCCCTAATAGATAGATAGATACAAATGCACACACACACATGCAGACATACACACATGCAGCGATATCTGTAGTGTGTCTTTGCCCCTCCCCCCGTGACCCCCCTCTAGCTATGTATCTGTTAGACAGCTTGTGTGGCTCAGGCTGAGATTGGCCGTAGACAGGGCTGCAGTAACGGCTGCTTACCGCCAGCCCCGCAGCTGTCTGTGCACGATGACCCCGTGTGTGAGACCCCCCCTCTGCTGCTTCCCAAGCCAGGAGAGGGACAGCGGGAGGGGGTCAAGGAGGACGTGTAGCCACCACACTCCCAATCCTGTACTTACAAAACACACACACACAGCCCACCCCCAACCCCTGCCCTGGGGCAGCTCTGTTCAGAGGAGGCTGGGATGGGTGTCTGTGCAACTGTGCATATATGCTTGCGTGTGCATACCGAGTGTGTGTAAATGTATATCATGCCACAGTGCTCTCCCCCTAAAAAGTGTTTGCTAAGGCTATATCGTTAATATTGCTAATATGTTGGGTTAGAGATTTAAACAAAAACCCTAAACCACAGTATTACATTTTAGCGCATAACTTCCAGAACTGTTTGACTACAGACATGAATCATAATTTAAATCAAGTGTCTTGTTGAGGATGTAGGCTACTAAGAACATACTAAGGTTTTAGACATGTGTGCTAGAAACCACTGAGAACATGCTAGTTACTACATAGCAATATAGCATTGTGACTTTTTTCACAGGCAGGCATTACACTAAAAATCATATTCTAAACAAGCTAGTAGTTTCTAGCACACAACTTAAGTCAGCACATACCGAGGACCTCTTCTGAATCTGTCGCCCGTGGTTTGTTACTTCAAGCAGAAGTGCTATGCTGCCCTAACAGGAAGTGGGCATCTGCCTTTGTGGTGACCCTTCAACAAGGCTGAGAAAAAGAACCAAGCATAAGCTGACTGGGCTTAAGTAATTATACTTCACTTTTTTTTCCTCCAAGAAACGTAAGCTCAAGTAAAAAGGAGAAAGCAAACATTTTTCTTCCACATACATTATTTTCATGCCATTGTGTTGCTTATTTATGGAACGTATTATATCGGGCTGCTCCGTAATGCCATGTGAAAACAGCTTACACAGTTCCTGCACATTCCCTAACTTTGTTTAACCTGCACAGTATGCAGTTTATTTTCTTGAGCTGAGGAAAGGACAAGGAAGCACAGTTTCCCTGGCAGAGAGAAACCTGTCGACACTGAAGTAAAGCTGGGTGTTATCAACTGCACGACTCTACCAGCAAACTAGGGTGGGAGGATAGAGCCCTCTCACCCTGTCAAACATTACAAAAGTACTGTGGAAGTACTGTACAGTGATTGTATCAGATGATATAGAATATCATGATAATAAATAATGATAATATTCATATACCATGGTATTTACATGCTACTCCAATGTGCTTTAAAGAAAACTAGTATAAGTTTAAGGTCAATAAAATTACTATTCTAATAAACACTGTTCTTTTGACCTTTCTATTCATCAAAGAAAAAAAAAAAAAAATATATATATATATATATTATCATGTGACACTGAAGACTGGAGTAATGGCTGCTGAAAATTCATCTTTGATAGTGCAGGAATGAAATACATTTTGAAATATTTTAAATTATATTTTAAAATATTTCAAAATGTATTTCATTCCTGTGCTATCAAAGATGAATTATTATATAGCAGTTATTATTATATATTAATATTTAGTAATATATTAATATAGTAATATTTCACAAAATTACTGTGTTTTTAATCAAATGTAGCCTTTGTGAGAGTGTACGTAAAAGTGCTACCATGTCCAAAAAACTTTATGGCACTTCTTTGTTAATGAACACATGAAGCAGACATGAAGAAACAATTTGCAAGATAATCACTGCTAGATAATCACCATATTATTATTGTCTTTTTCATAAAAAATACCAAAAAAATACCAAAAACATCCTTAAAACCTATGTTTCTATGATATTTTGTTGCCAATAAAGGCTAGGATATGTTGCTCTACGGTTGCTATAGGGAGGTCTGGATGGTTGCTAGGGCATGGCTAGGAAGTTGCGTGGTTACTTGCCTTTTTTTCAGTGACTTATGAAAATCATTTGTTACATGTCAAATTTTGGGGACGGAAAAATAATAATATCTACTGTAAATAATAATGGTAATGATTTGCTAAAGCAAACACCACTTTAATTTTTTAAAATTAAATTTACTGTTCTTACCTAATGGGCAAGTTTTTTATTTCAACTACAAACATTATTATAACATCTCAAATCCTAAAATAAATAAAATGTGTTTTTGGATAATGCTTTTTGAGTTTGATTGACATCTGTGTTAGGCAATTAGGTGTTATCCAGGCTGTCTCAAGCATTTCGCGCCAGTGAGTTCGTGTTCACCCATTCAATTATAATTTGCAGCGATGTTAAAGTAAAATTCTATAAAAAAAAAATACTTTAAAGAATTCGCATTGACGTGGGAGAAGCCGTCCGTCAGCCCGCAGGTAACGGCAACATTCATTCTGGAATAGGTAAGCCATTTTGTTTTGAAAATCAGATTTTTTTGTGTGTGTGTTATATATGTATGTGGACGGGTTATAGCTATTCTAGGTGCTGTTATTTGTCGAAACTGTATGACTTTATTCACAATTGATAAAAGTTCACGTCTGTTTTGTATTCGTAATTGAACAGACGTGATAGATTTTTTCTACACAGCTTTGTTCTAACGTTATAGTTCGAGTATTGTTGTCTGCGACAGTATTTAGTGCTTGGGCTTACCGTGAATACATTTAGGTTATGTTGACATTGGACATGCTTTTTCCCTACGGAGTTACACAAACATGTTTGAGAAATTGTGACGAGGACGTGGTAGCTTTACTGTACTGTGCGTGTGTTCTACTGCGGTTCATTTTCAGTAAAAAAAAAAAAAAGGAAAAATGATTGAAATTACCTGAATATTGAGTCAGTTAGTTTGCTTTTGGCTACAAGGAATATGTAGGAAAGTGAAGGATATGTCAAAATGGCTTCTCACTTTTGCCCAGGCCCAGCCAAAAATAAATTCTGCCTACACCACTAAAGGCCCTGTTTACACATGGTATGAAGACGCATTTTGGAGGGAGACGCATTCCCGTTTACACCTGGTGTTTTAATTCATCTCGTTTGTCCACTTTCAACCACTTCTGTCTACAAGAGACAGAACATCACGGAGAACATCAGCTTTCGTTTCTATTCTGACAGCCAAGACCATGCCGAACGTGGTGAATATGTGTTAGAAATCAAGAATGGTGTGAGAACATTGTGCTTGGTACGATTTTCATCTTCAAACCAAACTTGGGTCTTCAGCCACCAAAGTTTAAATCCCGCTAGGGGCTTCCCTTAATGTTTACTCAGCCAGTAGGTGGTCTTTTGTGGCTGTTCGAATACATTTGACCACATGAGCATTTACACTACGAAAGCAATCAGGTTGAATGCGTCTTCGACTACTTAGTCTGGAAGTGGTTGAAAGTGGACAAGTTCAAAACATTTTAGACCCCATGTACACCTGTATTTAGCTTCGTCCACTTGTGATCCAATCGATACCAGGTGTAAACAAGGCCTGAGACAAACTGGTTAAAAAGGGGTTCTGCAAAAACTAACCATAGCTCTAATTTTTACAGCAACAGTGTTATTGTAAATCAGTGTGTTTACTTCACAAATACACAGAAGCACTTTCAGTACAAACTCAATCCCCTGCTCCCTCTCTCTCTCACACACAAACACATGGACACACACATACACACGCTTCCTTTGTCCCATGAGGAGCCAATTCCCAGGCAGTTTTGGGGCGGATTGGTTTCTGTCTCACCCAGCCACTCTGCACTGTAGGTAACGACGCATTGTTCTCCAGCTGGGTCCCGACTGGGGAAGGGTTACAGGAAAGAGGGTGGTGAGAGAGGGAGAAGCTGGCCTGGTAAGGACCTGAATGGAGTTTTGTCTAGGCTGTGCGCTGCAGCAATCCGATCTGGTGGGAAACCTTTGAGACGACCACGGAGTCACAAATAGAACAACAGGAACTAGGGACAATCACAGACTGCACCATAAAAGAGGCACTATCCCCGAGTGAGATAGTCAGCCAGGTCTTGCCTTCCTCTCACACATGTGCTCAGTCTCATACAAGTCTGCTACAATATCAGATCTGATATAATGTTATATACAGAGAGGCCCTAAAAGTATATTGGACAATTAAACAACAAATAAAAATGTATGAATGTCATTTCATTAGTTGTAAGAAAAAAAATCAAAATGGCTTGCACCTAAAAAGGTGTCATTTTTGAGCTATATTTTTGCTCATTCAGAAACGAGGGGTTTTAAATGAATGACCAAACTCAGCGTGCGAGTATCAAACTTAAAGGGTTAGTTCACTCAAAAATGAAAATTCTGTCATTAATTACTCATCCTCACGTTGTTTCACACCCATAAGATCTTCGTTCATCTTCGGAACACAAATTAAAATATTTTTGATAAAATCTGATGGCTCAGTAAGGCCTGCATTGACAGCAAGTTAATTAACACTTTCAAATGCCCAGAAAGCTACTAAAGACATATTTAAAACAGTTAATGTGACCACAGTGGTTCAACCTTAATGTTATGAAGGGACGAGAATACTTTTTGTGCGGCAAAAAAACTTTATTCAACAATATCTAGTGATAGGCGATTTCAAAACACTGCTTCATGAAGCTTCAAAGCTTTATGAATCTTTTGTTTCAAATCAGTGGTTCAGAGCGTGTATCAAACTGGCAAAGTCACGTGATTTCAGAAAACGAGGCTTTGTTACATCATAAGTGTTTCGAAACATTTCAAAATTTTAATGGTTCACGTGACAGTTTGATACACGCTCCGAACTACTGATTCGTAGCCCTGGTCTTCCCTATGCAACATATGAGAGAGTGGGCCGTTTGGGATGAACCAATTCGCTGGAATGATTTAGAATTTCTGATGCTATATGAGGAAAGGACTGTTTGGGATGAACCGATTCACTAGAATGAACTGGACATTCCTATGAGGGCGTTTGAGATGAACTGATTCACAGCAATTTAGACTTTCTGACGCTACATATGAGAGAGAGTACTGTTTGGGATGACTGATTCACTACAATGAACTGGACTTTCCTACGCTACATATGAGAAAAAGGACTGTTTGGGATGAACCGATTCACTATGAACTGGACATTCCTACACTACATTTGAGGGCGTTTGAGATGAACTGATTCAGTAGAGCGATTTAAACTTTCCTACACTACATATGAGAGAAAGGACCATTTGGGAAGAATCGATTCACTACAATGAATCTGACATTTCTACTTACTGTATGAGAGACAGAGGACACAGAAGTGTGCACGTTTGATTGATTCCCTCAGCTTAGACATTAAAGAGCGATGTAGCATTTAGGTTGCGCAAACTGTGAGTCAATGGATAAATGAGCTTCTTTCCTGGAAAAGCCACACTAATGTGAAAATAGCTGAACTACTGTTACCCTATTGAAAAATGTTACTCCCTAACACTGGTCCCACGTTCATTTCAGTGGATCAATTTAATCCGTTTTTACCTTTATAATAATAATATAAAGGTAAATATAATATTATAAAGGTATTTCTCAGTTAGGCTTCTCATTAGTGGGAAAAGCCCGTTCTTCTTTTAGCATTTATTGTTGACAAATGTTTGCTTTATTTCTCTCTTGAGCACGTCTACAAACGTCATTTCTAGACGCGAAACACATCATATTTTCCAAATGCATATGTTCTTGGATTAATGACATCCTCTGAAGCTGCAATTGCTGGGTGTGTTTGGAGTTCAGATGAAAAAAAATCAGAGTACTGATGTGTCCCACAAGTCGGCTGTTGTGATTTCGTCTCCTTTATTGTTGGCTTGGGCTACTGATGTCACTTCCCCTGCCGTAATAAAGGAGAGCAGCCGTTGGCCACAGCAGGATCCAGCTGTTCTTGCACATGGTTGAGCTGTGCGGTAATACTCGGAAGACACAGGAAAAACAAGAAAGAGATCACTGGAGTTCAGCACATACTGTGTGTCAATAGTTAAGTGGACTGTACATCATTGTAATCACTGTAAAGTGTAATGAATTCAAATATCAGCTCAGCCGGGGCTCAGGTTGGATGTTTGAGAGACATTAGAAAAGTTAGCAGATCTTCTGACATAAACTGTGTCAAAATGTGTAATTTCCTTTGATGTCATAAAGGAAGAGCTCACTTCCTTTACTGGATAACCAATAGCATCAGTGATATCAAACTAGGCTATATTTGAACATACACAGATGTAAATTATATTTAAAAGATAATGGATTAATCAACACAAATGATTAAATGATTAATTACAGTAGTTATTGTGTGTACATGGGAAAGCCAGATGCAAAGCTGTCCCACCCTCTTAAGTGTAGGGAGAAGATGAATCCATCCAGCTTTTGGTAGTCAGCATATCCACACAGATGTTCTTCTTGGCACCTCAGCATGACCGAGTGAGCCTCAAAACCCTGGTGAGAACTTCCTCTGTGGGCCACAGCAGTGAGAGTGGACAGGATGGATAAAAAAAAAAAAGAAAAAAAGAAGTTGTTTTAGTTGATTTACATGTTCTTAAGATCATGTGAATTGCACTTGTTTGTGCAAAATTTAGGGTATTAGGGTTGACAAGGTTGTTGCTATTTGGTTGCTAAGACAAAGTAGTTTTAGAAAGTTGCTAGTGTTTTGCTAGGCAGCTGATAAATGCTGTTGGTGGTTAAGGTCTAAAAGTGTATGGTTTTGTAGTTAAAAAATTGTTATATTCTTGAAAGTTTGTATGAATTTGTACAATGTAATTCAAATAGACAATTTTTTTGAGAGGGAAAAAACAAGCATGAATGTTCACACCTCAATGTAACTGTCAGTGGGATGTAAGCAGATCAAATGAAAACATACAAATGATATTGTACAAATTCATATGAATTAGCCACCAATTCAGCAAAACATAAAATAGTTATGAATTGCATGAGAGTGTGTGTTGGATTATGTGTGATTTTTTGCTATTCACATTTCAAACATTAAGCAGATTTGAGTTAGAAACACCAAAAAACCTGGTTATTGCTAATTTTCTGAACAATGTCTATTATATTCTGGTCTCTAGATATGGCTCTTCTCCCTCCTTAAAGCTGCAGTCCGTAACTTTTTTTGGTTAAAAATTATCCAAAATCAATTATTGAGCAAGTACATTACCAGTCAGCGTTCAAAACTATCTCCTTACCTTAGCCTGATTCACAACGGTAAGCTTGTAATAATGTTTTTTAATTTGAGTGGTACTGGTAGGTTTCCGCGGGAAATACAAGCCTTTGTGTCATTACGTCACGTGGCGGTAATTTGTAACCTCTTTTTACAGCAGCTGGAATAATTAAACTTGTCATTTTGATGGCGGATTGTCAAGAAAGGTAAAAACGACCATCATTGACAACTGGTGAATCATCAGTAGTAAAAAGCAAAAGACTCTGTACTGCAGAGTGGCTTTACAGCAAAAAAAAGAGAATGCGACCGGGCCTGTGTGAAAACAAGAATAACTATCTGCAGGGCTTTTGAAAGGTGACATAAACTCTGTGTTTTGAACGGGTTGGCTAGAACAAAACTGGCAGACATGTTACTTACTTGTTCAGATGACATTTTCCGATGAAACTTATTATTTTGGACATACTTCCAAGACGTAATATCTGTAATTCCGAGGTGCAGTGAATATCCAGACTGGTGTGGTGATTCATAGCCTACACCTCAAAACATTAGATTCATCCATGCTGAGGAGCCGTGCCGATGCACAACCCATGTAAAGTTGATAATTTCGCAAATAACTGCAATTGCAGGTTTCAAACAGAGATGGCGACAAAGAGGCAAAACTTACGAACTGCAGCTTTAAGTCTATGGGATCTTTTCCCCGTATTGTTGTATAACAAGTGACAATCTGGTTGTTTACACTAGAAAAGAATCAGCACATACTACTAATACTTAGTGGTTTTGAAATATTTAAATACATTCTTATGAAGCACCACTAAAGGGTTCATAAACTTTTATTGATGGTGAGAGAAACATGGATGTCCAAACCTGTGCTTCTCTTCTCCTTAGAGCTCAGTTTGTCGGTCAAAGCCAAGTTGTCCGTTTTCCCCTGGGCAGTGTGACGGGCCAGGCGCCGGGAGGTCCGGACCTGCCTGACAGAACTTGCCTCTCCCATTGCATCAGACCGCATGATTGCCAGACTAGGAACAGACTCATTCACTCCTTACAATGGTTCGTAATGCCTGACACATAAACCTTTGAGTCATTGTTTGCAGTAAAGCAGCTCTGAATGAGAAGAATACATAGCCAACAATTCCTCCAAGAGTGCTACATCTATGTCAAGGCGACCTGTGTTTTTCTAGAACTTCTCGTCACCCTGGCAACTGATGTCCTCTTGATATCTCACTATTTAAAACGGAACATTCTACTTATAGACAGGAATGTCAGACTGCAAGAACTTTGACTGCAAGAACCTTCACTGGCAGAGCCGCAATAATGGCATGCTGAGCACAAAGTGGAAATTTGGACAGTTCTGTTTGATGTGGGTGAGGTTTCAGAAAACATCCTTGTGAAAACTTGGATGAAAAAAAGAAAAGAAAAAAAAAAGTGGTTTTAAATTGTGGACCAACGACAAAGCTGCGAAAGCCAAGAATAACCAAGCTGTTCTTCACTGGGCCAGACGAGCTGGCAGGCGACAGAAAAGAGGGGCTCTGAGAATCCCCCTGACCACACCCTAACCACCAGTGAGAAAGAATGTGGGTAAAAAGAAACAGACATACAGACAGAAGACAGAAAGTTGATTGGAAATAGCATGGAGATTCTTGTTGTTTTCCGTCACTCTCAGGCCTTAACCACACCACACACGCAGAGGGGCCACAGTAAAGGATGGGCCCCATCTAAAACACAGCGGTCTCAGCATTGATCTCCTTCAAAGAGCTCATGTTAACTGCTGGAGTTAACTGCTCTCTATTTGCCACACAGCCCTTTCAGTGTAGATGGCAGTTCAGTCAAAAGTTGGGGTCACATTTACCACTGTTCTGTGAATTTACACACATTCAGTCATTTCAATCCACCTTATTTCGCAATGTGGAAGTAAGCTATTTTCTGTGAATGTGTGAAACTTCCTGTTCACTAGCTGCTATAGGGAAATAACTACAAGAACAACATAGTGCAGTAAATTTTAAAACTATTTGCACTACAAACCAATGTGTTTATAATTACGATAATAAATTCAAGTAATACACTCTAAAAAAAGCTGGGATAAAAACAGCCCAAGTTGGGTTGAAAATGGACAAACCCAGCGATTGGGTTGTTTTAACCCAGCAGTTGGGTTAAATGTTTGCCCAACCTTCTGGGTAGTTTTATTTAACTCAACTATTGTTTAAAAATTACTGCATTCCTTGCTTAAAATGAACCCAAAATATGTTGGAAAAATAACATTTATTAATATGTTTAATAACTTTTATTAATAAGTTTAATGAATAATAATTAAACAATAAACATTTATTAAATTGCTTATTAAAACATTTTCACCTTTTGATTATTATCGATGCCTCTAGTAATTATGTGTCTGATTTTTAGTTTCCAACCTATTTTGGGTTCATTTTAGCCATATAGTAATTTTGGTAACACTTTAGTATTAGGGAACACATATTCACTATTAACTACGACTTTTCCCTCAATAAACTCCTAATGTACTGCTTATTAATAGTTAGTAAGGTAGTTGTTAGGTTTAGGTATTGGGTAGGATTAAGAATGTAGAATAAGGTCATGCAGATTAAGGCATTAATATGTGCTTAATAAGTACTAATAAACAGCCAATATTCTAGTAATATGCATGCTAATAAGCAACTAGTTAAAAGACCCTAAAATAAAGTGTTATCGTAATTTTTAAACAATAGTTGGGTTAAATAAAACTATCCAGCACACTGGGCAAAAATTTAACCCAACCGCTGGGTTATAACAACCCAATTGCTAGGTTTGTCCATTTTCAACCCAACTTGGGTTGTTGTTAACCCAGCATTTTTTAGTGTATGATAACTAATACCAGTTTATATTATCAAGCAGCATAACGGACTGTTTTTGTACAGCTAAGGTAACTGTAAGTGGATGACACAGGAAGCCTCGCACATTCAAGTTACAAATGGCCGCACCTGCTCTTATGTTAAAAATAAGGGGGACCATGAAATCGGGAGTTTTGCATGAGGGCAAAAGTTTTCACCATGCAGATTTCGCCATGGGTTAAAGGTAGGGTAGGTAATTTCGGAGTGGCTAGCAATAGCAAGCTAGCTTTGAAAGTATTAGATTCCACCCTCCCTTCAGAGCGCTCTCCAAAGCCATGCCTCGTCCAAAACACATGAACGCGCAGGTCACGCACGGCTAGAGCAGATTCAGCATAGTGTCATAAGAGACGGCGGTAAAATTAGTCAGAGGACGCGAACAGCTCCAGGTAGAACGTTACGGGTTGCCGTCACTAAATTATGGTACGACATGGCATGAACGCAGCATAAGCTTGGTTCAGGAGGAACTGTAAACAGGTGGCTGCTGTTTGTATGCACCTTATAGGCTTATGGAATGCGCTGATGACGTGATTGCGCGAACAGACTGCGCAGAGGTATGGAAACTGTACCTTTAAGTCCTTCACTTGGATTTGCCTCATTGAGCAACAGAAAGCTGTTTGGTTTGAAAGTGACTTCTCTATGGACTGCGCTTCATACTGTAATGAAGGGTCGAATGCGTGAGGATCCATTTGCAGCTTGTTTATTAAAAGTACTTACAGAGTAGACAGGGCAAAGGCAGAGACACAAACAGGGACAGGCAATGGTCGAGGCAGGCAGCAGACAAACTGTATCGGGTCACAGGCGGAGATCAGGGCAGGCAGCAAACAATCACAGTCCAGTACACAGGCAAGGTTCAGGGCAGGCAGCAGAGAATCACAACGAATAAACAATCCAACGGTAACAGGGTAAACAGTCCACAAGAAAACGCTCAGAGTTGATCACCGGGGCAAATCAAGACTTCGCAAAGGGTGTGTGTGTGTGTGTGTCTTAAATAGTCCAGGTAATGATCTGCAGGTGTGTGTGGCAATAGGCGATTGGTGCATGTGATTGGAAGGGAGGATTATGGGAAGTGGAGTCCAGGAACTGACAGGAACAGACAGTGATCGTGACATAACGCCCCCCTTCCGGAAGGCGCGTCCTCGCGGCGTAAATGGCACAGATAGGGAGGGGGGGTGGGTACATTGGAGACCTGTTGGCAGACGGGAACGGGGTCTCCAATGCAGGTCCAGGAACTCGGGCAGCCACGGGGGTCAGGTGCCACGGGCAGCCACGGCGGGTCAGGTGCCACGGGCAGCCACGGCGGGTCAGGTGCCACGGGCAGCCACGGCGGGTCAGGTGCCACGGGCAGCCACGGCGGGTCAGGTGCCACGGGCAGCCACGGCGGGTCAGGTGGCTTAGGCAACCACGGCGGGTCAGGTGCCACGGGCAGCCACGGCGGGTCAGGTGGCTTAGGCGGCCACGGTAGGTCAGGTAGCTTGGGCGCCCACGGCAGGTCAGGGTCCGTAGCCGGCCACAGCAGTTCACAGGCGGTTGAAGACCGTGGGCGTGTAAGGTCCCCACCCACAAGCTCAAGCAATTCGGAGGCCGCTGATGATCGCGGCCGTGCAGGGTCCCCACCCACAAGCTCCCCACCCTCAGGTATATGGCCCCCCCCCAAAAAGTTCTTGGGGAATTCAACGGAGGCCGTGGCGGTTTCGTGGGTAAGGAGCTCGGGTGGCGCCGGCAGGGCGAGGAGCTCGGGTGGCGCCGGCAGGGCGAGGAGCTCGGGTGGCGCCGGCAGGGCGAGGAGCTCGGGTGGCGCCGGCAGGGCGAGGAGCTCGGGGACGGCCTCCGGGCCTACAGCGGGCTCTGGGACGGCCTCCGGGCCTACAGCGGGCTCTGGGAAGGCCTCCGGGCCTTGAGGGATGGAGGAAGCCGCCTTCCTCCTCCTCCTCCGTTTACCTGGTTGAGGCGGTGGCTCTATGCCTACCTCCTCTGAGGGCGCTGCAGCGGGCTCACGGGTTGGAGCGGACTCGCGGACTGGAGCTGGTTCTGGAGTGGACTCACTGGCTGGAACGACCCCTATGTTCCCAGACACTGGCGGGGCGGCCATCTTGCCCGTGGGCACTGGCAAAGCGGCCATCTTGTCCATAGCATCCAGAGAGTTTGAGTGCGTTGCAACCGGCGAGCTTGAGTGCGTTGCAACCGGCGAGCTTGAGTGCGTTGCAACCGGCGAGCTTGAGTGCGTTGCAACCGGCGAGCTTGAGTGCGTTGCAACCGGCGAGCTTGAGTGCGTTGCAACCGGCGAGCTTGAGTGCGTAGCAACCGGCGAGCTTGAGTGCGTTGCAACCGGCGAGCTTGAGTGCGTAGCAACCGGCGAGCTTGAGTGCGAGGCGGCCGGCGGGCTTGTGTACGAAGCGGCCGGCGGAGGTTTAGGAATGCCAGCCGCTCGTGCTGAAGTCAGCGGTGGATCAGCCACACTGGAATGCAACCCTCTCCGCCTCCGGACAGATCCAGAGACGTGACGTGATTCTAGACAGTCAACTGAGATTTGACTTGGCTCTGGGAGATCAGCGGAGACATGATGTGATGATGTTGTGGCCGCCATTTTGTGAATGCTCTCTGTAGAGGCAGCCATTACATGAGGGGACGAGGTGTCGCGTTCCTCCGCGACACCCACGGTAAAGCTAGAGCCACTCCTCTGTAATGCCAGATCTATATATTGTTCTAGCGTCCCATCAGGGTCATGCAATGGCATGATGGAACGGAGCGGATCAGACAGTCCCCCGCGAAAGAATATCATGAGGCATACAGTGTCAAAGGTGGTTAAGTGTGCCAGTTCAATAAAGTCCTTGACATAGTCCTCTATCGTTCTGTCTCCTTGACGGAGACACATTAACTGGACGGATGGACTCATGTTAGCTGAGACAGGAACACTCACGGTAGCTGCTGGATCTTGTGTTGGCGAAGTCTTCTGTAATGAAGGGTCGAATGCGTGAGGATCCATTTGCAGCTTGTTTATTAAAAGTACTTACAGAGTAGACAGGGCAAAGGCAGAGACACAAACAGGGACAGGCAATGGTCGAGGCAGGCAGCAGACAAACTGTATCGGGTCACAGGCGGAGATCAGGGCAGGCAGCAAACAATCACAGTCCAGTACACAGGCAAGGTTCAGGGCAGGCAGCAGAGAATCACAACGAATAAACAATCCAACGGTAACAGGGTAAACAGTCCACAAGAAAACGCTCAGAGTTGATCACCGGGGCAAATCAAGACTTCGCAAAGGGTGTGTGTGTGTGTGTGTCTTAAATAGTCCAGGTAATGATCTGCAGGTGTGTGTGGCAATAGGCGATTGGTGCATGTGATTGGAAGGGAGGATTATGGGAAGTGGAGTCCAGGAACTGACAGGAACAGACAGTGATCGTGACACATACATTGACAACAATACACCTTTAACCTCTTTTTTGCCCTCGAAAGGTGACAGCACCTTTAAGCTAAAAACATACATGAATGCAACCATTTCTATACATTATGCAAGCTCTGTTGTCAGTGTATTCTGAAATGTGTCAAATATTAGCTTCTTCTATGGTTATTTTTTTCACTGGCAGGTTAATTGCACAGACTCTTTGAATAATGAGCATGGCACTTGCATTGTGATGGTTAAGCATTTGTGTCTGCATTTGCATACTTGTACGTTTCTTCATGATAATCTTGATATGATATTATTAGACCTATTTTTTGGCTCATATTAAAGTATGTATATAAAAATGTATTTATGAAATGTGATGAGGTGAGGAAATGCTATGCAGCTCTGAAATGCTGAAAGTAAACTGATTGTTTTTAGCATGTCATTTGAAATACAGATTTTGTATGGACTTTAATATGTTTTATATCAGGGAAATATCTTTCTGGTCTTCTCACCAGCAAGGTCTTATTCCTTGTTATATTATTATATTAGCACAAGAGTGAGGTATTTATGATCGGGGGTCCCACAGTGGAGTTGCTCGAGTGGCCAAATAGCCCTCTCTCATGACCAGACCTGCTGCATGAGGAATGAACTCAGGGTGTAGGTGAGGTTATGAAGGTGAGAGTTAGTTCAATCATGACAACTTTCAAAATAGTTGTGGCCTGTTAGTGAATATGGCAATGTTAATGTATTTGGTCTTGGCGGACTCAGCTATGCTGCTGCTGCTGCTGTTGATGATATCTGCTGCTGCAGATCAAGTATGGACTTGCTGTTGCTAATAGATACACAGACACACTGCTGTGAGCATGTAAGATATGCTACGATGCATGAATAGACATACATAAATCCTGTGGCAGATATAGGCAGGTGGAGCTGGGGGAGGTGGAGGGTTTCAGAGAAACTCTGATTATAGCCTACAGCAAACACTGAACCAGACTATTTAAATGTTGAGTAAGCAATCTCATTGGCTGCAGGGTCAGCAGAAGCCAATCAGCTTGTGCCTTGCGGTAATGATGTGATTCCTTGCAGATTGCATGTAAAGGATCTATCAGCCTGTGTCCTCGAGAGTTTCTGACTGAACTAGATATATCACCTAAAAGAAAATGATAATTAAAGACAGGCTCTGTTTTGTTTTGTTTTTTGGGGTGGGAAGGGAGAGAGTGGGCTAATGTTGGGTCCTGAAACTTTTACAGTATTGTTCTCCTGAAGTTTGGGTTTAGTGTAAAAACCCTTGCCAGAAGTTATGTCAGAAGTTGCCAGAAGTGATGTCAGCTCAGGTATCATATAGAGATGAGGAAGGTCAGATTTACAAAGATTTTAAGCCAAGATGAAACGGCTGTCGCAACCCATTTTACTGTAATCTGACATATTTATGAGTGAAACAGGATATTCAGCAACAACAAAAAGTTTTTTATTCATCAAGAATTGGTTAGAGGGGTTTCACCACCGTGTAATTTGCACCACATGGAAATGATGGTGGTGGAAATGATGTTAAAATCTTTTTGTTGTTTTTTGGGAATAAGCATTTCAATAAATTAGTTTTTTATTTTTCCTAAACACAGTTAAATAACATTTTTTGGGGGGAAATTTTTGGTCACCACAGATGACAACTGAGGAACAGTGTGTGTTTGTGTGTGTCTGTGTGTGTACAAATTTTCCAAATTTTTATACTTTTTACGAGGGCAAACCAATAAAATCAAGTTCAAAGTATTAAAAGTATGGCAAAAAAGATCAGATTCCAAAATGTTTTCAAGACTGTTTTAAAGTTACCTTCATATAATAAAAGAAAACAAATCTTTTTTGATAAAAACCAACCTGCATATGCAGCCTCCATCTTTCTCTTTCATTCTCTTTCATTCTCTCTCTCTCTCTCTCTTTTTCTCTCTCTCTCTCTTTTGCTCTGTATTTCTCACTCCCTCTGCGTAGTTTGGCAGTCACAAACAGGCCATCCTTGTGTGGACAAAGCAACTGCCGCACGGCCTGCGGGCTGATCCCACGACCCCTGACGACATGGGAAAGTGTTCCACTCAGCTGTCGGCCACCCCTCGTCCCAGCCGTGAGGGTCTCCTGAGAAACACGCACTTCTCATCAACAACACGGCAGCTTCACTGTAACACATTATCTCTGCGACCTTCTGCAGAGCTGCATGAGAGCGGCCGTAATAAAGCAGAGCAGAAATGTCAGAGAGCCATTGAGAGAACTCATTAGTGATAACTGTATGGGCCCACTGTACCTCATGAAGGACTGGCCGTACTGCATTCATATGGCCTGTAGCTGTACGTCCTGAGCCATATTGGCTATTCTGGTCTCGTTTTTTTCCGCGTGTTTCTCACAGCGGCTGGGGTTGGAGGAATTCATGGTATCTGGGACCTCCGCAAGCGATGGGCGGTTTGAGACGTGATTGAGCGCAGACCTGGTGGTTCCCATGTCACAGGGCTGACAGCAGTGTGGGGAGTTTGTTACCGGCTGTGTGCCCTCTGCACTGTCTGAGCCCCGCTGTGGCACTGCACACACAGACGGGCAGAAAAACTGCACTCTCAGCTGCTAACAGAGACATACACACTTCTCACCTCACACACACACACACACACACACACAAATTAAAACACACATGGAAAGTTACAGTACCAAAAACCATTACCACTGTGAACTGGCAAATAAGCCATCAACATACATATAAATCAACTTGCATACAAATTTTGTTTACACTTTTTTATTTGTAATTATTTATTTTATTTACATTTACAGGCTAAATTAGTTGTGTCTTAATAGTGTCAGAACATATTCTCTGAAATCAGGTTAAACTTGAGTTAAGTACACTCAAAAAAATGCTAGGTTGTTTCAACTCATGTTTGAGTCAAATATAGAAAAATCCCAACTGTTGGGTTTAAAAGTTTAATTTAAACATGTAAACCAACGTTTGGGTTTTTCCATATTTGACCCAAACATGGCATTTTTTAGAGTATATGCCCTGATTAATTATTTATATTTTTTATTAATTATTATATTATTATTTTATTATTATTAATATCACATTATTACATTTAATAAATCATTATATTATATTTATTATATTAATATTATATATTCATTTATTATTAACACATTATACATATGCATATATTTATATAAAGTGGGACTATATATATATATATATATATAAATACATAAACACACAAAACATTTTCACTTTTTGGGGCTGGTTGTCCCACTATATTTTATATTTTATTTATTATTTCTTATATTTTTTATATTTTATTTATTATTATTTCTATTTTATTTATTATTTCTTTCTCTCTCTCTCTCTCTCTCTCTCTCTATATATATATGTTTTTACAACACATAAAAATACATATGGCAGCTTTCCCTAAAAAAAAAAATGTTACAATCTGCGTCGTTTTGACTATTTACATATGTATTACGAAAATATTTTTTAATATTTAAAAATGTAGTTTTGAGGGCACAATAATGATGTACATAATGCACTAATGAAATAAGATTTGGTAAATAAATGTGCATGAATGGACAAATAAATGGAATTCAAAGTATACAATTTGACTTATTCCTTTAATACAGCCTTAAAATCATTTAAGTATTAAAGGAATTAGTCAAAATGAGTGAGCATGGCAAGTGTTCAGAGCAGGAATTAGCTGATCCTCCCCCCTCGTCATCTGACCTCTTCATCTCCCTCCTTCCTCACGCTACTTGTTTTCTCTCCTTCATTGATCAGATGAGACACACAGATGCACAGGCAGTGAGAGAAACACGGAGACCTGCCATTGTGTCCTAATTGGTAAAGGCAGAGCCGTACCTTTCATCAGACATGTGGCATGGGGAGTGCCAGAGCTGGGAGGGCCCACCACTCTCTCGTGTGCGCAGCTGACTCCAGTTAATATTTCATAGCAAACAAATGGGGGCACATTCAAGCCTGATGGGGGGGAAATGGGGTGCATGGTTTAAAGGGGTGTAATTACCCCAATTACGCTGCTGTCAGCGCTGGGTCAAACACACAGGCCTGGTCAGAGATAAGGGCGCTCGCCTCCGCCCCTTTCTTTACACTCTAATCCGGATCAGCCTTAACCTTAAACAGAGAAATCACTGAATTGCTTAGTAAGGATGCGACCTACATTCATGTGCATTTCATTGTGTTCTAATAAAAAATAGTTCCTTCATTTCGGTTCTTTTCAATGAATCATTTGATTCGGTTTATAAAACAAGTACTAATGATTAATTCTCAGTTCACACTAATCTTGTTTTCAAGTTCATCTCATTTACTCATTTAATCTGCTACTATTATGATATTTTATGATAATTATGCTGCTTTTTCATCTTTTTTCCTCGAAAGCTCCATTCTCTCGCATTGTAATTTAATGGAAATGAGCAACTAGTACATTCTTCAAAATATCTTCATTTGTGTTGCACAGAAGAAAGTCAGTCGTACAGGTTTGCAACAACATGAAGATTAGTAAATTTCTTTTTTAGTTCATTTTTTGTTGAATTGCTCTGTTATTATTTGAGTAATTCATGATTAATGAATCTATTAATGATTTCAAACACTCAGTATGCCGTATGATTCTGTGAAGTTTGTCTTTGTAATCGCGTTGCAGTAGTTATCACAGTAAGAAGTCAAAACTGAAATAGCATCAGGATGCCCTAAACCGAACTCCACCAAAAGAGCGCCGTGAGGAATGAAAATAGCAAGCGGAAAGGCAGATGAGAGTGAAGGAGCAGGAGCGTCCCTCTTTGATGTAAATGAAAGGCCGGAATGATTGTGATGGGATGAAATTGGTGCTCTGTGGGGAACGCCATAGGGTACACACGGACTGAATGGGAGCCAGACCGAATACTAGAACACGATCTGTCAGATAAAAGGGTGTGGTGAGGAGACAGATAAGCTGAGCGGGACGTGTGTGAGGATGTATCTTTGTGTTTGTGTCTATGTAACCTAGCTTTACTTTGGCGACATCCAAAAAGGGAGTAGTAGTTCATAATATATAAGAGTCTAGTAAGAGTCTGGGTTAGGGTTATTCTCGACGCACACATTTGCGTCTGTCTGGTGCATATTCCAGACAAAAATAGCATGATTAAGCTGAGACTGTCAGTTGCAATCTGATTGGCTACCTTCTGTGTAATCCAGAAGACAGGGTGTGTAAGGTTTTCATCAGTTAAACAAAAATAGTCATGTTGATACATTTCTATGCCGCAACAAAAACTAGTTGATTGTTTTGCCAATGTTTATGAGGTCCAGGGCATAAAATCTCTGAGAAACTTTTAGTAAGTAAACAAGAACGACTGTATATACCGCTTAGTTTTCAAAGTCATGTCTGATTTCCAGTTTACTCGCCCTTAAATGTCACATAGAAGGAAGTGTGGTGGGATGCTTTGCATATCTGTCAGATGACCCCATCTTTTTTAAGTGTATTGTTTGTGTTTGGTGGACCAGAATTTATACAGATAATCAAAAGTCTGGCTTCTTGAGACTAAAGTAGAGTTAGTGCATAGCTTTCATAATTAGCTTTATTTAAAAACTGTAGCTGTCTGTGGTATGTCCCCATTTAGATAGCTAGATAAACATGTGTGAGTGTGGGTTTACACAGCTATAGTTAGTTCACAAAACTTTCTCGAGAAGTGAGCAAAATCTGACAAAAGCTCTTTTTAATCACAAATTAAATTCTGTATATTAAAATGCATTATTTAGAACGCACACACGCATTATACAGTTGCATGAAAAAGTATGTGAACCACTTGCAGAATCTGTGAAAATGTGGATAATTTTAACAAAATAAGAGAGATCATACAAAATGTTATTTTTTATTTAGTACTGTCCTGAGTAAGATATTTTACATAGAAGATATTTACATGTTGTTCACAAGACAAAAAAATAGCTGAATTTATTAAAATAACCCCATTCAAAAGTTTGTGAACCATTGGTTCTTAATACTGTCGTTACCTGGATGATCTATGACTGTTTTTTTGTTTTATGATGGTTGTTCATGAGTCCCTTGTTTGTCCTGATCAGTTAAACTGAGCTCTGTTCTTCAGAAAAATCCTCCAGGTTCTGCAGATTCTTCAGTTTTCCAGCATCTTTTGCATATTTGAACCCTTTCCAGCAGTGACTGTATGATTTTGAGATCCTATTTTTCACACTGAGGACAACTGAGGGACTCAAACACAACTATTAAAAAAGGTTCAAACATTCACTGATGCTCAGAAGGAAACACGATGCATTAAGAGTCGGGGGGTAAAAACTTTTTGAATTTGAAGATCAAGGTAAATTGTACTTAATTTGTCTTCCGGGAACATGCAAGTATCTTCTGTTGCTTCCGAAGGGCAGTACTAAATAAAAAAAAAAAAAAAAAAAAAGATATTTCAACAAAATAAAAAAATGTGGACATCCTGTTCAAAAGTTTTCACCCCTGACTCCTTTTTTGTTTGAACCTTTTTTAAAAGTTGTGTTTGAGTCCCTCAGTTGTCCTCAGTGTGAAAAAATGGATCTCAGAATCATACAGTCACTGCTGGAAAGGGTTCAAATATGCAAAAAATCCTTGAAAACTGAAGAATCTGCAGAACCTGGAGGATTTTTCTGAAGAACAGAGCTCAGTTTAACTGATCAGGACAAACAAGGGACTCATGAACAACCATCACAAAACAAAAAAACAGTCGTAGATCATCCAGGTAACCACACACAGTATTAAGAATCAATGGTTCACAAACTTTTGAACGGGGTTATTTTATTAAATCCAGCTATTTTTTTGTCTTGTCAAGTATATATGTAAACATCTTTTATGTAAAATATCTTACTCAGGACAGTACTAAATAAAAAAATAACATGCATTTTGTATGATCTCTCTTATTTTTTTAAAATTATTCACATTTTCACAGATTCTGCAAGTGGTTCCCATACTTTTTCATGCAACTGTATATATATATTATAAACAGTAGTGATTTATATGTCATGTTTAACTCATACATAAAGGTATTAATTTTAATAATTAATCTATTATCTATAAGGAATTAATATTATTATGTTGCATAATATATATAATTGTGTGTAGTAAACCCTACGTTGTGTCCGTAGTTTTTGACCTTGTGGGGACATTTTTTTTGGTCCCTATGAGGAAAACAGCTTTTAAATCATACAGAATTATGTTTTTTTGAACATGTAAAATTGCAGAACGTTTTCTGTGAGGTTTGTATTTAGGGCTAGGCTTAGGGTTAGGGGATACAATATTAAGTTTGCACAGTATAAAAATCATTATGTCTATGGAAATTCCCCATAAAACATTGAAACTCAATGTGTGTGAGTGTGTGTATATAGTTAGGTAAATGTATGTTTATATTTGCATTATTTTTTAGGTAGGTTATTAATAGTTAAGGGCAGTGCAAGGGTGTTGATGGTGTGCAGTACATCTGATCCTTCATGTGTGTGCTTTGGATTTGAGTGTCAGGCTGTGCAAGTGTTAACGGCGTGTGTGTCTGTGTGCGTGAACACTGGGCTGGCATGAGCAGGCCTGCTGCATATGAATGGGCCTGAACATTGACGGTCAGGTGGCCAGGCCTGCAAACAGGTGGTCACACACAGGCACTAATTGTGCTGAAGGTCAAATTTACAAGACGTGCACTCGCATCACAGCACAAGAGAGAGAGTGATGGAGGAACTGGAGAAATTAAAAAGGGAGAAGGGGGACGAGGGAGGGATGGATGGGGGAGTGTGTGTTCATTCGCTCGTTCAGGCTGTCTGTAGATCACTGGCCGCTTGACCGTGTTGAGCGCTAATGGAGCTGGCAGGGCGGAATCAATTATTGGCCAGTGTGGATTTTCCCACAGGCTAGAGCTTGGGAAAGCCGGAGAGCTCTTCGGCCAAGACAGCTGGCACAGAGGAGCCACTGGGAAAAGAGCCGGTGCCCCTGAAACAAGGACCTTTCTCTCTGATACATTTGTGACAGACCATTAGTTATGTTTCCTTTCTCCTACACTGTGAGAAAACCAGCTAAACCTCATCACCTCTGCCGTCTTTATCTAAATTTACTTTATAACATATAAGATCTAATATAGTGGGTGATTGTGACTCATAAATGTCTCATTGTCATGATTGTAACATGTTCCCACTTTACCCACAATTCATTACTGCTCTTTACACTGTGCCATCCTGCCATCAAAAAAAAAAAAAAAAGTGGAAAACAGCAACAACAAAAAAGTTAACTGCCAAATCACGATCATGTAGAAGCATACAAAAAAAAAAACAGGAACTTCAGTTTTTTGTCATTGACTCATATACAATATTTAATATATAAAAAGACATTTGAATGCTGCAATTGACCAATCAGAATCAAGTACTCCAGAGAGCCATGTATTAATATCAGAGTCAATTTTCGGAGACATTTTCCATCATTGTTTTCAAGACCCATCAGCCTTCAAGCAGCGAGAGGTGAGAAGTCTTGATGTCTTTTAGACTTTTCCGCCCATTCAGACGCTGGTCTGGAGCTCATGCGAGTCTCAGCATCAAACCCAGGGCTCTGAATGGCCCTGTGAGGGTTCAGGGCCCTCTGAGTGATGTCTTGTGTCACTCTGCACACGAGGAGAGGGGACGTGGCGAGCGCTGGGGCCATTGTGCAGCTGAACTGGACCTTAGGGGGGCTTTCAATAGCAACAGGCCAGTGACACAAACCCAGCCGAATGGGCAAACTAGACAGATTCAAAGAAAAGGGGGACAAGGGTGGACAGACAGACAGGGAGAGAGATGTGTGTTCATGTGTCAGCATGCGGAGGGCCAAAGAGGAACTGCAGGGTTTGATTTCACCACTTGGTTTCAATTCATCCGAGACTCCCTCAAGGCATGTGACATTGATGCTACTCACCCAACCATCATCACACACATAAACACTTATGTTCACACACACACATACGCACATTAGTAACTTATGTAAATGAGTAACTTTGGAATGAAATTAATAGTTTTATTCAGCAAAGACTGACTGAATTGATCAGAAGTAACAGTAAAGACTTTTATAATTTCACAAAAGATTTCTATTTCAAATAATTTATGTTCTATTGAACTTTCTATCCATCAAAATAATCCTGAAAAAAAAAAAAATCAGCGCGATTCCCACAAAAATATTAGGCAGCACAACTGTTTTCAACATTGATTATAAGAAATGTTTCTTGAGCACCAAATCAGCATTTCCTTCAGATTTCTGAAGGATCATGTGACACTGAAGACTGGAGTAATGATGCTGAAAATTCAGCTTTGCCATCACAGAAATAAATTACATTTAAAAATATATTCAAAAAGAAAACAACTGTAATAATATTTCACAACTCTATTTTTAATCAAATAAATGCAATCTAAGGGCTTTTCCAGAGATAAAATGAGTAATATTTCCGCTGGTCATGTGATCTCAACATGGCAGATCTCCATTATGTAGAATAAATGCTGCATTCACGCCATGTCTTAATTGCCATAATTTGGAGATGACAACACGTGACGTTCTACACTGAGCTGTTCGGCATTATGCGTTTCTATGGCAACACTACCAACACCTACATGAATCTGCAGTGGTCAGGTGGTACAGTGGTGATACAAGTTGGAGCTCTCAGAAAATTCCCAATATACAAGTTGTAATTATGGGTTCTACGAGGACATGAACACTTGGAATCTCGTAATTACGGTAATTACAACATGGTGTGAATGCACCTAAAACTTTTTTCATCACTGTAAAACTGTAAAACTATTTTTCAAAGTTGTAAATAAAACACATTATTTAAGTATGTTTTACAAGAAAATACTATTTCAGTGTTTCTACTTTAAAATTTCATGTT
The DNA here is from genome assembly GCF_019924925.1 of Ctenopharyngodon idella. Classification (NCBI taxonomy): domain Eukaryota; kingdom Metazoa; phylum Chordata; class Actinopteri; order Cypriniformes; family Xenocyprididae; genus Ctenopharyngodon; species Ctenopharyngodon idella. The sequence goes on from NC_067238.1 coordinate 23,697,586, forward strand.
TAATTCAATGCGTTTCTGTGTAATTATTTGTCAAATTTCCTAGCAATCTCTGAATTAAAATTGTTTTGAAGTAATGCTGCTGTTATGATGGGTTCTGTTCTTGTGTTTGTTTTGGGTGGGTTTTTGCTCGTGTTTTAGTTCGGTTTCCTGTGTTTGTACCCGTTCCCATGGTTTCTCTTTGATTTCATTATGATTTCCAATTGTTGTTCATTTTGTTGATTAGTTTGCCATGGAATTTAAACCCTGTGTTAATTCAGTTCATTGTCTGTTCACGTTGCATCTTTACCGATTGTTCTGTTCCTGTTTTGTTTTTGAGTGTAAAAGTTTAATAAATCATTAATGCCAGCAATTAGATCCTGATCATCTCAAATTTAACACAACTGCATGTGACAACTGCTTTCACACCATTTCGTAATTACCGTAATTAAGAGATGACAACACGTGACTACTAGGAGCTGTTCACGTCTTCGGAATTATGCATTTACATGTCGGAGCTCTCAGAAAATTCCCAGTATACAAGTTGTAATTACAATTTCTGAGGACATGAACACCTTTTACAAGTCGTAATCTCGTAATTACGGTAATTACGACATGGCGTGAATGCAACTTAAATCCTACACCAATTTGTTTTTAGGCTGATACTATGACTGGGTCAGAGGAGCTCTGAAACGGCAAGGCTTGTGTTTTGCTCCCAGTCAGCAGTGGTGAGAATTTGCCAACAGTGGTCTGAGGAGAAACAAACCACAAACCGGCGACAGGGTGTTGGGCACCCAAGGCTCATCAGTGCACCTGTCCACCGTTGAAAATGCCTACAATGGGCACGTGATCATCGGAACTGGACCTTGGATCAGGGGAAGAAGGTCTCCTGGTCCAGTGAGTCCCGTTTTCTTTTACATCATGTGGATGGCTGTGTATGTATGCGCCTTTACCTGGAGAAGCAACGGTATCAGGATGACTGTGGGAAGACAACAAGCCGCTGGAGGGAGTGTGATATTCTAGTCTACGCAATGTCCTGCTGGGAAACCCTAGGTCCGGCCATTCATGTGGACATAAATTTGAAACGTGCCAAACATTGTTACAGACCAGGTACACCCCTTCATGACAATGGTGTTCCCTGGTGGAAGTGGCCTCTTACAGCAGGATAATGCACCCTGCCACACTGCACACATTGTTCAGGAATGGTTTGAGGAACATGATGAAAAGTTCAAGGTCTTGCCCTGGCCTCCAAATTCCTACATCTAAATCCAATTGAGCATCTGTGGAATGTGCTGGACCAACAAGTTCGATCCACGGCGGCTTCACCTCGCAACCTACAGGACTTGAAGGATCTGCTGCTAAGGTCTTGGTGCCAGATACCACAGGACACCTTCAGGGGTCTTGTAGAGTCCATGCCTCGGTGCAGTTTTAGCAGCACGTGGAGGACCAACAGCATATTAGGCAGGTGGTCATAATGTATTGGCTCATCAATGTACATTTAAATGAAAATTAAATTTAAATGATTTAATGCACATATACAAAATGTAACCCTTTTGCCTAATGTGGTACATCAATATTTAATATTTTGACGTCACCTGTTCTCAGCACTCAAAGAGAAACGGTGAGTTATTTTTCGATCTGCACAACACACAAATACACACACAGTGCACATATAAAAATGTTCAAATGAAATTAAAGCTGTCAAAACTCTGTCAAAAAATGAGTGGCCTTCTGATGGTTTATGATGGAGGATGTCAGTGTAAAAGTGTTTCTCGGACTCGATGAATGATGTGGGAGGTGGAGGACCGTGAGAGAAGCGTAACGAGTGTGTTGTTTGTTTGACATGGTAGGTGGTGATGGTGAATACCCAATGTTTATTTTGAGGGGGCTGGGGACGGGGGTTTGTGTGTTTATGTGCGAGAGAGTTTGTTTATCATGGGGCTGGGGAACGAACGAGTGTGTGTGTTAAGAGTTTGAGGTGAGTCGTAAGACGTTTGACTGGTAATAGAAGATGTGTGTGTGTATGTGCCCCAAGGTAAAGTGAAGCAGACAAGCCCTGACAGAGCACAGGATCCACAGATGTCTGACTGACAGATCTGTGAGCAGTGTGTAACTGAGCCTTTACTCTAGATGAGACGCTGATGGCAGTGATTTACCACAGAGCGCATTTTGTAACAGTTACTGGCCAGCAGCAATATATAATACTAATCATAGGAAACCCATAAATCTTTTGCATCATTAAGTCCTGTATTAAAGGGTTTGTTCAGCAAAAAAAAAAAAAAAAATCAAATTCTGTCATCATTTAATCACATTTATGTCTTCCCAAACTATTACCTACAGAAGTCTGTTACTGATCTATTATTTACTATTAAAACACTGCTGTAAATGTGTATGTACTCAAACTATCTTCATTTCAGAAAGCTTCAATTTGCATTATTCAAACCATTAAATCCTGGGTTTGTGGTTTTTATACTAATACTTGTACATTATATTTCAAGCCATACAATAGTTTTGTGTGAGGAACAAGACTTTATTTCGTGAAACACTAATTCAGGAGTTTTTAAGCTTGAAGCTGGAATATATATATATATATATATATATTACAGAAAATATTTTAATAATTGTCTTCAGTACAGTAGTATTTTATTCATTTGCTTTAACTTTACTAAAGTGACAAACATTACCAATTAACTCAATATATTTCTCACTACCATTCAAAAGTTTGGGGTTGATAATATGTTTAAATGTTTGTGAAAGAAGTCTCTTATGCTCACCAAAGCTGCATTTATTTGATGAGAGTAAAAACAGTAATATTGTGAAATATTATTACAATTTAAAATAACAGTTTTCTATTTTAATATATTGTCAAATGTAATTTATTCCTGTGATGGCAAAGCTGAATTTTCAGCATCATTACTCCAGTCTTCAGTGTCACATGATCCTTCAGAAATCATTTTAATATGCTGATTTGGTGCTCAAGAAATATTTCTTATTATTATCAATACTGAAAACAGTTGTGCTGCTTAATATTTTTGTGGAAACCATGAAAAGAAAAAACAGCATTTATTTGAAATAGAAATTCTTTGTAACTTCTTGTCTTGGGTCCCTTGCATGTGGTGAAACGTTAGTCTCTTTCCAATGAAAATGTATATGTTTGTATGAACTTAAAGGATTAGTTCACTTTCAAATGAAAATTACCCCAAGATTTACTCACCCTCAAGCCATCCTAGGTATATATGACTTTCTTCTTTCTGATGAACACAATCTGAGAAATATTAATAAATATTCTGACGCACCCGACCTTTATAATGGCAGTAAGCATTACCAAATGAGTATGAGCCTTCAGTATTCTACTTACGAAAAAGTGTAAAACTCTCGCAGTTCAAAAAGCTTACGCTACGTCCTACGCCTTCCCTATTCAACTTAGGGAAAAAGTGAATTTTTCAAAACTTGAATACGGAAGGCGGTCTGGTGGAAGCTAGATATTTTACTTCATAACTTGTATATGGATTTTTTTTTTTACACAAATGTTTCACTTCAGAAGGCCTTTATTGACCCCCCAGAGCCATGTGGAATATGTTTAAGATGGATGAATGTCGATGGAGACACTTTCTTCAGCTCATACTCGTTTGGAAACGCTTACTGCCATTATAAGGCTCGGAAGTGTCAGGATATTTATTATTAATTCTCAGATTGTGTTCATCAGAAAGAAGAAAGTCATATAGGATGGCTTGAGGGTGAGTAAAGCTAAGGGTAATTTTCATTTGAAAGTGAACTAATCCTTTAACTTATGATACTGTGCTGCTTTAATGCAGATCTTGACAGCACTTTAACTGCATAGGCATGAGCAGCTTGGACATTTTTCAAACTTTCTATATTTTTGGTTCAACAAAAGAAAGCAAGTGATTTAGGTTTGGCACAACCATGTGAACTATTCTTTTAAGACCAGTGTGAATGCATGTCAAACTGATAAGTTTTGTACTTCTTATTAGCAGAGCTGCTATGAAAACAATCCTCCACTGCTCATATGCATGCTCAACAACAACAAGCACACCAAACCAAACCCCTCCACCAACACCAGCATCCACCCGTCCCCCCACAGGCCCGGGGGTCCATAATTAACAAGCATTCTTTCAAGGACTCCTGTTATTCAACTCAGTGAAGCAGGCCTTTGTTCCACGCGCACACACACACACTAACAAACACACATACACTCTCCCACACTCCTCCACATCTGTTTTTATTTCTTCTCTGTCTGTGAACCTCCACCGACACACACATGCACATGCAAACACGCAATCTCTCGTCTCCTCTCTCTCCTCCCGACGGTCCCGGCAGGCAAAATGTCACGAAACCTGACGCCCCCCACCCACCGTGCCTCCCTGCTTCTCTCCTCCCTTCTGCTGTTCCCTCGTTCCTGCAGTTGCTGAATGTCAGGTATAAGGTGTCAGGATGGTGTGCGCACAGGATGCATCGGGGCATGTGAGCGCGGCTGCTGCTGCCGGCTCCCAGAGTTGACATAGTAAACCAATCCGGGCGAGCCGCTGCGCCGAGGGGCCTGGGGGACTAACAGGGGAAGTGGCTGCCACACACACACATACAAACACACACAAATGCAGCGCCGGTGGGAGGGAGAGCGCTGGCCGAGCGGCGCTCACACGGAGATTGGGTTACAGCCGAATTAGATCAGAGCTGTGGGAACCAGCACCTCGTCAGGCGCACACACGTACACTCACACACGTGTGCACACATGGCTGAGCGCTCACATACGCAGTTGTGCTATGTACACAAACACGCTCTGACGGATTGTCGCACGCACTCGTATTAACGTGCACGGCTGTAGACATAAACACACCTGTATGGCGCGCATCTACCAACTGCAGACACATTTATTATACTTCATATGTGTGCTTGTGTTATCAAAACACGTGCATACAGTTGGTCAGACCAGTAATTCCTAGTTTCGTATAGCAGTTTTCTTTAACTGGGGTCCGGGGACCACAAGGAGCCTTAAGTTCCTCACAAATATTCATAAAAAATGTAAATAATATAATGTAAATTGTACATTGTAAAAATGTACAATTAGACAAATATTAAAATATAGACAAATATGAAATTATTTGTCTATATTTTAATATTTATAGACAAATATGAAATTATATATATATATATATATATATATAATAAATCAATAAAATAATTATAAATAAATTATACTACATTATACATATATAATACATAATAAATAATCATAAATACATAATTATATATTAAACAATACATATATGTAATTATTATTATTACTTAATATTTAATTATGTATTTATTATATATATATATATAATTATTATTTAATATTTAATTATACAACATTATACATATAATAAATAATAAATTCATAATTATATTAAATTATATATGTATATATATATATATAAACAAAATGATTATAAATAAAAAATATATAATTTTATATTAAATAATACATATATTTAATTGTTATTATTTAATATTTAATTATATTAAATTATATATATATATAATTAAAAAAATGATTATAAATAAAAAATAAATAACCATATATATATTTATATATTACTTAAATTTTTATTACATTACATTATACATATCTATTATAAAAATAATAAATATATAATTATATATTAAATAATATAATAAAATAATAAAAACAATAAAATAATTATAATTAAAAATAAATGACTATATATACACACACACGCACACAAACACACATGTGCGTGTGTGTAGTTATTTTTATTTATAATTATTTAATTGTTTTATTATTAAAATAGTAAAAAAAAAACAATATTATAATAAAATAAGTTCATAAGTATTTATTATAAACATTGCATCTTGCTTTCTTAAGACTCATCCATATTTATGAGATTAATAATTTTTTTTTTCTCTTCAGGTTTACACATATAACAGTACACTGTGAAGGGTAAAAAAAACTGTCAACACTATTTCCCCCGACAATGTGGTACACACTCACACACACATATATATCGCCATATTTGGCAGTACAATTTGGCATCAAACAGTCTTATATCACTGTGGACACTAGACTGATTTGTGTTTATATATGAGTTTGTGATCAGTGCAGGCACAAGAGTCATCTGAAGTGAGTGTGAGGTGTCAGGCATCACTCCTGTGCTTGACTTCATGTTGAGTAGGGAAAACAGGGCTGAAATTAAGGGATGCAGGGGGGAGGCGGTGTGGACTGAGCGAACTTGACAACTTTATTTCCTCCTTTTTCACATGCTAATGCCCCCAGTGTGCCAGGGCAGGGGAGCGACTGGCTCTTCAAAACTGACCCCCATGATTCACAATACTGAACATCCTTCCAGCGTGTGAACCGAAGCGGCTTTTGTGACGCAGGCCAAGAAATTCCTTCCAAACGAATATATAACGGACAGATCTCTCACATCTATTCTCACAAAAGCAGCATAGTCCATGGAAATGAAACATAGCAGCTTTCTTGATTCCCCCAGAGTCACATGGAAGAGATATTGCAGCTGAACACAGCAAATTCACTCAAGACACATTCATAGTGATATGGAAGCTTATTTCTGCCACATTAAAAAAATATGCTTTGGTAAATCAAATTTTTTAAATGTTTTTAATCATTGTTGAAATCTTTAGCACTGAAGAAAGTCCTAAATGGACTGAAATGTTTGCTTTTTGTTTTTTCTTTTCTTTTTTGTTTGTGCACAATCACATTTTTGCTAGTGCACTTTATTATTTTGTCACTTTTCATGTAGAACTTCAGTAAAAACTTTTTTTGTTCAAAGAACCTTGAACTTTGCATTTGTTTGGTGTGATGCAGATCCCTTTTTTTCTGTTTAAATCATAATTATGACATAAAAAGTTATAATTATGACAAAAATAGTCAAAATGATAGTCATAATTATAGGACAACGTGTCATAATTAGGAAATAAACTAAAAATATTACATAAAATTTGAAATTATGATATAAAAATATATTTTCTTTACAGTAATTGTAACTTTTTTTTTTTTTTTTACCTTTTATGCCATAAATAAATCTTTTTATCTCATAAATTTCACTTTTTTATCATAATTTCTATTTTTTATATCAAAATTACAACTTACTATATCTCATAATTTCTAAGTTGCTTATTACTGTGAAAACTGCAGTGTAAAGTATCACTAGGCAATTTTATTATAAGTCTAATAATTATACATAAATAGGGTGAGTCACATAAAAATATGGTGGGAAATGTATAACATTCAAAAAATCTATGTTGTGATGTAACTATTACATTGTTTATTGCATAAATACCAACATACATAAACAATATGATTGATGCATTGACAATTAATCACTTCAATTCTCATCGTAAAGTACTATTTCTTTCATTCTAACCCTTAAAAATGACTTTAATTGGTGTAAGCTAATATAATCAAGTTGATTCAGTCATATTTAATTATATTATATTAAATTTATATAAATTCTATTAAATATATTTTCAACTGAAAACAATGTTAACCTAAAAAATGTGCTTTCTAAATTAACTGATTTTCTTCAAGTCAAAATGTTATTAAACATCACTAAAAATTAACCTAAATACATTAGGTTACACCAACAAAACTAAATTTAATAGTTAGATCAAGTAAAAAGCTAACATTTTTACTCTAGGTTACCTGACAAATCCAAACAGGTAATTCTGAGCATGAGTAAGCATAACTATTGGAAGAAGTGAAGCGGTGTTAAAGAATTTATATTATTATTTTTTTACACAAAGGAATATGCATAGTGCATAACCCCTGAAGTTACAAAAACCCCAGCACCCCTGAGCCCAAGCGTTCCAGCTGAGATTGTTCTTCAAGTTAACACCTGTGATTCACCCCACCTGCCTCGTACGGCATGGGAGGTCCAGGGCAATAATCTCCTCACATACCTTCAAAACTGCCTCAATCTCAGCCCCGTCCTCTATCTGACCTCATCAGCTTCTGTGAAACTATGCCGTCACAGAGGACACAACCAACCGCATGCAACAGGAGACACAAAAGAGAGGGAAACCGAACGCAAGCATTCACTCCTGGCCTCAATAAACGGCTGCCACAGACCACCGTCAACAACTGCAGCTGTGACCGCACCATTACCTGCTGCTCTTTAATTTGCCTGACCACACTTTAGAATGAAATATGACAGCAGACAATAGCACCAGGAGATAGGGAGAGAGAACACAACCGGTACGCTGCTCAGTGGATCCGGTTTCAGGCGCTGATGGGCCAAGCCAGAGGGTCGGAGCATGGGAACAGGCAAAAAGAAGGTCCTGTGTCAATAAGGGACAGTGGTCGGGCACAATGGGGCCAGCTTCACACAACAGCACTGACAGACACCCACACAAAAGCAGCCATCCATTCTCACACAGCCAGCAGAATGAGCCAGTGTGTGGCTGCCCAGGGGCATGTTTGAACAGCGCACACACACACACACACACACACACACACACACACCGTGCATAAACAAACACACACACGCATATACACAAACATTCACTCAGATGAATGAACTTGGCCAAACAAACACACTTACACATATATTACAAAAACTATTGAATTTTAGGCCGCAAAATCTATTTACCTTTCAAATGAAGAATATATATATATATATATACTAAATGTATAACACTGAACTCAAAAACACTTACACTTAAACACTTGAACTTAAAACACTTCAGAGAAAAAACTATGTATCAGGAAATCATCTTAATCTACTTGGTTGATACACTGAAAACATTAAAGTAATTAACATTTTCAAAACTATAAAACTCACCTTTGTGATTTAACATATCGTAGGAGGTCAAACATGAAAAGAGGAGCTTCCGTTTGAAGGTTGACCTTGATATTATTTGATTTTATGAATGTTTGTTGACAAGAATGTAATTAGCCACTTTCGTCAGGACATAGCACTACCATTGCTTTACAATTAAGATATATATTTATTAAGTATTTAGTTCTGCATTGAGGACAGGTGGTTTTAGAGGTACTGGGTGAGACTGTCAGGATTTTGATAAAATAAAGAGAAATCAACAACAGTCAACCACGGACTTCCTGATGGATAGACGTTGGCGAGAAAGTAATTGTCTGCCATCTAGTGGACAGAAGCGGGACTGTATGAAACTGTCGATATAGTCTTGTCATCATTATGCACCGCTAATGTAAAATAAAGCCTGTGAAATAACACCAAACAGTTTTAACGACACGTACATAAAGCTAAAGCTACCAATATTAAAAGAAAACGTAATAAAATAAATAGAGGTACCCGGTAGACTTACTAGAATCTCAGAAATCAGTAGATCAAGTGTTGTGTGTGTGTTTTTAGCAGCGAACAAACACTAAATATGTAATTGTAACAACTGACTCTCTACTGCCGCCCTCCTACTGGTTAATGTAAGTACACTTAACTGTAACTTAACTGACCATGATCCATCAGCCGAAATTGTATCAAAAATATTACTTGAATGTCCTCAATTAAATAAATAAGTAAGTAGCGCGTAAATAAATATAGCGTCAAACCATGAAAATAAATTTACTGTAAAGTACGATATCGGAAATGGCCACTAGATGGCAACGCAGTGTGATACAGAAGTGAGGACAGTATGAAATAACATACATGTCTCATCACCAGTCCTGCTCTATATTAAAGAGGAACATCCTGGGCTCTTCAAAATCACCTAATACTTTTGGGGTTTTGCCATTACAACTTCCTCTCTTTGACATCACAGTTAAGAAATATTTATTCATATAAATTTACATGATGAACAGAATGACATTTTTGCCCATGTTTGCGCTTGTTTAATAAACAATGAAGTAGACGTAATATAAACAAAATATTCTGCAATATCTTTCATAACATAATTGAGAAACTTTTTAGCAATGTTCGGTTCATGTGTGTTTAGAGGAAGTTGAGATTAGAGAGCAGGAAAAACACAAATAATGTAATCACCATACAACTGTGTAACGAAGTATGAGTAATTTTTATTTCCCCAAAAGATTTGGACCGTAGCCTATATGTAATGCCACTACTAAATATTGCAGATTTGAGCTTTTTTTTTTTTTCCCTCCCTTAAGAATCAAAAGTGTTTTTCTGATTATTCAACAAAAGGCTTTATGGCATAAAAACCCAAATCTGCATTAGAAATGCGCATATCCACATGCATGTGTTAAATCTGATATAAATATGACAGATTACCCTCACAACTTCCTATGATTGGTGCAATAAGACAGTACAACACAGAGAAATATCAAAGTTTTATTTTAAAATTTATAATAGAGGAACAGTAGTACAATTGAAAGAGAAGGAAAATGTATTCATTTAAATTCTTGAAAAAACATAAAAAGAATAACCTGATTTGATTTGTGTTTGAGGTGAGCCAGTGGCCCCATTTGCATCACTGTAAGAGAGTTGAAAAATACATCTTTGAAACAGCTTTTATAAAATACAGCTGAAAAAAACCTTCATCTGTAGTGTTTTTTTTTTTTTTTCCTTTTTTGTCTGTCATGTCCATATACAGCATAAAGTCTAAGGAGTACATTAATGTGAGTTGAACAGATACACAGACAAAACAAGAAAAAGTATAAACCGACATGATGGTGAACGTGCACGTGAACATAAACGAGAGAAGTTCGGTGAGAACAGTGAAAGCCAGTTGAGGTTTTTAAACCGGTTAACTGCAGCGGTGTTGCCATCATTTAATTCATAACTCATTAAATATCTTATATAATATCCCTCCCACAGTGATCTGAAGGTAAGTAATACAAACAGGATCTTCTATACAGCTTTTAAAATACACTTTCATCTCGAGTAAAGGGAAAGATAGACGATTTCTGTATCAGTATAGCACTTCAATATATCCACTGCATATGAACAGAAACTCCTGCTCCTAGGAATTAACCCACAAACAATATTTCTTAAAAAATATGTGCTTAAAATGAAATAAAAAACACAATGAATGAACAAAAAACCCTCAAAAGGAAGGACAAATAAAACAATATATGCATCTAAGGGTAAAGTGAATGATTGATTTTAGAATAAAAACATTTAAATTTGATGACATACACAAGCAAGGATCTACGCTAAATATTTACCTGGATTTCTTATACATTATCTTTAACAATTAAACAACGATTTTGGTAGGACAATAAAAATTAACAGTCTTGATTGCATTTTGGAGTCAATAAAACACATATAGCATTAAATAATGAAATGTCAAAAAAAAAAAAAAAAAAAAATCCGTATGGAATAAAACACAACAGTTTCAATTTATTTCCATCCAGACCGGCTTTGGGGAAATAAGAAATTATCAAACGTAGAACAGTAAGTGCCCGTCTATGCATTTTCATAGACCTTCCGCTCTACGTCAGCACAAGCAAAGTGTTTTCCACTCAGCAGACACGTGACAAAGTCCAAATAAACGAAACCGAAATGATCGCAAATGTTAAGGGGGGACCAAAATGAAGTCTATTGCAAACCACCTCTTTCCATCTGCATTCTTCAAAAAAAACGGTACACAGGTCGTTCAAGTGATTCAAAGTAAGCTCAGTACCACTAACCAACTCAAGAACATCAGGTCGTTCCATCTATACAAGTACTGCCAGTAGTTTTAACAACAACAAATGGTATGTATGTGTGTGTATGTATGTATGTGCATTTAATAGAAAAGACGTTAAAAACAGAAAAGCATACCTGATAGGCTCCTTAGCACAACAGTGTAAAATACAAAGCTGATTAGTATAACTGAGTTGAGTAGGCTTTACGATTATTAACATCATATACAGCTTGTAGGTCCAGTATTTTAAAAAATAAGAATAAAAATAAAAGCGTTACAGCACCAAACGTTTCCATCATTTGGCAAAATTCAAGCTTTAAGTGAATGTCAAAATGCTTTATAAAGTGTTACTGTGATGCTGTGATTCAAATAAAGCTAGCAATAATAATATATTCCCCTTATATTTTATAATTTTCTCTTTTTCTGTTTTTTTTTTTCTTCTTCTTATATTTCTCTGCTTTATGTTCTCTCAGCATTTTCAGTAGTTTTGTGTCCTGCAAAAAATCTTGGTGTGCGTTCTGCTTGGCACGATCTAACAGCCCTGTATAACTTAATCATAAATATGGCTGTGGTCAATTAGAGTCACAAAACAGATTTTTGGTTCCAAGATTTGTGCAGGGAAAAGGAAAATATATATATATTTATATATTTCATAAAAATTTTCATGACAACATTTAACTAGAAAGGAAACACACATACACAAAAAAAAAAAAAAAAAAAAAAAATCTTCCTGTAGGCGGAATTTCTATAATGCTCCTTTATCGAGATCCTCCTCTGAGCAATATACGATCAGGTCTGTCAGGAAGCGCAGTTATGAACTGAAAATAAGCAGACGTACATTTAAAAAAAAAAAAAAAAAAAAAAAAAAAATCTAATTCTATCATTTCATAAGACCATAATATCTTTCTTCATAAATTAAATAATTAATATTTCTTTTAATATGATTGGCCTATTATAACTCAAAAACGCTGTACACCCTCATCCCCTACAAAAAAAAAAAAAAAATACATCACAGAAAAACCTGATTTTTTTTGTTATATATCATTATACCTCTTTCTCTGACAGGCACACGGCCCAGACTCTGACACATAGAACAATCTTTAAATATTGGAGTCCCTCTCTAACAAAGCTATATATCTCTTTGACATAACTTGACGTGCAACAAAGAGGTTTGATAGCACTTTGGAATTGTTGATTGTTTCCCAGCTATTTTTTCTTTGCATTTTGATTTGTTTCTCTACCAGGTTATGTCTAAATTAGTCCTTCTCGGGGATGGTACCCGCATCACCCTCGCAGTTGGACTGGTCAATCTCATTGGGCTCCCCCTCTTCCGCCTCCATGTCCTCGTCTCCCTCTACGGCCTCATCAAAGTCTTCGTCGCGTGCGTATTCCAGGTCCTGCATGCCCTCCAGACCCTCCTGCGTGCCTTGGTGGGAGTCTGCGCACTCCACGCACACGCCATAGCGGCGAGAACCGTGCCGTATGCCCACGCTGGCCGCCAGCATGAAGATCTTTTTGCATACCATACATTTGTATTTCTTATCCTTTTTGTGCACCTGCAAATGAATGTCATGAACAGGGATATTAGTCACTGAAGCAAGATATTATATTAGTGAGTATTGTGAGAGAAATCAGTCTGTGGGTGAATTTCACAAAACCGATCAAGAATGGCTGTGTCAGGTCAAATAAATCAGACTTTATTTTTTTGCATGGAATATTTTTAGGAACATTCATATTATAATTAAGCATTTCCAGTCCCCAATTCTCATTACCATAATGCAAATAAGAAATATGCAAATATAGGAAATATTCATAAAATAATTAATATAAAAAAAAAAATACATAATAGTAATCTTAAACTATTTTATATACGTATATAGGTCAATGACCTGACATGCATATTTTTGTGTCCGAGTGCATTATTTCCTTTTAAAATAATTTGATAAATTCATGACATATATCACTTTATTGTATAAAACCTATTTAAATGTACTAAAAATTCAAAATTATTTTATGTTTCATTATCTTAAACCGCCAAAATGTCAAGTGGTGCATCTATCCGAACAAATGAACAGACTAAGAAAACTATTTAAAATGGTGTCTTAATAATAAAAAAATAACAACGAAATACTACGTCATTTTAGGTTTGAAACCTTTCATATAAACAAATTTTATAAAATATCAGTAGTAGTTTAAAAGCTGTTGAGATAATTGAAAAACTTTTGTCCAGCAATTAGTATATTCTCAAATGTCAGGGTGGCACAACTGCAATCATGGCTCTTTTATTATGAATTGAGGTAATAAAAGTAAACATGATAATGCATCATCTAGAGGACCCTAACTGATCCTTGTGGCAAAGTGAAAAGGTTCTCTCTCGAATACTGGTAAAAACTGCTAATTTCAAGTATGGGTAGGTTAGGTTGGTACACTTTCCATGTCAGGTGGTACAACTACAGTATATATACATACAACTATTTGGTTGTACTGCCTGACATAAAAAGTTAAAAAATGAATTGATACTTTGATATGTTATTTAACAACTGAAACTTGTTTAAACACATTGTTCATGACTCAAAAATATGCATTACATCAGTTTTGAAAATATAAAAAAAAAAACTTTTTTGAAGCTTTATTTGTCAATGACCCATAAATAAATAAATAAAATAAAGCAGAATATTGGCCAAATGTGATGTCCGAAGGGGATATGTTTTTAATTACCCTACAAGTTTGATGAAACCATCAAAATATGAGGCAACAATTTATATTTTTAAAATATAAACTATTTAAATATGAGGGAAGAACAAAACACTAAACTTGATTAGGGTATTTATCTGACAAATGTATTTGACACAAATTATTTATTATAAAAAAAAGCCAAACTACAGCTACAGGTTTTAATTTACTATGCAAAAACATGCATAGAAAAAAACAAACAAAAAGCTAACAGGAAAAAGCATACACTGACTATAATGTAATCAGTTATTAATATTTCGTTGGTTTTTGTATGACAGTCTGGCATGTTTTATTGCGTTATTTACATATATGTATATTTCACAGTATCAGTGCAAAATATGGAGGAAAATATACTCAACTGTCATGGCAATTGTGTCACAATGCAAAAATTCGTTTGTTAGGGTGATGATTTCGATTTTTTAGATGTTGAGGCAAAATGTTTTCGTGAGATTCACCCACATACAAGACTTGATGTTTCTGTCTTACCAGGGAATGTCTCTTGACGTGTTCTCTGCGAGTGAACAGCTTTCCGCAGATGTCACAGCTGAAAGAACGCACGCCCGAGTGGATGATCAGGTGCCTCTTTAGTGTTCGCCGGTGCTTGGCAATGTAGTTACAGTGGGGACACTTCAGCTTATTAAGGGCATTTTCAGGCGCTTCACCTAGGAGAAACCACACAAACAAACAGATTCTCAGCACTTTTCACACCGGTTTCTGAGATATAAACAATTCAGCATGAGATTTGGCAGTAGCAGATGTAGAATTGTCTCATTGTCGCATTTTCAGCTCTAATTGTCAGTTGCGACATGAAAAAAGTAGCTTTATGTAGCTGAGAGAGAAAATTAGTGCATGTACGTGTCTGTATGCACCTTCAAGTGTCACCCTTCGCAAAGAAAAAACATAATAAAAACACACTGTGAAAGTGTGCCAGTTGCCATGGAAACCTCATGCCAGAAGCCATAACTATATTAGTCTAATGCAATTTTCTACTGATAAACAAGCTGTATAAAAAGCAAGAACTCTTTCCTTCTGGCCACCATTCCTTTCCTCTTTATTATTTATCTGCAAGAGACTACTGTATAGTCGGAATTGCGATCTCTGCTTTTTGCTGCTGAAAACACTCATCCCAACACTCGGGTTCTCTTGGGACAGTGCCTCGTGACAATTAGACCAGAGCTGTCTGTACTACAACATGTGGGATGGGGGGGATTCAGCTTTGTTTGAGCCAAAATGGGCAAAACAAAAGGGTCGTCAAGCAGGTTGCCAAGGGGGTGATGAGAGCCAGATCACCTGGGAATTCAATCGAGGCTCTAAACACCACCTTGCGGGCTAAAAGAGGCCCGACAGCAGCTGTGCTGGTCGTTTGTGTCGACAGGCTCAAAATTAAAGTTCAATCTGTTACTTTGGGCTTGACGGTACTTAAAATGGTTAACGATTAACCTGGAATCTCAATGGCCAGGCCTGAGTCATGAGACTGCTCAAGATGTGCAAATGGCGAGACTCTCCTCGCTGGGAATCTTACAGTATGCTGGATGAGACTTGCTAGGCCACAACTGAGAGATTGGTGGTAAATGGGCTCAAGGTTTTATCCGACCCCACCCTTTATTTGCCAAGACTGACCTTAACCCCCTAAGGAAGCCGAAACAGGCTCGAAAAGGCCCAAAATATACTCAATTACACAAGGACATGAAAGCAAACTTTCTGATCTAGCTTTCTCAAGCAAACTTTAAAGTTTGTTTACAAACTCTGCTAGCTAGTAACTACACATTGGATACATTTTACAAGACTACAAACACAATTCTAAACATAATGCAAGTACAGAAGTGCATTAGAATTAACTAAATAACCACATTTGAAGAAAACAATACCCCTCTTTGGGTACTGATGTTCGTGCTTGCAACATTCTGGTTAGTTTTTGTGTTGATGTTGCCGTACTTTCCGGCCTTACTGTTCGCTCTCACTGTAACACATCAGGGATAAGCCCTTGTTAATTTCACACCACTATATGTGCCTATTTGTAAAGATCACGACTTTGCGTAAGGCAGCAACTGTAAATGTGTGTCTGTGTGGGTGTGTGAAGGAGATATGATGTGTAAATAAATGGGTGAAGCCCTAACAGTGGATCATCTTACACACTGTGGATTAGCAGGCAGGCGGACCAAAGCCGCCAGATCCCATTGTAAGTACCTCTGCAGTGGGTCCACTCTGCCTGGGTCAATATTTGGAATGGCAGAGATAGTTGGGCTGCATTAGCAGGATTAGGGCGGGACGGCCCCTGGCAGCGCTGCACCTCAGAAGAGGGAATCGGGGGTGGTGTGTGCGTGCGTCACTACCGCAAATTAACAATTCAACCGTCCTGTTTGGAAAGGACTCAAGCATTTATGGTGACAGATCCTGCTGTGTGATGTGTGAGAGAGAACTGACAGGGCTCGTTCAGGTGCACTAAAAGTTTTATTGAAAAATTTAATTTGCCTGTCCACACCGAAAGTGAAAATGCTACATGACACCAGTGTTATTATGGTTAACTAAAACTATTAAAAAATTTTTTTGTTAATTGAAATAAAGCTGAAAGAAAATAAAATAAAATATTGATATTAGATGAAAAACTTAGAAATATTGGCAACTAAATGAAATAAAATGTTTAAGTACAAAAATTACTAAAGCTGAAATAGATATAAATTAAAGCAAAATAGAAATTTATATAAAAAATAAAATAAAAACGACTAAAACTTAAATGAAATCTTTTAATTTTATATTTTTAGTTAATTCAAAATATGAATTAATACTATAATTGTATATAAATTATTCTAAAATAACACTACGTGACAACTACAGCCAATCAGAACATATTTGATGTCTAATATAAAGCTATGTGGATATATAAACGCGAGGTTTTGATTCAATGAGATTTCTCAGTGGATGGAGCTACCCATAATATTTATAATACAATTATAATAAATGCAACATGTTTTGTAGTATGACAGATATATACAGTATTGTGCAAAAGTCTTAAAGGTGCAGTATGTAGGATTTCTGTCTGCTAGAGGCCTATTCAAAACAAAGGCGTAGCTTGATTACGGCAAGTTTGAGCGCGGAATCTTGGGACATGTGGTCTTCACCTCAACTGACGGTGCAAAAGAATAGGGATAGGACTCGGGAAGAAATCATGTTCATGGATGCGATTATTAACGTTATTGTAGTATGAAGCAGAGCAGGACCGAGTGTTGTGGGAGCTGAACGAGGCCGCTGGAGCGATTGCGCAACACACGCCTCACGAGCAGAGGAACTTTTATTATGTCACAGTCGCCGGCGCTGCTTCCGCTTTTCCGGTCATGAGTATGAGGTAACACAGCTCTGTTTATCATATTAGATACATTTGAGAGTGTTGAAAATGATGTTGTAACGTTACTCTGTGCATTCGCTCAGCGGCTGCTGTGAGACATGTTTGTTTGACACAAACTGCAGTAAAATAGATTGATTTTAGAATATCATATTAAATGCTGGATGGCTTGTGTTGATAAATGGCATGCAATTAATTTTAAAACGTATTGTATGATGGAGTAAATTCTGTATTACTGTTACTAAAAATAAAGCTGCATCTGATTATGCTATGTTAGCTACTTGACAAAATAGTGTTTTTCTCTGAGGCATGGTAAAACGTTACTCGCAAAAAAAAAAAAAAAAAAAAAAAAAAATCAAGAAAATTACATTTAAACAATAAGACTAAACGTGTTGAGCTTTATAACAACAATTAGTTTTCTGTCTATAAATATATCAAAACAGTTGTTGCCTTGTCTATTAAAACGTGTAATATATTAAAGCATCTTTGGTGTTTCCATGGTTTCTACAAAATAAATCCGGAAACTGAGGCAGACCGAGGGTTAACGCGGGTATGACGCAATTGACAGGTGACTCCTTGCACGTCCCGAAGCCTTGGTTAAAACTGCAATTTTCTCACGATTTACAAATAGTTGGAAACATTTGGGATATTGTAAATACTCATGTGTGGATATTTTACTGCAAAAATCTTACATATTGCACTCTTAAGCCACCATTAGATGTTTTAGCAATGGTATAATGACCATATTTAATTATTTCTCAGTCTCCGCCTACATCGTGCGTGACCTTTCCAACGTGATTACGTAATGCATGGTGCATCGCACAGCAGTGCAAGACGAGCATTTGTGGTTAAAAAGTATATCATTTTTATTTATTTTTTTAGAAAATGACCGATTGTTTCGCTAGATAAGACCCTTATTCATGGGCTGGGATCATGTAGAGCCCTTTGAAGCTGCAGTGAAACTGCAATTTGGACCTTCAAAAGGAAATTTGAACTCTGAAGTGAACTGATCCTTTAACACGTTAAATTGACAGGCTTAAGCAATAAGCAACACCCTTCACAAGAAAAAGCCCCGTGTGTAAAAAAGGAAGTGGGTAGTCAACATGGACGCAAGTACACAGACGAGTACGTAAGCATATGTAGGCATGTGTAGGCAAACACACTGACACACACATGCCTTTCAGGTGTGAGCCGTCAGTTCTGCACATTTAAGTGCCCTCAGGAATACGAGCTAAGTGCATTTGAGAGCGTTTAGGAAGCCTGAGGGTACCGTTTCCTCCGCTTTACTTCATTATCCTGCATTAGAGGAGTCGACGACGGCGAGAGAAAGCCTCTTCTCAGAACCGTGTCACTTAAGACATGATACTATACCACACGCTGCTCTGCTTAATGGGGGCAGAGAGTTTGAAGCATGACAGCTCGGCAGACTGGAGATTACGCAGGTTTTTGTGGTATGAGGCAGAGGGAGGGTCGACTCCCTTAATAAGGGCAGAAGAAAACGAACTGGCCACTCTAATTAAAAAGGGAAGATGGTCTTGCGGCCCTGAGCTACACAGGGCCTGAGGAGAAGCAATCATAATGTGAGACCTTGGCTGGCTGCCTGCCACAGCTGAAGGTTGAGACGTGTGTGCGTGTGCGCACGTGTAAGAATGTGCTTTAGAATTACAAGAGATATTCCTGCTTGAAAAGAAAGGATGTTAGCTTATGCTTTGAACATCCGCTATGTGGATTTTTTTTTAAAATTCTGGAATTAGCAGGAAATCTTGAAACACTCCTTTATAATTACACAGAAAAATCAACAGTGTAACAGTGAGTGACCTGTAAAAACTATGTTAAAGCCAAGATAAAACAACATATGCAACTAATTTTACTGAAAAATGAAGGATGGGAATTGTTTGGATCATGAAAAGTGTTGAGGTCAAAAGAAATACTCGCCTCCTTGAACATTGCCGACACCTATTGGTTGAAACCAAGCGGCAAACTTCCGGTCTCTCTCTTGAATCCAACACGAAAGTGACTTAAAATGCAATTCGTCGACTGGCCACTAGAGACAGGCTCCAAAAGGGAGTCAATCCTATAGACCCCTCCCCCACATGTTAAAATGCCAAACCTTACAGCAGAAAAAAAATGTTTACAGCCTGGTACAAAAAGTGTTTTTGGTCTATATAGCTAATGTTGCCCTTCATGACAACTGTGAGGGGGGTGAATTTTTTTATATATCCATTTAAATTATATTAGGCCTTAAAGTTCTTCATAATTAAGGGCGTGGCCACCTGAGTGACAGGTGGATTGCGCTACTGTTACTAGCCGTTTGTCTGCTGTCTGTTAGCCGTCACGTCACGCCTCTTTGCACATTTTCGGTTATCCGGGAGTGACGCGCGGTGACGCACTGCCAAGATGGCGACGGCCGGCTCTGCCCACTTTGGGTTTCAAAAATGCTCTTCAGAAACCTACGGGTGACGTCACGGACACTACGTCATTTGTTTTATAGTCTATGGTTGAAACTTAAGCAGCCTTGATGAGGTCAGCAGAAATTAAGTCATTTCAGAGACAGAGCAAGTTAATGCATTTGATAAATTATGAATATAATATAATATAATATAATGGCACAGTAAAACAAAAAAAGGTTGATTCAAGGTCTGTTTCTACTAGGCCAAAGTCACTTGGTGGCCGTATTTGCAACGCCTCCTGACAGTGATTTCGCTCCAGACCAACTCCTATCTACTTGATTGGAAAATAAAAACTCAAATATTTATAACATTTCAAATCAGCAATAAATGTTTCTTATGCTCAAATAGCATTAAAAATGTGTACATTTCAGGTTGGTTGGCCATTCCTAAGCATGATTTTCAATACACTGACTGTTTCTATAGGAACCGGAGCTTTTAACGGAAGCAGCAGTGATGCAACGACTTTACCAATTGGTGATTGGCTCCTATATTTAGAAGGCAGGACATTTCCACCAAATTGCTTGTTGCACTTTCTCCCATTCATAGCAATACCAGTGAACTGTCTTGGTACACAGTCTTTGATCAGGCCCACTACAAAATTGCATACTGTATACTGCATGCTGTTTTTTTTTTTAATGTAACCATATTCAAATTGATGTAAATAATCTAAGATCTAATCGCATCCCCTGATAAAAGCCATTTTTCGATTCAACTTATTTGGAAATTTGTTGAAATAGTCAAATGTAAACCATTTGCAAGTTGAAAATTTGCACAGTATGTACTCTGCATATCAAATTCACAAATAGTACTAGTAGTATGATAACTTGCTATTTGGAACATGGCATGGCCTCTTCCTCAAGGCTGTGTATTCAGCCTCTGATAAACACTGATTATACCATTACCAAAGGCTTTACAGAAATGCATCCTGGCCTTTGTGCGAGTGTGAGAGAGAGGTGCCAAAAACACTATTGTCATACATGACAATCCTAATGACAGCACTGAAGCGTGCTGATGAGTCTACACAATATGACGGCAACATTATTCAAATAACCAAACTCCCACGACCTGAAAGAGCTCAATAGACACTTCCAGCAAACAAGGAAATGAAAACATTTTTCATGTAAACTTGCTGGCTGTGTTACGTTTAATTACACGTAAATTTGTTGTGACTGATGATTTAAATTGGACTTGGTTTGAAGAGCCATTGAGGTGCTTGAACAGGAGAAAAAGGCATGATGGGTAACGTACCAGCATTCTCTGAGAGGTAAGAGAAGTCCTCCCTGGTGTAGGAGGCAGATGGTTGGATGAACATGCCCTCATCGAAACCCTCTTCCGGCTCAGGTGGGATGTTGTAGACAAAGCGCTTGGCGGCCTGTTTTTTCCGCTTTCTGCTTCCTGGCTCAGGGCGCTCCTCCCTCTTAATGGCCACCCCAGTGCCAGGATCTGGCTCGTTCCAGATGAACACCGGCCCCGGACCCTGGGGCTCCATCTCTGTGGACTCTGACGAGTTCTCTCCTCCCCAACTGGAGCTTCCCAATGCGCAACCTTCTCCCCCAGACACCTCCACGTCGCTGGGTTCATCCTTCACTTGTCCACTGGCCTTGATGGACAGCTTGGACAGGATGCTGGTTGCCCAGAAGTTGCTGGGCTTCTTGTCGGCACCCTGGCAGTCTTTCGCCACCGTCCGGCGCTTGTTGTAGTCGACCACCACGGAGTCAGGGGCTTCCTGCTTGATGCTTATGTTGAGGGCGTCTTTGATGAAGGCGCGACAGGACTGGACCACTTCGGTCATCTGGAGGTAACTCGCCACAGACATCACCTCAATGGCATTCTGGCTGGTGAGAAAAAGGTTGCCAGAGTACAGGAAGTCCAGGATGACGGAAAAGCCCTGCACGGCCGCCACATCCAGGTGCGTGATCGTAGTTTGGTCACAGCTCTCGCTCTTCGTCAGGCAGTAGAGGGTCTTGAAGTAGCGGCTCCCGGCGACCAGGATGTTCTTGTGTGCCTTGAACATCTGGCCGCACACCATGATGTTGACATCGCAGAGGATGCCGTTCTTGCGTTGCTTGTCCAGCTCCTGCAGAAGCTGGTAGCAGTACGAGTTCTCGTTGGGCTTGTTCCTGTAGTCCTCCACCTCCGGGCTCTCCACGTCCTCAGGCCTTTCCATCTCCTGGTGGAGTGACAACAAACAAAAATGATAATCAGCATTAGTCTACAGTGTAAACACAAGGTGGAGGGCAGGTGTACAGTGACAACTCCGACAAGAGAACTGGTTTAACAGGCTGGAAAGCTGCAATAGTGTGGGAACTATAGCACTGATAAAACCCCCGCTCACAGGACGCACGCTCTATGCCCTTGCTAATGCTCTTTAAGATGAGAAATATTTGGCCATTATCCCATCCCACCATCAGTCTCCATCATCTGCTCTCACAATTAAGAGAGAGAGAAAGAGAGAGAACCGGCTGGTACCTACCAATGGGAGTAAATCTACACAATATATTTCTGGACCGCAAAGCAGATGTCCTAATCCACGCTGAAATTTACATCACCCTACATTTTTCCCCTCCTACAACACAGCTGGGTTTTTTGCTGGAGTAATTCAGATTAAATCTGTTTCTCAGGGCGGAGGCCTTCCAAGCCCCCTCCTCCACACTTGTCCTAGTAGATGGGGTTATTACTGTAGCCTGATCCAGCTACAGCAAGCCCGACCAGTAGTCAGAGAGTGAGAGAGAGAGAGCGCAACCCCATTTCTCCACACAATGCCAGTCCTTTCCTCCAGGCTCATTGTTCACTGCTGCTTAGTGCTACACTGAAGCTTTGTGAAGAAAACACTTACAATTCCCTAGCACACTACTCATGAAGATTGAAAAAGACTTACAAAAATACAACTGGAATTAAAAATCAGATCTGGATTAAAATTTACTCATTTACTCACTCTCATATAAACCTGTATGATTCATTTTTACACAAAAGATAACATTTGGAAAATGTTCAAGCTGTTCTTTGCTATATAATGAAACAAAATTTGCGGTCGGTAAGATTTTTTAAATGTTTTTAAAAGAAGCCTCTTATACTGTGAAATACCATTAAAATTATATAAATAAAAGTATTTATTTAAAAAAAAAAAAAAAAATCTTACTGAACCCAAACTTCTCAAATCCGACGATGAATCTATAATATGGTTTGTTGAAAATAGCAACGTCTAGTCTGAACAAAGTCTTGCGCTTGAACGGACAAATTCACACAAAAATTATGTCAATATGCCCATCTTAGCGAGTATCCTAGTCGGTTATGTCTTAAGTGAACAGTCGAGAAAGACAACGTATGTGTAACAGTATATGTACTTAGGGGTAAGAAAGAATTATGTCTTAAGGAAAAGAAGCCTAATATTCCTGCAGTCTGTGTTTTTAATGTTAATCAAACAACACGACAAAGAAATCACTCACTGCTCTTGACTGAATAGCTTTTGTAACTTCAATAATGATTAATCTTTATTAAATTCATACAGTGAAGATAATACGGTGTTATTTTGTATTTGACTACTTTATTCATTTTCTGTACCTAAAAACTACTGTTAGATACCTGAAAAGAACTGTTTATTTTATTTGAATCTTTGCTCTATTGTATTTATTTGTGTTGTTGCTTGTAGTTTGATTATTTGTTCTTATTTTCTTTATATTTATTTAACAGTTGTCTTATTTTCCCTGAACATAGCATATACCGAACCGTACCGTAACCGTGACCCTAAAACCGTGATAAAAAACAAACCGTAAGTAATTTGAACCATTGCACCCCTGGTGTATAGTGATCAGGAGCTGTCAAGCTTCCAAAATGACAAGAAAAGGAAAACACCATAAAAGTAGACCATATTAATTATGCACTGTATTCCAAGTCTTCTGAAGTCATATTATAGCTGTGTGTGAGGAGCAGACTGAAATTTAAAGCTTGAGTGTGTAATTTTTTTGTGTAAACACTGTGGCTCAGTGGCGCTTTCATTCCATTTCTCTGTTTGAGCATTCTGATCAGCAACACTGACTGAGTTTGGGATGGTACTGTCTGTTTTATCGAACAATGGCAGACATTGGCGTGTTTGGGGAACCTGCTTGAAAACCGCTTTTTGTGTATTTCTTAGATAAAAGTGACACAGTAAGTGTGAATGAGAACTGTGTCCAATAAGGCAATTCTTCAAAATCTCTTTTTGGGTTGCACTGACAAATATGGGTTTGGAATGACATGAGGGTGAGTAAATGATTAGAGAATTTTCATTTTTCTGAAAACTATTTAAAATGTAATAGTCTAAATGGCAGCACTGTTGAGTTGGGAGGGGTCTGGTGGAGAGCAGGTTTGAAGAATGAGGATGAGGTGGAGGAACGGGGTGTTAGGAGAGAATGAACGTCCTTTTGTGGTGTCACAATGTCCCCACTATTGTTCGCCTCTGTCTACCCTATCCAGAGAGAGCCTGACTGTGTGCCAAGCTAAGCAATGGTGAGAGGACAGATGAGGTGGCAGTCGAAAGTGGGTGTCAGGACATAGTTACTAGTCCAGAATTAACCTCCATTTCTTTCTCTCCCTTTCGTTCTCTCATATATACTCAGACGCAGTTCATCCTTTCTCCAGATGTGCCACGTGTAAACGCACTACAAGAGAACAGATGCTTTGTGAAGGTTCCCCCCATTAAAATCTGTCAAATTGAGTCTGTGGTGATGGTTTGAAATTTGACGTGGTCTTTTTCTAAATTGAATGTTTGTTATTGTCTACAGTTTTGCTAATGGGTCATTTGCATTCCTCTTTTTGAACACCGTTCAACTTTGCAAACTGTACAATGAAAGGAAAACACATTACTTTTACAATATCTATAAATACCAAAATTGTGATCTCATATGGTTAACGCTAATTGTGTTTCTCAGACTATTTTTTTACACTCATAATTGACTGGATATTATGAGAAACCCTTAGATGTTTGCTCTTCATTTTACTAATGTTCAAAAGTTTGCGGTCAGTAAGAGAAATTAATACTTTTATTCAGCAAGGATGCATTAAATTGATCTAAAGTGAGACTAATAATAGACATGTTACAAAAAACTTCTATTTAAAAAAAAAATGTTGTTCTTATGAACTTTCTATTTATCAAAGATTCCTGAAAAAAAAAAAAAAAGTATCACTTTGGCTGCTGATAATTCAGCCTTGCCATAACAGGAATACATCACATTTTAAAGGGGTCCTTGATTATGATTTCACTTTTTTAACTTTAGTTAGTGTGTAATGTTGCTGTTTGAGCATAAAAAACATCTGCAAAGTTACGATGCTCAAAGTTCAATGCAAAGGGAGATATTTTCTTTTACAGAAATTGCTTTTTAAGGACTACAACAAACTACAACGAGCTTCTTCCTAGGTTGGCGACATCACAAACCCCAAAATTTACATAAACCCTGCCCCCGAGACCACGCAAAAAAGGGGGCGAGGCCATGTTGGGCTGCTTTAGAGAGGAGGAAGGGTTGTTGTAGTAGAGTGTTGTTGCCATGCCGTCATTTTACGCCAGACTGCTTCACAAACGAGGATCAATTCAACTCTGGATTTGCACAAAAGAGTAACATGACGGCACATGCTAGTTGATGAGTTGAATCAACTCCACAGCAACTACATAAATTTATCCACTAACCATTCAGAAATGTCCAGTTGCATTCTAAAAGTTGTAACTTCTTCCTGAGTCTCTCCATCAGTGTCCGACTCTGGTTTAAACAATGTGAAGCTGAACACTGTTACCGACAATCGTCATTTTGGCTGAGTGAGATTCTCCAGCTTTGTTGTTGTTGAGCAACCAAAGCTTGAGCTGTTAAAGCTCCGCCCTCTTTTGGAAAGTGGCCGGGAGCAGCAGCTCATTTGCATTTAAAGGGACACACAAATACGGCGTGTTTTTGTTCACACCCAAATAGAGGCAAATTTGAAAAGCTATAATAAATGATCTGTGGGGTATTTTGAGCTGAAACTTCAGACACATTCTGGGGACACCAGAGACTTATATTACATCTTGTAAAAGGGGCATTATAGGTTCCTTTTAAAATATATTAAAACAGAAATCTTATTTTTAATTGTAATAATATTTTACAAGATTATTGTTTTTACTGTATTTTTAACCAAATGCAGCCTTGGTGAGCATAAGAGAATTCTTTCAAAAACATTTTTAAAATTTTACCGACCCTAAACTTTTGAATGGTGTACATAAAAAAAAAAAATTCAGAATGAGACACATCAAAGAAACTAGGAAACTGGTTCTTTTCTGATAAAACTCGTCGTATACGAAACTCGCTGTGGTTTCTCTCTCTGGTTTCCCACCCCAGACTTTCATTTTGATGTGAAACAGGAACATTATACAACCACCACCAATACCACTGCCGTTCTCCTGTGCTGCAGTTGAACAGACAGCCATCTAAAGCTCTTCAGGCGATGAGTTGCCAACACCCATTATTCTATTGTACACTTCCAACATGTTCCATTCACCGTAAACCAACAATAGCTCCCCAAAATTTAAACACATAGCCTTCAGCTAGAGCGAGCCATGCCTTTATCACCTACTAGGGCTGCAGTGAGAATACACTACACAAGTGGCATGTTAGGGGGACATTGTGCCTCAGACAACAGGGACGGCGGTTTTGTTTTCCTTGCGCATAGTCTTCCTGAGCCATCCCAGCCCCTGAGGCCAGCGCCTGGTCCCCTCATCCAGATGCATGAACAATACAGCAGTGTGCTTGACCCAAGGTGTGGGAGGGGAATGCCAGGATCTGGGCCTCCCAACAAAGAGCAGGGCTCATCGATACAAAATTCCTGGGAATTCTCCCCCACCAGCACAACCACAAGCACCAACAACACAACAAGCCTCCCAATACACACATCTCTCACAGCGGCAGACAGTACATGGGTGGAGACCCTCGTCTTCGTTGGAGCTCACTAATAACGGGAAGAGGGGCTAAATACTTTGAGGGTGAAGTCCAGACTAGAGAGTGAGGCAACCCAGATACCCTTCTTTAGGGGTAATTGAATTACGGGAGTTTGATATGGACCAGTGAAGAAATTTAGCCCATTATGACGGACAGTCACTGCACTGAGGAACATAATAGATCACAATTATGAAATTGGCTATTGGAGGATGTGACCGATCAGAACAGCCTTTCTTTACCCAGACAGCAGACATCCTAATGTTTTGCCCAATTAGTCTACTTTAAGACAGATACTATTCATCCACAATCTCGTGATCTCCATGTACGCTATCATACTCTTTATTTCCTGAGAGGTCAATGACAAAATCAGAAGTAAATCAGAAATATATATTTTTAAATATTAAATAGTATATATTAGTATAACATTTCTTTATCAAACTTTAAGCAGTCCTGTGCTAGGTGGACTTTTATACTGCAACAGAGCAAACCATGACATCCCATCATACAGCCCAGCCCAAAGAACAAAAATTTATTGTAAAGGAATGCTTTTGAACGATTTTCAAATAATATTTTTATTTCAAATTCACCAAGATATCAAAATGGGAATTCTTTTTTCTTTTTTTTAAATGGAATATTGCAATGATTTATGTGTGCGAGGTTATGCGTGTTAACTCACGTGCCTTCATTATCTTTATTAAAATAACTTCCCCTCCCTTTTACAACGACATCTCTTCTCTGATGACACGTTTACTGGCGCGAGGGCGGGATCAATCTGTCACTCACACGAGATCACAGCAATAGCAAACCACAACGATCAATTCCCGATGGACAAAATCAAGTCCCGCCCTTCATTCTTTCTTGTTCGAGATTCTGTTTCACTCAAATATACGTCACAATAGGGAAGAAACTTCCTCAAAACACACTCATTGCGTTAATGCGTTATGAACCACGTGTATATTTTCAACTAAAAATGACGAAACATCCCTGCATATTACTTTAGGTCATTTAACATTTACATCATGAAACAGTTGTAAAATATTAAATGTTCAGCTACTTCTTTCCTCACACTCTTTAACCGTTAATACTTCATCGCTCGGCTTCTGTGAACAGTTCATTGATTTGATTTACCACTTCAATCATTCTGACTTTGATGAGTGCTGATAGATGGTCACAGACCACTGATGCAGCTCAGACAACAAAGTTATGTTGGCAATGCATTGTAAAATATTTTTGCAGTACAGTTATTACTCAAATTCTTCCTCTTTTGCTTTTCGGCAGGCTACGCCGATGCCTCCTGCTTGAGTAGTGTACTGAACGCTTTTTGCATAGTTTAGAGTCGCAAATCGTGCAAGCATACTTTGAGTTCAAAATGCGTACCTGCTACGCAAAATGCGTACAGTTTGCAGGTCTGAGAATGTCACCGAATTTTGAATTAAAAATGTGTATAAATGACTTAATATAAAATCACAGCTGTGTATGTATTCGTGTATATGTATCTCAGTGTAATAAATGTAGCCTAGCACATTTACTCCACATATTATGTAGAATACAACAAAAAAGTCTTGTAAAAAGGTTGACTGTCAGAGGTCACTTGAAAGCGAGCAAACAGGAAAGCATAACAGGGTTCAGATCTGTTGTAGCATCTTAACCCCTCTGTTGCTAGGGAGGAGGCAGTAATCTCTCCTTTCCTTCCTAATTAGTGAGGGGTATAAATTGAGTTAGTGGAACACTCTGTGTCACCCTGATTAGACAGACATTATCATACAACGCAATCCTAAGGGATTCTACTGCAAAAACCAGGAACACAGCATCTCCTGGATGGCAACATATAGATTTATTATATGAATCTGTCATTTTGTGGCTTGATAATAGACTAGGAATGAAATGCATAAAAAAAATTGATCAATAACAATTTATCTGAAATGACATGATTGGGAATATAAAATGCACCTAAATCAAATATGAATTATATGTCACTATTACAGTGCATTATACATACAAAAAGTGTTTCTCAGATGCTGATATGATTTATTCAACCCTAATCTTATTCTGTTCATTGCAGTGGCCTGCACATATCAGGCACTGCTGTCTTTACAGGCGACATAATTCACTCCAGCCCAATGCAGCAAGTGACACACACTATCTATGGATCTTGGGGAGTCACCTAACACAATGCCTCTAATTTAGGTGCCCTAAAAGGGGAGGGTGAGATGTGCCAGAGGTCACTTTTTACAGCGAGGGGGTTGGGAAGGGGTGCGGCTCCCCAAAGGTAGCAGGGTCAAGCCCTTGCTATTGTGTGACCTCTGTGGCAATCAGGTTAGTTACCATGACAACCAGGGTTGATAATTACAGTGCAATGCAGGAAACAGTGACAAACTAGGACAACATTTTGAGCCACAATCTCGTTTATGATACTTCTGGTCTATTTAATAATGAATATCCGATATAAAATTCCACAAAACCACCTAAATAGAAACTTATATCACATAAAATTGCGATTACCCAACTATTATCGGCGGCCCAGTTTATAAAAGGTTTCAAATATCGATTTTTATGCTTTAAATAACCTAGTCGTGGGTCTTTCAGCTCATCTCATTAACTGACAGCGCTGATCCAGTTAGCTCACACATGCTAACCTGCTACCTCCGACCTGAGTCTACAGCTAACCGAAGCTGTTTAGCGAGCTAATAGGTCTGCTCACTAAACAACTTCAAAAAGAGCATTCCCGCTCCAAAAAGACATGGAAAACATCGGCATTTGTTAACTAAAGACCGAATAGCACAACGCGGCTTCGTCGCATATCCGCCTGTCCCCGTCTCCATTATATCGCAGTGTAGACGTACCTGTTTGGTCGGGTCATTCCTGCCGTGCTCCGAGGACAGGTGATGTCTCAGCAGCAAGGCCCGTTTGTAATTCCGACTGCCTTTTACCAGCTCGTCGCTGTTGTTGGTGGCGATGTTATGGCACCAGGAGCAAGACATGAGTCCTGTTTCCTGGCTGAATTTGAGCCAGGGAAACTCCTGCAGCCAGGAGTCTTGGAAGAGCGAGTGTTTCTGCAACAGCAGCGTCTGAGGTCTCATCTCCAGCAGCGGCTTTTTAGCGGTCGCTTCCTCCGCCTCTCCCGTGCTACCGTCCTCCCGGTTCACCCCGTTGCCGGTCGCCCACTTACAGCTCTCGGTTTTCACCATTACGCTGTTTAAAGCGCCTCTGTCATGATGTTTTCCCGCTGTCCAACTGCCCCCTTCCGGGTCCTCGTCCTCCTCCGGCTCCGTGCTGTCGCTGACGGACCCCCCGCCCTCGACTTTCCCCAGCGATGGTCCTTTCGCCCCCAAATCCCTATCGTCCTCTTGATCCGGCCTGTTCCCGTTTAAATGTCGGTCTTGACAGGCCGGGGCCTCACAGCTGTTGCCGTTGCTGCCTCCTCCGACGGCACTGGCACCGGTGACGGCTAATCCACCTCCTCGGAAAGCCAGCGACCTGCGGCTTCGCTCTCCGGACATTTTCTTGAAATAAATTACAATCTACACTTTCTCAACAAAACAAAAATCCGATCGCAGCTCTTTTAAATAAAGTATTCCGCATGAAACGAGCCGTTTTTCTGCGCTCCGGCCTCCTGGTGAGAGTATGTAGGTTATGCGGAAATAAATAGGGGTTTTAAAGGCATAATGAATTTCAGGGTTCTGTCTGCGTCCGCGCAGGCCCCGCAGAGGTCGAATGGCAACGACTTCCCCCACAATGCATCTCGGTCAGAGGGAGGAGGGGGGGCTCGTGTTAAAGGAAGATGGGGGTGACGACGAACAGCCAGGGGTCTTTTGTGTCGATGACTGCACCCATTTTCCGCATGCTTTTTCATCTATAGAGCTACACGTCTCGAACCAATAAGTCCTTGTATCCCTTTCACGCCCTCCCCTGTGCTTGACATTAAAGACGTCGCTCCATGTTTGTCGCGCGAGTCGTGATGATCGGGACAGGTGGGCTGGTTGGACTTCTAATAAGCGCGTGCATAGGTGTATTTTCCAGGTAGTGACGGAGATGGACTGATGTTTTTTTTTAAAATATCAATATCTTGAGTCACCGTTGTAAATTTTGTTTTTAATTCACTATTTTAATACATTTTTATGAATTCCGTGAAATCTAGAAACTTTAACTCCGTTAAAATAGGCTATATTAAATTATTGAGCTTGAATTAAAGGCAAAATAGTTTCATTGATTTACGGTCTTTTAATTTGTCTTTACACACGCGCACATATATATATTTATATATTTGTTTTTTTTTTTGTTTTTTTGTTTTTTTGCTATACACTGTAAATAAGTAAATTTAAAAAAACAATAAGAGTCAAGTTTAATTACGCTGCCGCATAATTAATTGCTTCATTAAGTAAAATTTGCCTTTTTAATTAGGCTAAATCAAAGTGGAACAAGGTAGCCTACATCCCCCAGTGAAGTTCATTGCACTTTCAAACACTTTGAATTATTTTATAGCCTACTGATGAATGAAATCGAGTTGAAACACATTTACTTTAGTTGAAATGGAAATGGAAAGTTAAATGAATGGAAACGGAGATGTTCTTATACAACATAATGATGTAAACATTTTTACAATCTATATTTACGATTAGTTTTAGTCGTATTTATACATATAGGCGAAGCCTATATGATGTGGGGGTTCAAGAAACATCCACAAAAATAAAAAATAAATAAATAAAAGTATAAAATAGATTGCATAAAATATACTGTAGGATTAAATCCTGTCACCCAGTGGGTGGCGTAATTTCCTACAGTACCAACATGATTGGCGATATATAAGCCAGCAATAAGCGCCTCGTACTTTCTCATCTGGGCGGGCCTGGTCTGACTCTAGGTAAATTAGGAACTTTGAGCCCACCCTGTGCCCATCCTGATAATTATCCCTATCATGCCGAAATTAGAAATGTAGAATGTGTCTTATTTACTAAATAAAGGAAAACAATTTAATATTAGTTCTGGCCAGGTGAAAAAATTAATGGTTTCCTCGTTATCCAGAAATCTTTTCTTTTCTTTTTTCTTTTCTTTTCTTTTCTTTTCTTTTTTCTTTTCTTTTCTTTTTTCTTTTCTTTTCTATAAAGAGACAAGACAAGGCTTTAGAGTACATTTACATTTTAAAAAATAGCATAATAGCAGTTGAAATGTCTCTATTTTTTATTTAACTGTGAAAATTTGTTTATCGAAAAAAAATAATAAATTCTAGTTATTATTGTAATTTATACGTAGGCTATATCACATTTCTTAGTATTTATGTCAACACACAGAACAATATTTCATTTTAGCCTATAACCTAGCGAAAAAGTATTATCTAAATTAGCTAATAGTTTTTAGTGAATTGTCATAAATGACAAATATAAAACGGTTATTTCACAAATAGGTCATGTCTAGTTTATTTTAGTTAATTAACAATTAATTTGGAATAAAGGAAGTTTTAGTTTTAAGTGGGCGCGCCAGGTGGGACCTCGTGCCCGTCTCTGCCTGTTTACATCTCTACGTGCTGTGCGTCCTGACGTCACATACGACCCCACCCCACCTCGCGCAGCAGCAGCCTAGTTGCAGTGGCAGCTTTGAGCGCAAATTTGCAAGATTGAAGTGGGAAAGCGGGACCGCAAGCATCAGAATAACTCACAACATAAAGAATCCGCAAAGACAGGATGGAGGATGCCGATCAAGGTAACTGAATTCTTTTGAGAACGTGACATGACATGTCGGCACAGATTAGAAATGCAACAAAACTTTCAGAAGTTAGCTAGCTTGCTTGTTAGCACAGCCAACAGCTGGTAATAGAATAGTGGTTGTTTAATTTCTTTATTTTGATTAATATTGGTAATGTGACAATCAGTCAGGATAGATATTTTCGCGATTTTATTCTGGTTAGAGCAGTTTTGCACATTATAATTAGTTCGTTATCTAATAATTAATGGTGTTTATAAATGCTGTAAAAACTTATGGAACCACCAGAGCCCGACCATAGTCTCCCACTATCCAACTGCAAAAAATTGTAT
Organism: Ctenopharyngodon idella; assembly: GCF_019924925.1. NCBI lineage: Eukaryota > Metazoa > Chordata > Actinopteri > Cypriniformes > Xenocyprididae > Ctenopharyngodon > Ctenopharyngodon idella. The sequence goes on from NC_067238.1 coordinate 23,730,647, forward strand.
TCATTTATTTATTTTTGTAGTAAATAAGGATGTTTGTGACTATTGATTTAACTTGCGTGGGCTTAACATGCTTGCAGCATCGTTGAACCATATGTTAGCTTTAAACACCTGCTGAAAATAAGCTTCTACTCTCTTTTCATCTCTGTTCTATAATGCCAATTCCATTAATTGAGTCTGTATTTAATGTCTTGCAGATAAACCATGTTTCTACTTTAAGTTATAACAATGTGGCTTGGGAAGTATAAAATAAAGCATAGAATACTGTTAATGGTAGATCACAAGTTTGATAGTTTTCTTCCTCTTCTTTATCATCTCATATTTCTTATTCCCTTTGTGTGATGTCATTCAAATGCAGATTTTGGACCTAGAAATGATAACTTATGTTATGGTGGTTATGGTCAGATCATCAGCAGGATCATACTGTGTGTATTTGTGCTTCATATCTGATCATTATAATGTAAGGTTTTTGGCAATGTGGTGTGTTCTTTCTGATATGATCTGGCCAACTTGGGTTCCTGTTTTGGCCACTGCATCATTGTGTAAATAGCCTGCTAAGAAAGCATAGTTTTTCTGGCGTGTGCTATTTTTCCAGCTCAAAGTGTTCTCAAAATGTGTTCAGATGCCTGGTGTTGAGGTTATTGTCTGGCAGGAAACGTTGGCCTACATTCTATTGATTTAGACTAGTCTAGTCTTTGGTATTTAGTGTAGTACTAGACTAGATGCCGGAATGGCCTCTATATATGTTTTGATGTAATATTTTACTGAAAAAGTTTAAAACAAATCTATATATGCAAATACATATTATATTATTACAGGTAACACTTTACAATAAGGTTTCATTAGCTGACATTAGTTAACTATTTTAGTTAACATGAACTAAGAATTAACAATGATTCTAAAGCATGAATTAATCTTAGTTCATGTTTATTTTAACATTTACTAATGCATTATTAAAATCAAATGTTGTTAACATTTGTTAACATTAGTTAATGCACTGTGAACTAGCATGAACAAATAATGAACAGCTGGATTTTTATTAACTAACATTACCAAAGATTAATAAATAATACTGTAACATGTATTGCTCATTGTTAGTTCATGTTAGTTAATACATATAATACATAGTTAATAAAGTGTTACCATATTATATTATATTATATTATATTATATTACATTATCCATTATTGGGGAAAAACTTCTTTTTTATGATCCTGTTTTTGATCAGCATTGACACTTATTAATATAAATGCAAAATGTTTTATTGCCTTACTGTAAATATATATAATTCTGTCAATATATAATATAATATAATATAATATAGCTGTCGATTCTCTATACCGCTTTTCCTCTGTAGGGTCGTGGGGATGCTTGAGCCTTTCCCAGCTTCTCGGGCCATATATAATGCTATAATACAAACCCAAGTGTTTCTCAAATCTAGGTCATATGAAGATGACCACAAGTCTAAAATTTTGGCAAAAACAGATTTATGACATTGCCCTTATTTAACTATATAACAAAGGCCTGGCAGATACAGTCATTTACGTTTACGTCTTGGGGAAATATCATTGACGTCACTGAATGTCACATCGTGCTTGTTTTCATAGTCCTTTCTGACCTCCTGACCATCCTGTCTTCATCCCGGTCACCTCGTCTCCGCCCAACTCCTTGGATCTGAGCAGCCTGTTCTCTCTCATCCCTCCTGGGCTGCATTGAGTCGGTGAGCAGCCTCCCCAGGAGCCAGAGCCTTCCTGTCTGAATCTTCTGTTCCCCTCCCCTCATCTCTCTCACGCAGGGCAGCCATCTGCTCATTCCTTTTTTCTGCGTGCCCATGTCTTTCTGCAGCTGGTGCCCATGGGCCGTTGTGCAATGTGACAAGCAAAAGTGCAGGATAAAGCATGAGATACCTTTTGTTTGTTTGTTTACCCTAGGTATACTGTCCTTATGAGGTTACTCTAGACTCCGTTATGACATCTTATGAATCCTATCAAGTGCCAAGAACTCAGTTAGTGAATGTGTCTATGATTTGAAGAGTGATTTAGCTCTGTTGCATCAGTCAGTCATCAATGGAAAACCTTTCACCCAAGAGAAAAGGGATGGGCAAACCTGTGGATTAGAACATCTGATCTAATACTGTCAAAGTCATACGTTTTGAATTCATAGTCTGCCTCTGCAGTCACCAGTTGCTCATGTTTGCTCAGGTAGATCTGCACACTGTTCTCTTTTTGCTGTCATGGCAACATTGGAAAATAAAAAGATGAAAGACTAACAGAACTACAGTGAGGAATGAGGAAGCTGCAATCAAATCTTCTACAGCCAGTGTTGTTGCGTTTGTTCTGTTATGAATGTGGTCATTGCACATTTTGCTCAAATCCTTTCGGTGGAACATTCAGCAACTCAAGGTTGAAAGTTTACTTGACTGACAAAAGCTAGCAGAGAATTCTTTTGATCTCATTGGTGGAAATTTCCACTCCTGGTGTTTGTTGGAGTGCTGCAGTGTGTAACTCAGTCCAGTCTGCAATGTTATATTATAAGTTATGCTGTTACTTCCCCATCTTTTTGATGTCAGTTCACTGAAAACATCAGAACTCAAAGCGGAATGTTAGATTCATAATGACTTGAGTCGGGTCATTTCCGTGTTTTCATGCGAAGTTGAAGTAGCAAAGGAATCTTTTTTCCAATTTAATTTTAAAGAAGATATTTCAGATATTGCTCCAAATACTCTTTGTTCTCTAAGGCTTATAGCTACATATTTGTCATTCTTTTCTCTGTCTTGCTCTGAGCGTGTACACAGATAAATTAAGTCTGATTTTTTTTTTCAATTGGTCAGAAGTAACAGTAGAGACTTTTACATTCTTGCAAAAAATCTATTTCAAATAAATGCTGCTCTTTAAACCTTTTATTCATCAAAGTTTCCTCAAAAATATTAAAGGGTTAGTTCTAGGGGTGGGACAAAATTTCGATAGGGCAATATATTGTTGTTCTCCTCCGTGCGATATAAGAATTGATACGCTGGAACCAAATGTCAATATTTATTTGTATAATAATAATAAAGCGCTCTAAATAGATCTCCCTGCTCCCAGCGTCGCTACTTCATGGCTCCTTGAGGTGGTGCTCAATACATGAATGAGGGAAACGTGAACATAAGTTAACTAGCCTAAGAAAAAGAGGTTTCAGTGTGAGTAAAATAATAGATGCCCCAGCCACGTTTAAGTCCAAAGTCTGGAAAACCTGCACTTAAACCTTTTCACAGGCATTTTATTTTCATAGTTAGACAGATATTGTGATGTATCATTAGGATTAGGCAATATATTGATTTTTGCAGAATTGTTGTATCGTGATATTATTGGTATCGTGAGCCGTGTATCGTATCGTGAGGTACCTTGTGATTCCCACCCCATAGTTAGTTCACCCAAAAATTATAATTCTGTCATTAATTACTCACCCTCATGTCTTTCCAAACCCTTAAGATCTTCGTTCATCTTCGGAACACAAATTAAATCTATGAGCTTTCTGGCCTCCGATAGACTGCAATATTATTACCACTTTCAAGTCCCAGAAAGGTAGTAAAGACATTGTTAAATTAGTCCATGTGACTACACTGGTTCAATGTTACGAAGCCATGAGAATACTTTTTGTGCACAAAAAAACTAAAAATAACGACTTCCTTGAACAATTTCTTCTCTTCCTTGTCAGTGTCCTACACTGTTGACATAGTGAACACAGTGCAAAACTGAGACAGCTTTGCCATAAAAGGAATAATTTAAAGGACTAGTTCATGTACAAAAAGTTCACCTGAAAATTCTGTCATCATTGAAGATTGGAATACACTACATGACTTCCCTCTGTCAAACACACAAAAAAACTATATATTACAGAATGTTCTGGATGCTCTTTTCCATAATGGATTAATGCTGGTGATTGTTGAGGTCTTAAAAATGAAAAAGCCCCTTGGCCGTGTCCATATGACTTGTGCACTGTATTCCAAGTCTTTTGGAGCCTTGATATGATAGCTTTGTTGGAGAAACAGACCAACATGTATAAAAATAGACCCACATTTAGAAAACAACCAAAAATAAAGATTTAAGTTTTTGATTTGTTACTCACACAAAGCTATTATTATATTGTAAGTTTATGTTACTTGGCCTAAAATTGTGCCTTTTTGGAGCTTGACAGCCCTTAGTCACTTTCTCTGTATGGAGAACAACAAAAAGAACATCCTCCTTTTGTGTTTCACGTCAGTCATAAGCATTTTGAATCACACGAGGGTGAGTAAATCATGACATAATATAGATTTTGTGTGTGTGTGTGTGTGTGTGTGTGTGTTTTGTGCACAGTGCAAAAATCCACATAACAGTGTGGTTTATGTTTTTCTGAGTGTCTGTGGGCCTGAATATTGGCTCTTTAAGACCGCCAAACCAATGCGATATATTTACATTAATTGTACAATTTATTGTGTTGTGGTTGTAAAAAAAAAAAAAAAAAAAAAAAAACTCAGTAATCACCCAATTCTTTGGTGCAATAACACACATTTATTTCACTGATAGACTGTTGTGCAAGATCGTCCCTTTGATCACATTTTTGTTTGACATAGTTTGATTGTAGCAGTAGAGCATCTTTCTCACCGTTTCCAAAAGTAATTAAATCAGCAAGATCTTCTTTTTCATGTCATAAAACTGAATTACAGTTTTGTCCTTATTTCAAAGGTGTCATTTGTCTTATTTATTGTATTTTTCATATAACTGAGAGTTTTGGCCTAATAAAGGTATGGACTAACATTGCACTGAGGGGAGAAACTTAAGGCCTCGCTGTGACCTCCATCCCTCTGAACTGAGCCTCTCCCAGTCATGTGACCACACAGACAGTTTTGAACAGCCAACCTTAAGATTGTGTATTTTCAGTAGAAAATAATGCCCCTCACATACCATGTCAGTAACGTGTTTAGCTAAAATTTTTCTTATTAGTCATACTTTTGTCAATTCTTATACCCTTCGAAGAAATAAAGTTGCTATTTTCTACCACCCTATAGGCTGTTAAACCTTCTCCATTTCCCGCCCATTATTCCCTTACGTATATGTTTGTCCAGACTGCTAGAGTCGCACTGTGTCCCATGATTCTCGTTTGTTTCAATCACGGGACGCAATGTGCTTGGAATAACCCAGTAATTGATTAGAAGCTGTGGTTTATTAGGTGCTTCAAATGTCCTCTTTGTTTCTTTACTGGGGTGTTTATGTTTTTGAGCTCTCTGAGTTTAAATGCAAGTCATACGAGATCCAGTTCCTGATGTTGAAGAGGCACGAGCCCATTGAAAGGCTTGTCCAACTCTATATGTGGTCATGGGATTCCATGTACATCCTATTATTGGCATTGTGAAGATCACAGACACTCCATGTGGGGTCATGGGAATGTCACTGGGCAACTAGTTACATTTGTGTTGTTTAACAAAGAGTTTAGTCTAAATGAAATGTGTGATTATTGCTTATTTCCTCTTTTAAAAAATACTTCTCGTCCATTTTTTAAATGGGAAGTAAGTCAAGCATCTTCCTTCATTGAATCTCTCTGTTCTATTACCGCAGTTTGTTGTATTTTGTCATAGACAGGCACTCCTAACATTGAGGTTACCACATTACTGTGGGGGCTTGTCACATGATCTGAAATTCTCCCACAATACACCAGGCCCCTGTAAAGCACATTAAAAAAAGGCTTTGTCTGAACTTGCCGACATGTGCTGAAGTGTTAATGAAAATTCATTGTATTAGTTTTGTGTGAAAGTGATTTGGCATCCAAAGGAACATAAATTACATTTTGCCAGTGGTTGCAGATTGCATTCAAGTCTCTATTTGAACATCTGCAGGCTTTTGTTGTGCAATTTAGTCTGGATGGAAGCCAACAAGGACTTTGGTGAAAGGCAAATATCCGGGTACTAACCTGCACACAGTAGTGCGGAGGCGTCAAGGTTCTGTCGTCCTAGACATGCGAGGTGAATGTGTTTGGGTGTTAATTGACATGCAAACACATACAAGCGCACATGTGTGTTTGTCACTGCTTGGCTCTTGTATGCCCATATGAAGAATACAGCTGAATAGAGTCTCTGTGACTCTCATTATAACCTGATTCTTTGTGTCTCTGTCTGACTGTTCTTGCTGATCTCTACTGGAGAGAGCAGACCCGTCCCACGTAAGACCGCTACTATAGTCTGGCATGACTGGTAGTGATGTGTAATTCCAGCTCCTCAGGGGCAGAGCTGAATAGAGGGTGTGTCATGCGTGTATTTTAAAACCAGAGGAAATGAAAACTGGACTGGAAACGAAGGGTGTTGTGCTTGTGTCAGGTGTTTCCGCACCATTAGTGGCACTAAATGGAATTCCAATGATTTTGTTGGCAATATTATGAATATTGCGATGATTTGAGAATGCTTTTTATTTGACTACTATGTCTTGTGATTTTTGTCAGCGTTGATTTAATAGCATATCTGATTTAAACTTAAGAGTTGCATTATTGGTTGAGCCCGTGTTGCTATATCAAGCTGTTTAAACAAACAGAGCCATGTAGAAAGTGAAATTGAAATTGAAGTGATAGTGAAATTCTGGTGATGGCAATAAATATTTACTTATTACAATATTTACGACAACAATAAACATTTTTACATCAATATTATTAATATATATTACAATTATTATAGTAAAAGTATTATTATTATTATAGTAAAATATTTAAAGTAAACATTTATTTTATTTATTTTATTTTATTTTTAGTCACCATGAAATTAAAATTGACAATTCTTTTTTTTAATGGAATTTTGCAGTGATTATTTTAAATGTATTTATATGTGGATATATAATGTATCTTTTTTTTAATTCATGTGCCCTTGTCATCTTTAATGAAAAACACACAATTTCCCTTCCCCCTCGCAATGACATCTCTGATGATGTGTGCACCAGTGCAAGGGTGGGACAATAATCTATCCTCTCTAACAATCTGTCGCTCACATGAGATCGCAGTAATGAGCAAACGACAACGATCAAATGATCCTATCAATTCCCAATGGACAAAATCAAGTTCCTTTCTACATTTTTTTCTTGTTTGAGAAGCATTTCACTTGGATATACTTAATCTCCCTGTAGTCAATAATTTTATCCCTTAAATCTTATGTTTGATCACCAAAATGACATATTTAAACATTTTTTTCCTGTGAAAAAAATGTCTTCATTCCTTGAATGTAACTCCACACCCTTGCCTCATTTAATACGCAGATCAATGAATATACAAATTAACCCCGCCTCCACTCGCTCACGCCAGCTCAGAGATCCACTCGGTCAACTTACTGAGGTAAACGCTGCGCAATGATATCGGTTTTTACAACATCGAACTGTAATTTTACAACACATAACGGTAATTAAAATTATTAGCCTTTTGCTTGACTATGTTATCAAATGGCTAATAATGTGTTGCTAATGTTACACAAACCATGTTCCAGAGTCAGACAGCTGCCTTCTAACAATCGGTATCCTTAAAAACTTTAAACAACTCAGAACATAAGTGGAGAAAGGCATATAGTTCATCATAACATCGTAATATACATCATACACCCGCCATATTGCTAAATCTACACAATTTTTCATATCAACAGAAAAATATACCGGGATAACCTGGCTTCTCTCGAGACTCCCCTACTAGTTCGCTGTTAATGATATGCTAAAGCCCGCCAGCACGTTGACGTGATTGGTTACAAGGTAGTTTGTGATGTCACAGACACCAGCGATTTCAAACCGTGGGTTTGAGACTGTCTTTTTTTCACTGCAGTTTTAAAGAGAAAATACTCAGCAATGGTGTTGACATATGATCTTGTACATGCCTTGTCTTCATATTAAATATTAAAAAGCATATTAAAAACACCACATAGACATATAAACAACATTAAAAACTTGATTTTAACCACAGGGGGTCTTTAAGGAAGAATTGAGAAAGAAAAGTTGGTCGCAATTTCTAGTTCATGACAACTTTATTAAAATAAAATGTGAATAGGTTTTGTTTCTGGTTTGCAGATTTTGCCAGATGGTTGCTTAGATGGCCATCAATATTTTTGTGGCTCTGATAATTAATCTGCCCGCTATTTGATTTATTTAAAAAAAAATATTAAAAAGGCTGTTATATTTGATAAGCAGTAATTTGTAAAAAAAAAAAAAAAAATAATAATAATAATTTATATATATATACAGTACTGTGCAAAAGTTAGTACGAAGTTAGTTGGTTAGCACGTTATTTTTTCACCGAAAAAATGGTTTTAAGCCAGTTATTTATATCTTTTGCTGTAGTGTGTCAGTAGGAAATATCAGTTTACATTTCCAAACATTCCTTCTGCCATTAATTGTAATAATCCAGTGAGATTTTTGTGTGCAGAAGGAGTCTGACAACAGCAGCCAGTACACGGAGATCTGATCTCATCATCATTGAGTCTGTCTGTGATTACATGGAAAAAAAAAACAAAGCCGCAGTACTGTGAGAAGTTTTAGGCACTTAAAGTGCAGTAAAGTGACGATGCTTTCAAAAATAATGTCATGAATTTTATTTATCAGTTAACTTCTATTAACTAAATCAAATCAATATTTGGTGTGACAACCCTTCGCGTTTAAAATAGCTTTTGTCCTTGGTACACTTGCACGTAGTTTTTCAGGTAGCTTTGGAGGCAGGTTTCTTCAAGTGTCAAGGTTTCTTTTAGTCTGTCTCAGTTTTATCTGTTTCTTCATGTAATCCCAGATGGACTCGATGATGGTGAGACCAAATCACCGTATGGAGCATACCAACTGTTGTCAGACTCAATGTGCACACAAAAATCTCACTGGATTATTACAGTTAATGCAAAAGGAATGTTTGGAAATGTAAACTGATATTTTCTACTGACACACTACAGCAAAAGATAGAAATAACTGGCTTAAATCCATTTTTTGTGTGTAGAAATACTAACGTGCTTAAGACTTTTGCACAGTACTGTATATATATGTGTATGTAGACAGTATACACGCCAATATTTCTAAGAACTATACACATGCATGCCTTTGCTGTTATGTTTTGTTAATATTAATCATGATCTTCCACAGTTAAGACCTATAAAATCTGCATTCCACAATATAATGCAGCATGGTTGAATATGTTTGCAGTATAATGGTGCCGAAGACCCATGAGTGTGTGTTAGCCTTTAGGGATCAGCACTTCTGAATGTCTTGCGCTTGGCTGAATCCATTTCAGTCTGTAATGGTTTGTGCAGCTGGTGTGTATCTGAAGCAGTGCGGCGGCCCATTGTAATGGATTAGCGCTGTAATCTGGGCCACCACAGATTACAGCTTCCTTTCGTGGGCTTGCCCCAGTGTCATGTGACCAGAGGACAAATGGATCTTCATTTCCTATGGATGAAAAGATAGATGGAGGGGGCTGAGCATGAGACAGCTGAGCACAGGAACAGCTAAAGACGATGGCGATTGCTTTTCTCAGACCTTGAGAATCTGGCACTTTTACAGGATTGTCAACAATCCCTATAAGGACCGTTGAGATTACAGCTGGGAGTGTCGGCTCGTGACGGAATTAGATCGCTCTGGAGAGGTAACTTATTAACGTGCTGCCGTCGTTGTCTTGGGCCGGACATCATGTGAGCCAGCAGCTGCCCTGCTAGCGCTGCAGGATCCGCAAAACACACTTATACTCACAACCGTAGCTAGCAGATAGGACAATCGGCACAGTGATCCTAACACACTCTGTCACATGAAATCACTTAGTGTCCAGGGAGCTTCCTGTTCATGGGCAGCATGGAGGAACCTGTCGAGGAGTACAAGTCTCCGTTCAACTTTGAGCAGGGAGTGAACACCAGCTACCTCTACCTGTCACCCAAAGAGAGTTTAACTCCCCCTGGCTCACCCGTACCATCGCTCAGAGGTAACTGTATTTGTTCAGGTGCTGAGTGGATGTGTGTGTGTGTGTGTTTAGGTGTGGACTGGTGTTTGTCAGTGTAACAAGCAGTGTGACGGAGATAGAGACAAAGAATGTTATTGAAAGTACTGGAGAGCCCTCTTCCTGTCATTTGCTGATGTTTTGGAGAGGCTCGGCCATCAGGAGCAGATGCTGTTCAGGTGGGCGTCAGTTTGCAGAATAACTCCCAAACACCAGGCTAGTGCAGACTCAGAAAGTGCCATCTCTACTAGCCTTTCCCTCTATTATTTTGTATTATTTATTTATTTATTTTTTCTCCCCTGAGGTCCACTTATAATGGTAGTAATTTGTTTGTGCCTAAAACACATTTTAGTCATATTTTAATTTTCCATGCCATGATTTTACATCTCTTTGGCTGTTTGAATTCAGGGGGGTATTCCAGAAAGCAGGTTATGTGACATACCTGGGTATGTTTAAGAGTAAGTAAGAGGATAACCTCAACTTTCGTTTTCTATGGTATAATTTCTATAATAAAATACATATATGTGATATCTCATTAAATAATTAGCATCAAACAAACAATATAATTCTTATTTTCAGTGAATAAAGTTTTCTTATTAAATGAAAAGATTGAAAAAATGATTGCATATCCACCAAATAGGTGGCGATGTGCACTAAGTAGTTTATGTAAATCGCCATTAAACAAACAAAGAAGGAAGTAGAATGGTGCGCTTTTCTTAGCGTTTGTTTCCATGATGAATCATCGATTCGTCGCTCTGTTGAGAATTTCTTCTGTGTTAACCGGGAACATACTCTAGGTTGGCTGAACTTACTCCTGGATGCATTTTTGGATCATACCTCGAGTAAGCAAGGTTTGGGTTAATCAACCGAGAGTTCAGGGTATATGTGACGGTAAGTTAACCTTGCTTTCTGGAATACCCCCCAGGTCTTCTTTTTTTTTTTTTTTTTGTATGTTTTGATATTTTCATTTTGATATGTCATTCACATCCCCTTCGAATGTGGAAATATCAGACTGAATAAATCAGGGACCTTGTTAAAAAAATAATAAAACCAGCTCCTCATTTCTAACATTGGGGTCCTGTAGGAGGATATACAGAGTGGTAGGTGCTACACACATCCAGGAACAGCACAGAGTTTGGCCAACCTGCCTACACATAATAGTCAGTTCTTGTGGTGCTTAAGATTAATGGTATCTTTCTTATTATTACCTCACCCAGACTGGGTGGGCCAAGTTTTTGATCACTCAGTAGGCATTCCTGATGTGTAAATGTGGACATTCATGTGCAGATTTGATTTTTCAGGTTAGTTTCAATCAATGGTCTTTTTGCACTAAGGAGGAAGTTTTGAGTTTTGAAAATATAGTATGTTTTCTAGTGATGCACAGATATTCACAATCTATATATTTTTTTCATATTATGGCAGATAACAGATAAATGGCCAATATTAAAATTATATTCTGTTTTGTCTAAATGAATTTAAACACTTAAAACTAAAATAATTTGTTTCAAATCATACAAGTGAATTTGTGCATCATAACATTATAACGTACAGTATGAAAAATAGATATTCATTATATTACATTTAACAGTTTTTAATTATTAGTATATTTAACAATTAACTTTAAGTGATTGTTTAATGATGGCAAAGGTAATCTAAATGTAAAAATAAAGTAAAAATAGCATACACAATTAAATACACAATAATCTTCCTATACGGATTAATAAAAAACTATTATGGACTGATGTTACTGTTATACTGTGCATCCTGATATGTTTTCATATTACATCAAACACTGTAATTAAAAAATTAAAATTGCCTACCACATGATATGGCCCTTTTAAAGAAACAGAACCGCAGTGCAGGGCCCTTTAACAAACATTGATTGAATTAACAGGACAGCAGGTCTGAACTGGCACATACTAAATGACAAACACTTAACCGTTCCGTACAGTAAAACTGTATCTATAAATTATACCATGGCCAGCAGTGTTACTATAATGCAGTTAAGATGTTAATCACTAAATGGAAGAGCAGTGAGCTTGGTTAACAAATTACAAGTGTGTTTACACAGGGCCCTCAATCTCATTATACAGAGAGGTCAATGATCAAGCCTGTGAACCATCATGGCACAACAGGGTTGGAAATATTTCTTTTTATTTGGTGATTCGTGAGATGGCGGCCATTCGTAATCTTGTTATTGTGTATCTGGAAATCTACGTGTGGAGAAATCAATTCAACTAGAGGACAGATGTTGATGTTGAATCACAAATGTATCAACGGGAACTGTGACAGTTAAGCTGGTGATGAAATCAGGGATGTCTGAACAAATCTGAAGTGCTTTCATCACAGCTCGTCTTAGGGGTTGGAAAAAATTAAATTACTTTCTTTTTAATGTCCACATTGATTGTTATTTATTTATTTTTATCTAGTTTTACCCACAACTTCAATGTAATGAGGCAAATTTTAAGCCAATATGTCACATGAAAAAACAGATTCCGAAATGATAAAAGAAAACTTTTAATTTGTTAAATTGAATGATATGGTCTTGAAAAAGAGTGCGCCAAAGTGTGTATGATAGGTAGTATATTGCCTCTCGGTTTTGCAAAGAATGAGCCACAAACGTTGTTCGCATTGAACCTGTTTATACTGCAAAACAACTCCCTGTAGATGAACCTTGATTTCAGTATGAAGTTCAGGCATTGGTTATAGTCATAATTACCATGCAAGTGATGTCATGTGAGTCTTCCTGTAAACCATTTAACTGTTTCAAACCGACCGTTGAACTTGGATGACACTGTCAGTATTCCTTTTTCATGATGAATGAATGTGACACCAGTGTCATTGCACTAGTGTGTCATTTGGAGTGTACTATAACAATCAGCAGATGTAGTTTAAAAAGAGATGTGTTTTGAGAGATAATGGTGTATCAAATAGACACTGTGAAAGTGAACATAGAAGGTGGGAAAACACTTTAATTTATTCAAACTGCTAATTACTGCTACTAATTTTGGAACATTCACCTTCCCACTTAGCCAAAACCCTGTTCATATTAGTAAGAAAGTAACCAGTTCACATTTTTTTCTAGCTCTTCTCAAGCTTCTCACTTTTGTTCCTAATTCTCTTTGTAGTAAGTTAAAGTGGGAGGCCAGCCTACCAGTTTTTCCAGAAATACCAAACAAGCTGCTTACAAATGAGTTGCACACCTTCCTCATGTGATGCAACTTTAAATGCAGCGAGTTTCTTCCTCAAAATAGGTTTTAAACCTCCCAGCTGCAAGCTGAGACCTGAATCTCAGTTTTGACCTTTATTGAAGGTCCATCCATCAATTAGGTCCATCAAATGGACTTGAGCTTTGATTTTTTATTATTATTATTATTATTATTATTATTTATTCTTTTTTTTTTTTTGGCTAACTAACACAGAAAAGGCTGATTCTGTCAAAGCTCTGGGATCAGTGTTTAACAAAGTGAATGGTCTTATCAGGTTATTCTGTTAATCCAATAATCGTGGGAAGCACAAAAACACTGATTTGACTAAATGAGAGCAAGGACATCAGCTGATAACATTACAGTGTACTATACAGTGCAGTGCAGATCTATTCATTCAGGGATGTCATATTCTCATCAGTTTGATTGACACTGCTGAATTTTTGGCCTTTCCTACTAGTTATCAGCCCACTGAATGGTGTCATCCAGGATTTTTATTATTTATTTTGTATTTTCATGGCATTGTCTGTCAGTGGAGGCATCAAAGTACATCTTCCAGACATGTGTGAGCCCTTGGGTGGGTGTCCATCATGTGACAAGCACCGTATAAAGTTTTCAAGTTCTTTGACACATGACTTCTCTCTGCCCTCCTCATCTTCCTTTGTTTTTCTTTCCCCTCCTGGTCTGATGTCTGATTCAATCTCTAAATCAGTACCTGAATCTTTCTTACCACTCACCACTGAGCTAACAGGACTTGCACTTCAATTCACAGTTTCACAGTTCAACTTAATGTGAACTAACTTGATGCTAAAATTTATATCAGGATTAGTGGAATTTGTTTCCGGAACTTCTAATAGGATTTCACTATAAGAAAGCCCATTTCTGCATCAGAATACAAAAATAAAAAGGTGATTGCCGCTGACAATGTAACTTTATATTTAAAAAAATTAATACAATGTGACTTTATTTTTTCGTAATTGCAACTTTTTTCTCGTAATTGTAAATTTATCTCACAGTATTTATAATTGTGACTTTTCTCATAATTGTAAATTTTATAAACCAGTGTAATTTTATTTCCTGTAATTGCGACTTTTCTTGTAATTGTAAATTTGTATTCTTACAGTATATGACTTATTGTAATTGCGACTTTTTTAAGCTGCAACTTTTTTCTCAGAATTGTGACTTAAGATATCAGTGACTTTATTTATTGTAATTGACTTCTTTTTCTTATAATTGTAAATTCATATATCAGTGTAACTTCATTTCCTGTAATTGTGATTGTAATTTTATTATAATTTTATCTCACAGTGTGACTTTCTTGTAACTTTTTTCATAATTGTATTTTTTTTTTTTTTTTTAAATGATTGTATCTTTAGATCTTCATAATGTGATTTCATTTCACATAATAGCAACTTTTTTTCTCGTAATTGCAATTTTATTTACAGTGTGACAAAGTATCTCACCATTTCATTGCCCTTTGTGGGGTTAAAAAATGCAGCCTTTTCTTAGGCCAACAATTTTATTAGTAGTCTTCATCACCTTAAAATATTTCATAGTGCATGTCTTTGTTTTTGTAGGGACCCAGGAGCCAGACTTCATCCCAGAAGTAGGCGAAGATGCAGTGGATGCAGTACCCTGTTCACCCTGCATGGCTCTAACTGAGAAAGAGCAAGCAGAGCTCTGCAGTGAACTAGCTAAGGTCGGCATCCTTCAGTCGAGTTACATTTCAGATTCCAGCCTGTCTCTACAACGTCTCTGCAGTCATTCAATGGCAGAGATTCTCTCAGGACCAAGTGTGGTTGATTCTCAAGGCTAAACTCATTTTGCAATGTCTACTGTCTTCCCTGTTTTGACGCATGCTCTATGTTATATCTTGTAGATGGACCAATCTCTGATGGATAAACTATATCAGTGATTTGAATTTTTTGAGTCTCACCACACTTTTATTTAACCATATTTTCCATGATGAATTCTTCTATCCTGTTTCCCTACAGGTGGAAGATGAGATCCAGACTCTTTCTCAGGTGCTAGCGGCCAAGGAGAAGCAGGTGGCGGAGATCAAGAGGAAGCTGGGCATCACTCCACTCAACGAGTTTAAACAGAACCTAACCAGGGGCTGGCAGGAAGTCACCACCTCCACTGCGTACGTGCCCTCACTCGCCTCAGGCATCTGCGTGCCGCTCGCCGCCTCTCGTACTGCTGCGGAGGAGCGGCACCATCTGTCAATACTTCTGCTGTGCATGCACACTTGCTATTTGACTGAATAACATTAAAGTAGTACAGTTGTGAACATGCTTGACTTTACTAGCTCGCTCCAGCTGTTAGAATTACATGATCTTGTGTTTTATGGTTATGTTGTGCTGTTGTGCTGGTAACATTTTCTCTACACATCTGCCCCCATCTGTGCTGGACAGGTATAAGAAGACCTCAGAGACCCTATCCCAAGTGGGTCAGAAGGCAACGACAGCATTCTCCAGCGTGGGCTCAGCCATTAGCAGAAAGCTGGAGGACGTAAGGTGAGAAGGGAAATTGGAAGTACTTGACCATGTTATCATCCTTTGATTTAACTATCCCTTGTACCCATTTGACCTAGTAACTAATGAATGAATACTTACTAATACCTACTAATAATGTCTGTTCTAATCCACTTTGGTTATGTTCACACAGCAACAGATAACGGTTTTCACTCCTCTTTAGAGTTATTTTATGAAAATAAGTGAAGGTGGTGAACTACTTAAAGGAGTCACAAGTGCATTTTGAGAGCAAATTTGGGAGGTTTTGTGGTCAGGGAATGAGACAAAACTGTTAAATGCTGGGTGGAGGTTTTGACCACATATCTGAGAGGATGTGTTGTAGGAGTTTTCTAAAATTCCACAAAATTAAATCCTTAGGCTTAAAGGGATAGGTCACCCCACCCCCCCAAAAAAATTGTCATCAATTACTCACCATCCTGTCATTACAAACCCATAATACTTTTGTTCATCTTCAAAATGTAAATTGTATTTTTAATGAAACATTATAGATTTCTGTCCCTTCATTGAAAGTCCATGTAACCAAAAATGAGCTTCCATTCTCTCCAAAATGACTCAATTGAACATTTTGATATGTGCTTTATTTATCTGTCAGTGTGTTTACAGGCATTATTTGAGACAACTGAATTCAGTTATCGGATCATACAGACAGTATTCAGTCTGCTTCATCTGTGTGAGCGTAGCCATTGTGATCACCACTTATACATACATGTGCCTTTAGCATAACACTACTGGACAAAATGGCAAAGGACTGAATTTTGCACCCACACACAGTGGAATTACCAAAATTGAGGTAGAATAAAACCATTAACCATAGACACCCACATCATACACTGAAGTCAAAGGAATTGACATATGCTCAATTTCACCATCTTACGACACTCTTGCTGCAACGCTGGCAACATTGTTAACTGTTTTCGCTAATGACACCTCTGCCATTTACAGATTACAGTCATTTTCCAATTCTTTTGGGTAAGACTGTTTACAGTGGCTTCAAACAAAAGCCGGTTATTTTGGCTGCTACACCTCTTCGTAGTGTGATGAATGGTTTTATAGTGTGGCATGTACTTAGAGGTAGTGCTAGTCTCCCATTTCTTCCCCTGCGTGTTTCAACATTGCATGCATACTGTTTCTTCTCAAACCTTTGCTTTAAAGGGTTAGTTCATCTGAAAAGGAAAAAAAAAAAAAATCAATTATTCACATTACTCATGTCGTTCCAAACTCATAAGACTTTCATTCATCTTCGAAACTCAAATGAAGATATTTTAAATAAAATCTGAGAGATTTCTGTCCCTCCATTGGCAGTCCACACAACTGCCATTTTTGTTGCTTCAAAAAGTTCATAAAGAGATTGTAAAACTAATCCATATGAATCGAGTGGTTTAATCAAACTTTTATGAAGAGACTTGGTCACTTTATATGATGAACAGATTGAATTTAGGCTTTTATTCACATATAAACATTGATTAGTGAATATAAACAGAATATCAACCGAACTGAACTTTTGGACGCGTCAAAGTAGTAGTTGCGTAGACTGTCAATGGAGGGCCAGATTTCTTTAAAATATCTTAATTTGTGTTCCGAAGATTAACAAAAGTCTTACGGGTGTGGAACATGAAGATGAGTAATTAATGACAGAATTTAAATTTTTGTCTGAAATATCCCTTTAATACATAAATGTATCATTTTACGTCATCATTTACTCCAAACCCATATTTCTGTACTTCATTACCGTATTTTTGTGTTCAGCAGACGAAAAACGATCAAGTTTGGCGTAAATAATGGCAATTTTCACTTTTAGGTGAACTATTCCTGTAACTAAAAAAAGAAAAACAAAGTATTATGCTTTTTAAATTGATTTTGTCATCAAAGATTGAGTGAAATAGTCAATAAGATGATTTCCCATCAGCCTTATGCAAAGACTTGTTTTCTGATTTTTCTCCTGCTTTTTGTCTAAAAAAAGCAGCATCATCTCTCATTGTTTCTCAGCATTCTTCATAGTGTATGTGCTCGTATCCCACACAAATCTATCGCTCTTCTGGCTGTCGCTCTGCTAAACATATCACCCCCTCTGACAGTGATGCAGACATGGTTAAACCCTGTTTATTCCCTGCTAATTCTCTCACACACCCTGTTCCTTCAAACTGGGCGTCCCAGCTGTGGTGTGAATCCGAGTCAATGATAGCAGTAATAAAGTCTTAAACCCCTTATGGATTAAAGCCTTATACTCTTACTCAATTTCACACAGCATGAAGGGCTGAGGTGTTTTTTCATGCTGATTATAAACTCATAGACATGTGTCGGTGCATGACTATAATTTCCCTTCTTGTAATGCGTCTAATACTCACAGCTTTAGCTAACTCCTATTTGCTCTTCTTTGCTGCTGATGGATAGTATACGCTCCATACAACATTCAGCTAGCATGCCAGTGATGAGGTAAGGAACAGCTCCGACAGACCCACATAATCCTCTGCATTTCACAAGAATACTTGATTCTGATTGGTCAGTTGTGGCATTCTGTGGTCAAACATATTTTAATACATTTCATCAGTTAAATATTTGCAAAACCCACAGACAGACGTAATGGGTGACCAATAGTAGCTAATCATTTATGAAGAAAAAATAAAATGTCGGATTATGGAGATGCGAGTTTTCTGCCCGACAATGACGATATCAGGATTGTGTCTGATACATAAAACTGTTGCCTACATATTCAGCTCTTTTGGTTTTGGAGCACAGCTATAGTGAATGAAAGGCTGCAGAACATTTGATATACTGGCACCCTTTTTGCTCCATATTGATTGTGAAGTGTGAAGATTCAGTCTGTTTTAAATCATTATCACGTCTCTTGCAGGAACACACCCACCTTCAAGTCATTTGAGGAGAAAGTGGAAACCTTAAAGGTGAAGCAACAAGGATAATATCAACACTGACCCTTTTTACACCTGGTATAAAGATGCATTTTGGTAAATTGGATCACAAGTAGACAATGCTAAATACAGGTGTAAATGGGGTCTAAAATGTTTTGAGCTTGTCCATTTTCAACCACTTCCAGATGTAGTCGAAAACGCATTTGACCGGATTGCTTTTGTAATGTAGACGCTTATGTAGTCGAATGTGTAAAAAAGACCGCCTACTCTCTGCCTTAATTGTAAACATTATGGGAAACGCGCTAGCCAGACAGGATTTAAACTTTGTTGGCTGAAGACCCAAGTTTGGTTTGAAGACAAAAAACATACCAAGCACAATGTTCTTTCACCATTCCTGATTTCTTACACACACTCACACGCGTTCGGCATGGTCTTGCAGCTATCAGAGCAGAAATGAAAGCTGATGCTCTCCGTGTTTTTCTGTTGTCTCGGGACACGTTCATATGTAAATTGCGGGAGCTTATTTGTCCATTAGATTGAAAGATCTGAAAAACCCCATACATTTACCCGCTCATAGACCCTCCCATTGAAGAAATCAGGACAGAAGTGGTTGAAAGTAGACAAAAGAGACCAGGTGTAAATGGGTATGTGTCTTCCTCGTCTACTTGTGATCTGATCGACCAAAACGCATCTTAAAGGATTAGTTCACTTTAAAATGAAAATTACTCCAAGCTTTACTCACCCTTAAGCCATCCTAGGAGTATATGACCTTCTTCTTTCAGGTGAACACAATCGGAGAAATATTAATAAATTTCCTGACGCATTCGAGCTTTATAATGGCAGTGAGTGGGATCAACGAGTATGAAGCTGAAGAAAGTGCATCCATCCACATCCATCCATCATAAACATACTCCACACGGCTCCGGTGGGTTAATAAAGGCCTTCTGAAGCGAAGCGATAATAAAATATCTAGCTTCCGCCAGGCCGCCTTCCGCATTCAAATTATGAAAAAAACTGAACTGACGTCGTGTCAGTTAAGCTTTTTCCATAAGTTGAATAGGGAAGACGTAGGACATAGCATAAGCTTTTTGAACTGCAAGAGTTTTACACTTTTCGTAAGTAGAATATGGAAGGCGGTCTGGTGGAAGCTAGATATTTTACTTGATAACTTGTTAAATATGGATTTTTTTAATTTTTTTTTTTTTTACACAAACGCATTGATACACTTCAGAAGGCCTTTATTAACCCCCCAGAGCCACGTGGAGTATGTTTATAATGGGTGGATGTTGATGGAGGCACTTTCTTCAGCTTCATACTCGTTGATCCCGCTCACTGCCATTATAAAGCTCGGATGCGTCAGGATATTTATTAATATAACTCAGATTGTGTTCATCAGAAAGAAGAAAGTCATATACACCTAGGATGGTTTGAGGGCAAGTAAAGCTCGGGGTAATTTTCATTTTAAAGTGAACTAATCCTTTAATACCAGGTGTAAACAGGGCCACTGTGTATGCCAGTTAAAAATGTTGAAAATCCCAGTCTCATTTCTGACTTTACAGACTAAGATAAGCCCGACACCATCGACAGGAGATATTGAAGAGGTTTCAGACTCCACACCTGACGGAGAGCCAGTGGTTAAACAGCCGGAGGGAACGTTTCCACCAGATCAACAAACACACTGAGGATCCACCTTCAAACGCTTCTTTCTTTTTACCTCCTGTTCTCCTTCCACTTCACAGCGGTACTTTTGCATAGTTACAGTGAGCTTTGCTTTGTGGCCACTTTTGTCTACCGGAGTCTGGTTTATCTCCAGACGGGACGTGGTAGTCCTACACTGGAGCAGATGTATCAGAATGTGAGATGTATGTTCAGGCTGTCCTTCAAAGGTCCCTTTTGAAGAAAAAAATCCTAAAGTCATTATAAAAATTTGAATTTCCTTATTTGTGTACATCTTCATCCAACTACTTAAAATCGCCAGCCAAATTAACCAAATTTCTTTCTGTTTATAGTTATTTTTCCATTTTTTTTTTTTTTTTAAACAAATGCCAAAAAAATGCAGAACATGAGTTCTGTCTCCTTAAGTGTGTACTTGAAACTAAAAGATTTTTGCATAGTAAGTATGTGTATTACTTTAATACCAAATATGATCAAACAGTAGTGACGTTACAAAATATTTCATTAATTTTTTTTTTCTGTACTTTTCTGTACTGTAGTTTTAGAGAGTTTGTGTCATAAAATGAGAATACTTGCGTGCTTTGTGACTTTATTTTTGTAGCGTTAGGATAGTGGCACCACTGAGATTCTAGTGCCTTTAGTTGCTAAAGATGTGGAGATTTAAAGGGATAGTTCACCCAAAAATGAAAATTGTCATCATTTACTCACCCTCAAGTTGTTCCAAACCTGTATGAATTTCTTTCTTCTGCTGAACACAAAAGAAGATATTTCAAAGAATATGGGTAACCAAACAGTTGATTGTCCCCATTGGCTTCCATAGTATGGAAAAGAAAAATACTATGGAAGTCAATGAGGCCCATCAACTGTTTGGTTACAGACATTCTTCAAATTATCTTCTTTTGTATTCAGCAGAAGTAAGAAACTCATACAGGTTTGGAACTACTTAAGGGTGAGTAAATGATGACAGAATATTCATTTTTGGGTGAACTATCCCTTGAATCTCACTTTGAATGCCTTTCTGATGGCTTTATAATTGGACCACTGCTGTAGTTTCTTTCAGACGACAGGACATACTATGAGAGGAATAGATATCATAGTCTTCTTGACTATATGACACCTTTTCCCTGTTGTTTTTAAACTGTGTAACGCAGCCAAAAAGCAGTGTTAATATAAAACGATTAGCTTTATATCCAGCGCAACTACATATTTCCAAGCACTAATTCTACTATTGTTAGTGTAGTTAATGGATCCGCTTACACTGTAGTACCTGCTGTCAAGTTCTTAAACTACAAAATAAGTTGATGTTATAGGTTAAAAAAGTATATTTTTTATTGAGTTTGTAGATATTTAGTAACATTTATGATATGTTAAGGTGCAGGGGCTTCTGCATGCTAGTTGCGTTCAAAGCAGATACATTAACATTTCATTCTTTGCTCTTAATGAGTGTACTACATTCTTGCATTTTGCTTTGATACACATAGACAAGCAAATGTAATATGCTTGCTGCTATGCTGTTGCTAGAAATATATAGGAATACAGATGTTTACAGAGGTTTAAGTTCAACATGTTTGATCTATCAGTCTAGCTCTGGTAGTCATATACTATATTTAAAAAATACTACTATGAAAAATATTGTCAACGATAATCTGTTTAAAACAGTTGTTTTATGTGTGTTTGTGTTGTGACTTAACTAGATGGAGGGTGGAAATCTCCAGCGTGACCAAAAATGATTTAATGTACCCCCCTTCTGCCTCACTGATATCATACTGTAGCTCAGGTGTTGTATGTTTCTTCTTTCTTCATATCTTTTGAACACGAATGTCGCTTTACACTGAATGTCTCCTAATGAGCTTTTGTTTTGGGTAGCAGTCGTAATTTAATTTGCTGTTCATTTATAATTAGCATCCTGAAAGTCTAGAACTACTTTAATATAAACATTTGTTGCTTTGTATGTCTGATGCATAATAAAACGCATTACACAGTCTTTGTCAAGCAGTCATTCATTCTTTGAAAAGTCAATGCTGATGTACTACCGCTACAGAGCACTAGATGGCATCATAATGTTTACTTTCTCAAGGTGACTTTATTATGTCAAGAGATTCTACATGTAATTTTTTTTACGACTCAATATTTTGTATTAAATTACACTGTACTGTAACTGAGTTGCATATATAATTGATAGTTAACAACTAAATTACAGTTCAGACATATGTCATATCTTTGAATAGACACTGTTTTGTTTTGTTTTATTTTCAAGCCTGGCCTACAGTCCACATAAATGCAATTGAGTTCACACACTAGTAGTCTATAAACATACACCAAATCGATATATTTTAGCATTTTTACAGTATGTGGGGTTAAAATGTTATTAATATAAATGCTAAGAACTATGAGAAATTTATTATTCATCTCAAACATGTTCCCAGTCAGTATTTCCAAATAGTTACATTTCATACATAATATCCTCAAGGCTATTTTAATTAGTCGTCTACCATGGGGTCTGCAAACACTCAAAAACTTGAAAGCTTTGTGTATTTTTTTTTTTTTTTGTTACTAAACACAGAATGACCGAAGGCTGCTAATTAACTCCAACAATTCAGTCTGCAACCTATTATAATCAAGCCCAGTTTCTGAAATAAGCACATTAGGCCATATTATATTTAGATTAATAAATACACACCAGCAGACATTTTATAGTAAACAGCTGCCGGGAAAAAATCGTTTTTATTTTTTCGTGACCAATAACCAGGAGCTCATATGAACACAGGCACCTTCGAAAGGTTTTTACATCAAAGAAAACAACAACAGCGGCACTGACGAGCACCAGAACATTGTCACCGTAGCACAATTACAATGGCAGTTTCTATTTACACACAGCTCAGAGTAAAAACTAGTACAGCCAGCAAGTGAGATAGATAATAATAACAGTCACCAAGTGTTTTCTCCCTCAGGAGGAGGGAGATGAAAATCTATTTAACTTTGGGGAAACGAAAAGAAACAAACGATGCATTTAGATAAACATTATAAGACATTGTACATATAGCAAGTGCTTTCAGTTAATGTATTGCGATATTTTATCAAGTCCAGATAATGAAATATCAATTCCATCTATGGTCCTATCCACAGACGAGACTAGCGCGCGTAAATGCGAGCGGTGTAAAAAATAATTTCTTTCAGTCTATTACGAGTTATATTTGTCAGGTGTTGCTGCGCGAACCTGTGCACTAAAGCATAAAATTGCATAATTGTATCCGAGTGAACACAGACTAGACACTCACAATGACAAAATATAGTGGCATGAAGCCTTAAAAATATCCTCTAATTAAGGCCCACGTTTCTGCTGATACTTGACACCGTTTAACAATAGGGCTACATTTTTTGTTTTCATTCCATTAGAGTTAATTGTTGCCGGATAACAGCCTTAAGCAGCAAATGTCATCATTAAGAAAAACCTCTGAACCTCTGAAACCTGCGCGTCAAATGGGCTTACAGAGATGAAAAGCTTGAGGGAGTGTGTTAGAGGAGCCCGTGTAGTCAAACCCCGCTGGGATTACGCACGTGAGCCTGTTGTGACGGAACAAGTGGCGGCGCGAAACGTCACTGCGACGCACTCAGCTTGACCTGGTATGTGACGTCTGTATTAAACCCAGGATGAAATGTTATTAATGTTGAGATGAGCCGCTCATTTATCTCATCACTTCAAATACAGGTCAGTGTGTTTCAGGCGACATCTACATCATAAACAACGCTCTCACTTTTAAGTCACACAATAAGGGGTCGTTCACACAGAGCGCGGTTTTGCGTTTAAAAACGCGACGCATAGTTGAGGGATAGAAAATAACGCTTTTAAAAGATGAAGGTCGCTGACTTTCAATTGTTTTTTTTTTTTATTTAAACATTTACTACACTTAGGCCGTAGCACCACGTTTTTAAAACTTTTTTTAAAAAGTGTCTCAAGACCCGGAGTTCTTTTTAGTTCCGCTGCGCTGCCTCTTGCGTTCTTAAACGCAACGACCAGTTTATTTTTATGGACCTTAAAGGTGCAGTCACATTTAGCTTTGTTTGGTGAAATTCCTTAGGCAAAATGCAGGCATCTCAATAGGAATCCAAGCAATTTGGAATTTCGCGTGACACCATGTCTACACCAGATGCGACAGTTGTCGCGCCGGAACAGCTAAAAGCTGTCTACACTGAATGCAACAAACCAACCGTTGCAAAGCACTTGGACTATGTCAGAAATAGAACGGGGAATCCAGTGTAGACAGTATCACTGATTATAATGGGTTCTGTTGACTTCTGACGCTTCACGCCGCTTTCGTCCGGTGTAGACACGGTGTGAGGCGAAATTTTTCCTGTTCGGGATTCCACATCGGATTCACATTTGTTGAACTGTTAACACTTGGTTTTGCAGCGTTTACTAATATAGTACTAATATAGTAATATACTAATATTTGGAAGTGACCTCTGAGTTAATAGTACGTTTTGCTCGCAAAATTTCGCTAATAGCCTACATTTTAAAAAAAATGTGACGGCACCTTATGGGGCCATTCACACAGAACACATTTTTGCGATAAAAACGCGTTGGTCAGTGAAGCGGGAAAAAACACAAGGTCTAGAGATGCGCTTTTTTAAGGGTTGAACTTATTTTAACTTAAGCGCTGCGTTTTAGGAATGCCGCATCATTCACAAGATGCTGCAAAAGACGTGAGCGCAATGGTCAAACACGTCCGTCTAGCGCGTTTACAATGAAAAACAATGTAAAACTAGTGCAGTGGAATGGAAAAATGCGTTCCCTTAGGGCTTGTTCACACAGAATGTGTCTTTGCATCTAAAAACATAAGACTCAGGAATGGTTTTTTAAAAAAATAGAAGCGCAGCGCAGAACACAAGGGTCTCGAAACGCGCTTTTAAGATGTGATGCAATAACTGAAATAGCCAAACAGCAGAACAGATAGCTACTATTTTTCACATGAAAAAAAGAAAATAATCGCACTGGCTATCTGGATACAGCCACTATGAGTGCCTCCTCCGCCATGTAGCCATCAAATTATACAGTTGCCATGCCAACTTGCTACTGTAAACAAAAGCTCACAATGCTTGCCCCACCTTCGGGGTCATCTGATTGGTCCACTGTTATGGAACTGACACTGATAAATGGCGCTGCGTGTAAAATTCTTTTAACTTGACACGGCGTCTTAAAAACGTGCTGCTCAAGTGTGAGACGCTGCAAAAGACGCGAGACGCGAGCGCAGCAGTCATACACATCCGTCTAGCACGTTTACATGGAAAAAAAAAATAGAAAAGTAGCGCACTGGAATGGAAAACCGCATTCTGTGTGAAGGTCCCCTTATTGTGTTTTAATTTTACGGTAAGATTAAGTGACACTCATACAGTTTATTTGCTATTAGCTGTGTTATATCTTCAAATTTGAGAGATAATCTTTGGGTTTCTTGATTTTGAAGCTTAGTAACAATTTCAGCTGTAATCCTCAGTTTGTTAGTGTTAATGTCACAAAGTTATATGAATAATATGGTACAATCCAGTTGAATTTTTTTTTTTTTGAAAACCCACCAATTTCAAGGGTGTCCCTCTTCTGGATAACAATATCATTTTCTTTTATAAGCATATAAATAAACCATCCATTTATTCATAGCTACATTCATAGCTATTGCATCTACAATAAAATCTGTCCCCATCAATGACTTTATAATTCACATTGGCATAGAGACATCAAGTACCTTCTTAAATGAATAGCTTCAATATACATATAGTCAGTGTGCAATAATGGATTATACACAGTTATTGAATATAGTCTAGACATTGCTTACTGGTCAAAACAATAATTTTGGTAAATGGCATGGATCACCCAAACACACCTCTTTTCCTTTATGGCTTTACAACTCAACTGCTGCATCTTTTTTTTCTTCCTGCTAGCAGTGGCATGCAAAGATGAAGACATCCTGAGTTTTCCCTTTTTCTCTTTACACAGTAGACTTCCATCATGTGCACAGGGCATCAGATGCCCGTCCTTAACATCAAACAATACTTGTAAAATCAGGAATGTCAAAAGAACAGACAATGGGACAGAATGTGTGAACTAAAAATAAAAAAAGCACAGTTTGGGCTGACTACATTGGTCCTTGAGATAAACTGGTCCTCTGATTTAGATCATTTCGAAGTGCTTATGTAGTATCCGTCAGGCGTTTGTTATTATATCCTCTGCTACGGCGGTCATAAGCTGGTTATTTTATTGTCAGCGTCGGATTGTTTTTATGACTGAAGAATGTGGCAGTTTCTATCAGCGCTTCAGCCAATCAATTTCGAGCACTCTTTCTTAAAGGGATAGTTCACCCAAAAAATAAATAAATACAAATTGTCATTTACACGACCTTCAAGTTGATCCAAATCTGTATGACTTATTTTCTCATGTGGAACACAAAAGGAGATGTTTTGAAGAATTTTTACGCTGCGTTTTCCCCATACACAAAAACAACAACATAAAAGTACCTTAAAAATAGTCTAGGACTTTTGAGCTATATAAGTTTTCTGAAGTCATATGAATTTGTTTAGGGAACAAAAAATAATATTAATTGCACATCTGCATATTCAAACTTGGCCTGTTGCATTTTGGTTATACAATATTCAAAACATCTTTTGGTTTGGAAACACATGAGGGTAAAGTTAATGTTTATTTATTCATTTATTTATTTATTGGTGTTTAACTGTCCCTTTAAGGAAGCCCTTTGTGGCAGAACATACCATGAAAATGTGTTAAAAGGTGCTGAAATCGCATGATAAAAATAAATACCTTTTCAGAGGAAGTGGTTTTTGCACGTAATTCCTATAGTAACAGCAGCCTGCCTGCCCTGTGCCTGTTTTTACAGATAAAACATCACAAACAACACATTCATAAATTCAGATCATATATTTTTTTTGTTTGTTTTCTTCGGCATGCACATGCAGTATTAAAAAATACAGTTAGATAAGTAAATACTTGAAAAAGTGTAAAAATCCAGTGCGACAGTCTTTGAGTTCTTGAGGTTAACATGGTTCTTGATTGACAATGGTCAGCAGTGAGATAATCCATTCAGAGCGCTTAGCCTACTTTCCCATGCAGTCCTTTTTGGATGGGCTATTGTTGTTTTTCTTTCTCAGAACCCAAGGCTTGAGTTAGAAATGTGTTTTTCTCTGGGATCCTTTGAAATAGGGCTGCATGATTAATCGAAATAAAACTGAAATGGCTTAGTGCAATAATAAAATCACAAAGGCTGCGATTTCAATAAATACAAGTGCTGCGTGTTTCATAGGGAAGTGCGGCACTGTGTTTGTTTACATGCGAGCAGCTCCCCATCCAGTGTTTTCAGTGTCTCAGAGCGGCTCGGTTGGCAGTAAATGCTGCTCCACACAAACTCATCTCTGCATGTGCTGAGTTTGGGTCACTTGTGCATTTGGAATCACAACATGCGCCAATCGCTTTCTCAAAAATGGCTGTCGTCTACAAAAGAGAAGCTTTAAGGGCAGTTTTTCGCTAAAATAAAAGAATGATGATTTAAAGGAATAGTTCACTTTAAAATGAAAATTTGTGTATTTAGGTGTATATGACTTTCTTCCTTCTGATGAACACAATCTGAGTTATATTAATAATCACCCTGATGCTACCAAGCTTCATAATGGCAGTGAACAGGGCCAATGAGTTTGAAGCTCAAGAAAGTACATCCATCCATCATAAACGTACTCCACACGGCTCCGGGGGGTTAATAAAGGCCATCTGAAGTGAAGCGATGCATTTGTGTAAGAAAAAATATCCATATTTAACATGTTATAAAGTAAAATAACTAGCTTCCACCAGACCGCCTTTCGTATTCAACTTACGAAGAAAGTGTAACGCCTCTCGCAGTTCAAAACACTTACGCTGCCTCCTATGCCTTCCGTATTCAACTTATGAAACTTACTTTTTTGTAATAGTTGAATACGGAAGATTAATACGAAAGTTGAATACGGAAGTCGATCTGGCGGAAGCTAGATATTTTACTTTATAACTTGTTAAATATGAATATTTTTCTTACACAAACACATCGCTTCACTTCAGAAGGCCTTTATTAACCCCCCGGAGATATGTGGAGTACGTTTATAATGGATTAATGCACTTTTTTTTTTTTTTTTTGAGCTTCCAACAGGTGGTTTCCGTGCACTGCCATTTTAAAGCTTTGGAGCATCAGGGTGATTATTAATATAACTCCGATTGTATTCGTTTGAAAGAAGAAAGTCATATACACCTAGGATGGCTTGAGGGTGAGTAAATTATGGGTTAATTTTAATTTTAAAGTGAACCAATCCTTTAATACTTGAAAATGAAGAAATAAGACAGCCATATAATAATGTTATTATACATTTGTACTGTAAAATAACATTTTTCTTAAATATTGATTCTTATTTTACAGTAAAATATTAAATTAGTAATATTTCTCATTTTTTATTATTTTAATTCAATAATAATAATAATAATAATAATAATACTGAAATGCAATTTTACAGTGTTATTATTATTATTATAAAGTCATGTTATATTGATAAATAAATTACAATATTGTGGCCAAATTGTGCAGCCCTACAAACAAGTTTTTTTTTTTTTTTTAATCTCATTTAAAGTTGCAAATCCTAATTTTTATCAAGGTAAAAAACAACAAAAATCACAATTCAATTTTTTTCCCCAAATCAAGCAGCCCTACTTTGAATGACGATGGAAAGCAAAAATCGGTATCTGAATCCGACCAAGCTTGTGAACCTAAGATCTTCTGTGCATGGTCCTATCTGTTAGACTGGAGTTTTAGTCTCTGACAATAATGGATGATCTCACTGTTTAAGCATCTTGTAAGAAAAACGTTCCCCGATCTTTAAAAACGCAGCCGTATTCAACAAACCCCTGCTTGAAATGTTGATTAAATGTTTCCCGCTGCGTTCCCAAAACCGACGATGAAAACAACAAGACAAAAACAAC
Source organism: Ctenopharyngodon idella (assembly GCF_019924925.1). Classification (NCBI taxonomy): domain Eukaryota; kingdom Metazoa; phylum Chordata; class Actinopteri; order Cypriniformes; family Xenocyprididae; genus Ctenopharyngodon; species Ctenopharyngodon idella. The sequence continues at coordinate 23,759,865 of NC_067238.1, forward strand.
TACAATATTGTAGCTAAAAATCGTTTACAAAGCACAGCCGGGAAAAGACGACCCCACCCCCAAGCTTCAAATTCATCAAAAGACTCTTTGAGCAGAAAAAAGCAAGAGCTAGTCCTTAAATCAGTAATAAAAAAAGGGGCCTCCACTCCCACACGTTTAAATCCAGACGAAATGATGAACTCAGACAAGCCGACACCAGAAACATTCCTTTGCTTTTCTGTGCATCTCCACGCACAATATCAGACCTCACCAAGGCACAGTCAGACTCCTATATATCCTCATACAAATACATTCCTGAAAGCGATCAGAGGGACTGTCCCCCTCCACAGAAAACGAAAACAAAAACAAAACCTCTCGACCCCCTGAACTAGGATAGACATGACCTGATCATGCACCACGGGGACCTGGCAGCTCTATTGTCGGTACTATGCATTGCAGAATGCCAATACTGTCCAATGACAGCTGAGATTATAATCCCTATAAGAGTGAGCAAGTTCTATCATGATGACACCGTTTCATAACAAAAAGATTTAAATGTGCAGTCCGGAATGTTCCTTTTGACTACAGCCTTTTTTTTTTCTTTTTTGCAGACTCAGTCTCGGCACTATCTACAGCCTCTACTCGTTCTTGCTGTTTGTGGTTCGACACAAACATGCAAGTTATGTAAGTAGACTACTGAGTGGCCCATCTGCCATCTGGCTATAGCTGAGTGGCGGTTTGGAGTTACACAAACGATTCAGTCTACGCAAAGACAGTCAGATTGGGTAAGTCTGACATAGGATACACACACCCACCCTAAACATCTGCACAGATCCAACACTAATACCAACAAAAGCCATATGGGTATCCGATTGACATCCCATTTTCAATGTGTGGGAAAAGAGATGGCGAGACTTTTCTGCCTCTTTTAAAAGCGACTAGCTAGCATGTTAAACTCTGGACCTGGTGAAAGTTCAGGAAGCATCTTATTCTGTTCCCTAGAATCTGTACACCGGTGTGTTAAAGTAGCTTAGAATATGGATCAAAACATTTACACATTTTGAGTAATATAACAGTATTATTAGTTATCTTGGTTATTACCTGTCCTATACGGTATGTTTACACAGAACCAGAAAAGACTACTTATAGGTTAAAGATAGCTAACACCTTGGTGTCCCACTAGATCTGAACAATAATAGCTTGGTACTGCATTACTATGAGACATGGACCCAAGTAGGTATTCATGAGCAGCATTCTAAATACTGTTTACCAGGTAGCTTATATATGTATTCTAGGTACATTATATATTGTTTAATTTGTGAATGAAGTTGGCCATAAACAAAGAAAATAGTGAAAACACAACCTACTCGTTGCAGCTTGATATGCACCGTGTGTCTGTTAAATTTCATGCTGTACAACAAAACAAAGGCCAGTGCACAAGGAAACTAGCACCCCTGATGAACACGAGTAATGCGCCGTGGCCTAGCTAACAAAACTGCAGCCGAAGCACCATGGTGACAGGTGTGTGAAACATCATTAGAAATCAAATGCACCGTGATGTTACATGCAATAACTTCACACAACAGCTTATCCGAGGCAAGAGCATTTAGAAATATATTACCAAAACTCGCTCCTAAAAATGACCTGTCTCATTTGTAGGAAACATGATGAAAAGAGTTTCCACAAGTATATACCGAGTGTAAACAGTTGGAGACATCAGCTTGCCCTCTTACGTAAAACGCCCATGAGATCTCTCAGACCCTTTGGTCTATGATAGCACCAGAAAGGGAATGAAGGGACAAGCAGCAGCCTCTGAGATGTTCCTCACACCAGCTGAGGGGCCAAAATATGCAGCTATTAATTATTGAAACTCATCTTCAACTCTGGCATAAGATCACAAAGTGTTTTGATGGGCATTGGAGTAGAACTGGAGTGCTAGAGCCCTTGGGTGCTGGTGTGTGGCTTCAGTATAGCTGTGCTTTCACAAACAGGTTGCCTCCAGTCATACGGAAAGACGCAAGAACCTTGAGACCTTTTCCTTGCAAGATCTGTTGAATCGTGTCAACAGAACGTGGGGAAAATAGGAAAATTATAGATCAAAATGCAAAAACAGTCATATATATCTTGTTTGATAAACATTAACAAGACTCAAAGCACACTAAACCAATGGCAGTTTAAAATAGTTTTTGTTTTGGAGATGCTATTTAAATATTTAAATGTATATTGATTTTACATGGATTTTAATTGTAGATTCACATTCAAAATGTTCTGTTTTTTAATTAGCCTAATCTATGGATTTATTCAGATAAGCAGCAAAAATTAGATTTTGTTTTTGTAGATCTAAATTACATCCATATCAGGTGTGAAATCAGTTTGAATCAGAATACATCTCAGTGTAAACAAACAAATCATATTTCAAGTAGCTTTTCCAAGTAGTCTACCAACTTTAAGATGTTTTTGAGTCTCTTGCGATCATCCTGATGGTTACATCATTCCTGAATTAACCAATGTAGATACATAGGATATTGTATAAACAAATAGATCTAATTTGAAATTGGATTTGAAACCAAATCAGAGTTATGTGAAGTGTGAACAAAGCCTTACTTCATATTTTACCAATAAAACCAAGTGTTACTCTGGGAGTAAAACATTTCATTTTGTAGAAATGAATTCTGTATACCTTATCTATATACACATATCGACAGTAAGTGAGAGGGGAACCATGTGATGAATAAAACAGAAACAGACAATTGTGCTGATCACAATTAACACTGTTTGCATGCATATGATGAGTTAACTAGCTTGTGTTGATGTTATGTATGTAGACAATGTCACGTTAGACTGTATCAGAGCCACCAAAATAGTGCCAGATTATGTCTGCCAACTGAGCTGCCGTATTCCTTGAAAGCCAAACATGTCAACATCATGTGGGACTCAACAATTTTCATTCTATCCTGGTCATTTTTTGCAAAGAAGCACATCATGAAAAGACGTCCATCCTGCTGAAACCAGCGTTCTACCATGTTACACCATACTGTACCAAGTACAGAAGAATAACACCTCCACATCTGAGCGCTTCCAGCATGAGACCCTGTGCTGGAGTAGATGTGGCATTTGCTATTTTTTATTACTTCCTACTTAAACCTGTGAGGTCAGGAAAAAGGTGAGAGGTAAAGAGCTCTTCACCTTTCAGAGGTAAAATTAACCACTTTGTAGAGTTTTCATACTCTTTACTCAGGCATGTTGGTCGAACCTCTATAGGCAACAGACTGTGGTGTGAAACCACTGCGGGCTCATTTATGGCTCTAATATGAATGCAGTTCATTCCTGCTGATGGAGTCCGATGGGAAGGAAAAGTTGCGTTGCCTGAATGGCTGGTTCTTGCGACTGCTAACTTTGATGCAAGTCTGTGCTGTTGGGTTTAAATGATTGCAGTCTTTGTACTTCATTCAGTTGAAGTCAGTTACACACATAGCAAAAAAAAAGGAAAGAAAATGGCACGTAAAAAACCCTTTTTGGTAGCAAGAAGATATTCCTGTGACAAAAAGCACTGAGTTCTCTGCTGTTAAATCTAACTGCTGGTTTTGCTTTTACTGATCGCATCCCTGAAAGAAATGTCCTATTGGTAAACGCAAATATAAAACCAGAGATATAAAATCCGTCCTTTGTAGGTGCAATTGCTTGTGACAACACGGCTGAAAGGGGGAGCTGAAAGTCCTTCTCTTCCCATACTTTTTTTTTTTTTTTTTGCATTGATGAACTGTCCAGTCAGCATCCCAAAACAAACCCCTGTGGTGGTACATTCTTGAGAAGACAGGGTTTTCTGGCTGTCCAACCCTTAACCTGTAGTAAAATGGGCAGGAGAAATGTGGAAAAAGTGCCCATGGAAAAAGAAACACTTTCTCCGGTTCTGTTTTATAGCACTCTCACACAGTCTGAAAGAGAGCTTTCTTCTCTTTTAAAAAGAGTTTCGATATAGGCTGGTCTTGCCCTAACTGGTCCTTTAGGAACTGACAAGAATGTTTTAAGCAGTATATCGAACACAAACAAAAAGAGATGTGGATCACAAGCCTTTTTTTTTTTTCCTTTTTCTTTTTTTTTTTTTGCAGTGTAAAGCAACTCGCCTTGAAGGGAGAGTTGGGAATCTTCAAAGATTGAGAGTGCGTCCGTTGGTTTGGGAGGGAATGCATAAGGGTTTGACCCCCGAGGTCCACTTGAGTTTAAGGTGAGGCAGGGTGGGTCTGTGGTCAGTAACAAAGAGAAAGGACGTTTTTCATTATGCTATGCATGCAAAGGAAGCCCACCCTGTTTTCATATCTCAGCCGTCTCAGCTGTTTCAGTCAACAAATCTCTGGCAGGCTTTCTTCCAGCGGCAGGCCGTGCACCACATGTCTCTGTTTTCCATGCCGTACACCTTACGACACTTCTTCCCCTCGCCTCGTGACTTCCTACTGCACAGCACATAAAAGACAAACAGTTTCACAAAAATTGTTCCAACAAATGGGGATTAGTTCACTTTAAAATGAAAATTACTCCAAGCTTTACTCACCCTCAAGCCATCCTAGGTGTTTATGACTTTCTTCTTTCTGATGAACACAATCAGAGTTATATTAATAAATATCCTGACACATCCAAGCTTTATAATAGCAGTGAACGAGACCAACGAGTATGAAGCTGAAGAAAGTGCATCCATCCATCATAAACATACTCCACACGGCTCCGGTGGGTTAATAATAGTCTTCCGGAGCGAAGTGATGCGTTTGTGTAAGAAAAATGGATGCGCTTTCTTGAGCTTCATACTCATTGGTCACGTTCACTGCCATTATAAAGCTTGGATGTGTCAGGATATTTATTAATATAACTCCGATTGTGTTCATCAGAAAGAAGAAAGTCATATATATATATATATATATATATGACTTGAGGGTCTGTAAATCTTGGGGTAATTTTCATTTTAAAGTGAACTAATCTTTTAACTGTGAAACCGTGACATGGGTCACGTGACCTCAAATAATATAGTATTATTATATATAATACAAAATAAAAAAATTTCAATGTCAATGATATGACTGGAGTTTTCATCTCATGTGAGAGTACATCATTTTAATCATATTTGTTAAAATTATTATTTGTTCATTTTTTGTATTTATATTTTACTGGTTTATATGATTATAATTATAAACAAACAGGATACAATCAATGTAAAAACAAAATAAAATAAAAATGTGAAGATATTCATATTCTGGAGGATAATTTGTCTAAATTAAAACACTAAAAACTAAAATCAATCATTATTAACAAGTGAATTTAGACATCACAAGATGATAATGTACAGTACGAAAAATGGATATTAATTTTCAGATTTGCTTTTGGCATCATAGAGAACAGAACTTATTGTTAATTGTAGTTTTCTACACTACTTTCAGATTTTATGATGTGCGACTAGATTTGAACACTCATAAACGTGTAAGAATGTCCCCTTACGGGTGCCACACCTCCAGCATTCATCACGTCTAACTATTTTACACAGCCATTTTAAAGTACAATATTCATTACTTCAGGTGTATGACTCTTAATGAACTGAAGTGTATTTAAGACTGTACCTGAGTGAGCCTGCAGCTCTTGGGGGAGACGAGAGCACCGCAATGGTCTGAGAGCGCTGCTCCCCAAAGCCCTGCGTCCGGCTGTGAGTGGGAGAGGCCTGCAGTCAGAGAGAGAGAGTTAAAATCCTTCACACAAAGCCAAAGACATCATTCATCCATTTCCTGTCATAAAAACCTCAAAGTGTAATTTACAGAAACACGGAGTATAAAATAGTGTCTGTTTAGCTTGTTTTGTGAGTGTTTCGGTATTTGGTTATCTATCAGTGATATTTGTCATACTGACTTATATCTCAGAGATGTGTTTGCATATTTGAGTCACCTGACATCACTGTCAATCAAATGAGGGGCCAAACTGTGGTAGATCAGTGGGTGATTATGAGAGACAATCAGTGTGTATAAGGGGACAGTCTAACGCAAGGCACACTGGAGTTCAGTGTGTGCATGTGTGTGATGGGCACAGGAGTGTGTGTGTGTGTGTATGTTTACTCACAGAGGTGCCAGTGAAAGTGACAGGTGGGGACTGCCAGGAGATACTGAAACTGCTGCTGGAGGGGGTGAAGCCAGTGGAGCTGGTGGAGGGGATGGTAACAGGGGCTGTGGCCTGTGGAGGAGTGACAGTCACACTGATACAGAGTCTCTACGGGCCCGGGATTATGACTGGGCTTTTGTATATAAAGTTATAAACATCTAGCATTCAAGCAGTGGGCTTTTCTTTATTGGTAACCCTATTATTGGTCATTTAAAGGGTTAGTTCACTCAAAAATGAAATTTCTGTCATTAATTACTCACCCTCATGTCGTTGCAACCCCGTAAAAACCTTCGTTCATCTTCAGAACACAAATTAAGATATTTTTGATGAAATCCGAGGTTTTTTTTCCCCATAGAAAGCAACGAAATTACCACATTCAAGGTCCAGAAAAGTAGTAAAGATATTGTTAAAACAGTCAACGTGACTACAGTGGTTCAACCTTAATGACAGAAATTTCATTTTTGGGTGAACTAATCCTTTAAAGCTATGTAACAGTTCAGCAGATGTACATTGTTTAACAGGGTTATTATTATATAACAGGGTTTTTATTATCTTGTTTTGCACTTCGGTTTTCAGTTTCAGCGTTTAGTTCAGTGGTTCTCAATCCCCATCCATCATAATTCTCTTCATGCGTTGTGACCTTTTCATCCTCCATATTGTGATTGAGGGGCATCTTTATGCACAGCTTGGCCTGTTGAATCTCTGTCTTCAGTCATATTGAGGCTATCTAATATTAAATGCTTTTCTTTCTTTCTGTAATTGCATTAAACTACTAGGTCATATTCATTTTACTTCTGTCTAGAGGTTGTGTACTGCATCAGAGTGGATCTCTCAAGTGATGTAATGTTATGTAAATGTGCATAAACCCATTGTGATTGGATGGGCCGTACCTGGTAGGCGTGGTCTGTGTGGACTAGGTAGAGTGCGCTGGGAGCAGAGCGACTGAGAGGGGTGGTGGTGCTGTTGTCACTCTTCGCCCCGTTAGTGCCATCCGGCTGTCTCTGGTCCAAACCCGGCGGGGGAGACAGCACAGACGGGGACACAGGAGACAGACTGCTCAAACCATCCGCCACAGAGTCCGTGTTCAGCTTAATCTCAGTGTAATAGAAATCCTCCTCACCGTCACTGCACTCTGAGTCACAATTCCTCCTGAGGAGAGACAGAACATTGAAACATTGTAATATCAACACTATGACTTGCTTTAACATTTCTAATGTGCACCACTAATATAACTTTTTTAAAGTTTCTATACTATACAGCACTATAATTTTCCATCATACTGTACAGCCCTATAAAAGAAAATCACAGTATTTCCACACTGAAACTGGAAAAAAAAAATGGCTTCAAAGTTGATTTAATATGAATTAATTTTACTTTGTATGTCATTTTGACACTATAATAGTAAACATTTTTGTACTAATTTATACTTTATGTAACTGGACAACATTACACATAATGGTCCTACAGTATTAGAGCAACCAATCACAAAACACTGGCGGTTCGGATCATATCATAGTTTTTTTTAGTCACAAATATGATCATTTTTCGGGTCAGCAAAAAAAAAAAAAAAAAAAAAAAAGTTCAAACATTACTAAAGACAAGTGAACAAGACAAATGTCAGTAATAAATAAGAACAAATACACAAATACAATAGAACAAAGTTACAAATAAAAGCAAGGTCTAACAGTAGTATTCAGGTACAGAAATGTAATAATTAAGTATAAAATAACACTGCATAGTGTTCACTGTACAAATTAAATATAGATTAATCTTTAAAGCTATATACGTTAACTTGATGTTCACTTCAAGAATACTTGCTGAGATGGGTATTTTGAGATCATTTTGTGTGTATGTGTCAGTTCAAACGCAAGGAGACGTGAAAGAGAACTCAATTCTGTGTTTGCGCGCTGTCTGAAACGTGGCTCTCTGTGTGCGCACTTTGAATGTATGTGCATAGAAAACAGCGTGCAATTATATTTTGAAATAGAAATAGAATTTTTTTATTTTTTTTATTTTATTTGAAATAGAAATCTGATGTAACTGTATTATAACATTGTCTTTACTGTCACTTTAGATCAACTTAATGCATCCTTAAAAGTATTTATTAAAAATAATCTTACTGACCCCAAACTTTTGAACAGCGGTGTAGTATAGTATGGTATGGTATATTGTACAAAACTTTATACATTGGATGTTTCAACTGTTACTTGATGCATAGAACTGTCAGTTTCTCATGTCCTTCCACTGAACCATACTTCTGAAAATGAGATCTCAGAAATCCTCCTGGTATCTCATAGCAGTACTGACATAAGTGTGGATTAATTAGACTTTAGCCTAAAGAAACATAAACCTTCCTTCACAATCATCTGGTCTTTGCTGTCATTACTTTGTGCCCAGCAGTAGTAGTGTAAGCGTGGTGATAATCCTGCTGGAATTAGTCTCATGTTTTGACATTGAATCAGGAGAAGCCTGTTGTCTCTTATCTCTCACTATGGGTTATCCAGAGTATACTGTGATGGATGTCAGCCAAGAGATGGTGTAACAGTATAAAAATGTGAATGCGTTTCTGCCTAAGTGTACATGAAACATTTTGAAAATGACATGAAAAGTTTGTTGTTTAATAAATGTAAAACCTAGACATTCAAAAGTGTTCATTATCAGGGTGAATACACCAGGAAATGCACCGAATGAGATAAAATCTGCCAGAATTAAAAAAATTTCCAACACTTTATGGACTTTTACACGTCCTGTGATGGCAAAGCTGAATTTTCAGCATCATTACTCCAGTCTTCAGTGTCCTTCAGAAATCATTCTAATATGCTGATTTGGTGCTCAAGAACCATTTCATATTATTATCAATGTTCAAAACAGTTGTGCTGCTTAATATTTTTGTGGAAACATGAAATTTTTTTCAGGATTCTTTGATGAATAGCATTTATTTGAAATGATTATAAATGTCTTCACTATCACTTTTGATCAAAAATGATCAAAAATCTAACTGACCACAAACGTTTGAATAAGGCACGATCTATGACAAGCCTAACTGACATAAAACGAGGCATAATTGTGCAGAAAATAATAACAATTACTTCATTTACAAAGTGCTAGTTTAACACCTGTTTAAAAGGTATTGTGGGTGGTTAGTGAATAAGACACAATTTTTCGTGATACCACAGGTGTCTTACCCCAGGTGGACGGTTCGAATGTGCCTCTGGATCCCGGCGGCTGTGCTCAAGACCTTCCCACAGTTCTTCCACAGACACTTGAACATCACCTTCATGGAGTTCTGTCAAGGACACAGGTGCACAGTGAGTACACTAATCCACATCAATTTGCAGACCACTTGTACCCAGCATTCAGATGCTCACAAAAGACTGACACGGGGGGGATGCAAGGGGTGAGAGCGGAACCCAGAGCCTCAGCAGGACGCCCACCTTAGACGTCTCTCTTGCTCTATTCTGAGGCTGGTAATTGGTCGGCATTGAGAGTGACACTATAGCACAGTCTTTCAAAGCTCATGTCATTTTTCACACAATGTGTCTGCACTAATTACACAATTGTCCATTGAGAGCTGCAGCTCCCGTGTCAAAACCGCGCTCGAGTTGAAAGCACAAGTGAGCGTAAGTGAAGATGAAAGTCTTAATACTTCGATCTCTCGACATATGCTTTTATGCTGGGTGGCGTGCGGTAGTTTGTTTACCATTGTCATGACACTAATTTAATTTTCTCTAGATGGCCATTGTGTTGGTCTGGCAAACAAAGCAACTCATTCCTGCATAATCGGTTCACCATGTCCCTGGATGACAACAGCGCCGCAATTCCCAGTGCTATAAACCAGCTACTAATTAACAACAGTTCAAACTGGCTGGTGTCCTCGTGTTGAAGTCAACTCTCTAGAAGGCAGCTGAAGGTCAAAGCAGAAAGCTTTGCCATTTTTCTTCGTTTAGGAAAGACTCTGCCAGGAAAGACATTGAGATATGACTGATTGATGTGTCTAGAGGCAGCTCATGATTTCACAGCAATTCCTAGAAATTAATCTAAAAGGAATTTCACTTCTTCATCAACAGCATTATTAATTAGATTTATTTGTAGGAATTGGTGTGAAATCATTACTTAAAATGTACCATGATTCTACCAAGGTTTTTAGGACAAGGTACCAAGGTAATACATAAATATGGTAATCATTCAGTAACAACAAAATAGTATTTATGAAAGTACTACGGTATTACCATGTTTTATGGACATAATTTTCGCTAAAATACCACCTATCAGCACACAAAAAGTGCCAAGGCATTTTTTTTTACATTTATTACCGTGTTTTTTTGAAAGTACTTTGGAGTACCATCTGAAATGAAATGAAGAGTACCATGATATTACCACATGATACCATCACTGTACCATGGTACTGTCAGAAAGTCATTTTTGTAAAGGTTGTATGTACTACTGTACATGAATATGGTAAATATTTAGTATACTCTGTATAATAGTACTACCACAGTTAGGTTCTAATGGTAACATTATTGTTTCAATAGCTACAAAATTTGAAATTTGTTATTTAATATCGAGATACTATTATAGTTTATTAATAATAAACTAGATTTTTTATAAATATATAATATATATACATATATATAAATAAAAAAAGAAATGATATATATATCCATATATTTTTTTGTTATTTTAGTACATAAAGTTAAACTAAATGAAAACGAGAAATGTTTCTTTGGCAAATAGCTGAAATAAAATAAATTTAAGTTCTTATAATACAAAATGTAACAAAAATGTAATATATTTATGTCTATGAAATGCAAGGATAATAGCAGTGATAATGAAAACAAGGCACTGACAAACACTAGTGCTGCTGTTGCCCTAGAATCCTGAGCTGGAGAGACAATAACTGAGATAAAGGAGGTCTATTCATTCCCACAAATGAGGGAAGACTGACAGAATCTAGGATGCACCTGACATGAGTCTGACGAACTGGAAGATAAAGTAGATTAGTGCCTGTGAGCAGCCTAGTGCATTGGTAACTTATCTTCGTAAAGACAAGTAAATTGCCTCTCTACACAGCATCATCATGTCTAGTAATGGCACCTCCAAATGAGCCACATCCCAGAGAGGACAGTGTGTTATTAAAAGTAAAGAAATATGTGCCCATGACTTCTCAAATAATCTGTCTGGAATGCTAGTATGAGACTAAATATAAATCACTTTAACACGTCTTCCTCTAAATTCAGGAGTCATGTCACATGCAGGAATAAAATACAAAGTACAAGGGCTCTCAGTCAGAAAAACTAATTTAATCATTATTTATCTCTCAAACTGCATATTTCTGAAACTGCATTGAAATACACTGGGAAATGCACTGAACACAATGTAGTGAATATGTTTTTTTTGCTGGTTTGCTGCTCTTTGATTAGGGCTTTTTCCATTCATCATGATCTTCATTTGAACAATCTCAATATCGATTCTTAAAATCCAAGTTATTACCTTTTACTTTATGATCTTTTACATACAAAAGGACTCTTTTAAACCAGTTATTTTTAGTGAATCAAAAACACATCCAGACTCTTATGAGCTGGTTCTTTTCCCAGTTTGTACAAGGTTGTTGTATTCTATCTGTTAAATAAATAGCAATTGAAATGTGTTTTTTGAATTTTCTTTTTTATTAATATTTTTGTAATTTATCACATTGGAATGTTCCCCTTACAATTCAGATTCCACTTGAATCACATACATTAACTAAAAGCCCTAAAAAAATTAGGCTTAATGGTATTAACTAGTGGTTGACTGATGCTAGATTTTGTAGGCACCCATAACAGTTAAAAAAACTGATTTCTGATTGGCCTGATTTGAATCGGCCAATAGTTGTTGTTGTTTTTTAAAATCAATATGCTAAATGTTGAAAAATTTCCTTAGTCTAAAGGCGTCCAAAATATAAGAAATCGCACCATACATAAAATAAAATAAAGCACAAACAGTTTAAATGATACTTAATACACTGTAATCACCTCTAACTTTCTTTCTCCTCATTTTAACTGCATTTACACCAGTCATAATTAAAAATAAAACTATAATACTGCCACTTATTTTTGCAGATATTCAATATTTGCAAAAGCCATTTTTCATGCGGATGAAAATGCAAATCGACCTCTAGTATAAACATGAAGTATTCAGCACTCACATAAGGGTCTTTGTCTCATTCTAAATTGCATTTGAATTTCACTTCATGGATCACAAACCGTGCCAGGGACACAGGCGGCAGAGTGGCTGCGGATTTTTGTGCCGCTCATTGTAAATCTATTATCTTCCTTTATCCATTCTTCCTATAGTAGCGTTTAACCAAGTTACGCCTGATCAAATCTCCATAAGTGAAGGTGAGATGACAGCAGCTCACCTTGCGTTTGCGGGGGATGGGTTCGTCGAACAGCAAGCTGTTGCCATCATGCTCATCGATGTTGTCATCTGGTGGCCCGCTGAGGCTGGGCATTCGAAAGGGTTTGAAGCTGTCAGCGGACAGGGGCGGAGATGGCGTGGACGGGTTGGACTGGTCACTGGGCGCACTCCAGCTCCAGTATCCGCTGCTGCTGTAGCTGGATGGAGTGAAACCTCCGTCCTTCCAGGAGCCATTTAGACCCTCTGTATGGTGAGGGCATAAAGACACATTAAAGAGAAATAATAATAACCATCATCCCGACATATATACTGCTTTATAATACACTAAACCTTCAATTAAGTGTAATGAGGAGTGAAAAGACATTAACGTCATGTTAGTTTATGAAACTCTTAGTGGGCAGTAGTACTTTAGCACACTGTCATAACAGAAAGTTAAAGTCCTAATTATATTACATAAAAGCCACAATTATAGTACTCCATTAAAGGCATTCAAAAGTTATAAAACATTTTCATCAAGGTCTTGCGCTCATTTTACACATGATCCTTCTGCAGTATGTATGCAGTCCAGAAGCAGCATGGACTCAATGTGCTTTCACATAAGACGCGTTTGCAGTGTGCAGCTGATCATGTTTAAATGCAATAAACAAAGTATTATTTCATTAATTACATATATTGATTTATTATATATATATATATATATAGATTTATATATTGAGTTGTAACATGGTACATACAGTAAAAACATATGGTACTTCTCTTACATTAAAAGGGTAATATCACAAATGTTTTAAAGTGCCCCATTATGCTTTTTCATATTTTACCTTTAATGCAGTGTGTAATATAACTGTTTGTGAATGTACAAGGTCTGCATAGTTTTAAAGATCAAAGGACGCAACAAATAAAGTTATTGTCTCCTAAAAGAAAGAATTGAATCTGAACTGCCAAAACGAGTAGTCGACAATTCCAGTTTTTCCTTCATGTTACATACCTATGTAACAATGTAACAAATTTGCATAATGCCAGCCTACTGTCTTCATTGGCTGCCCACGAACAGTCTTCTTTGACCCACCCTCAAACACTGTAGTTGTAGCTGAGGTCTGGAAGAGTTTGGATCAAGTTTGTCGAGAAGATGCTGTTTTCAGCGCCGCGAATCCACTTTGCATGCATTTCAAAACAATAAGGACTCGCGCTGGAATTGATGCGGTAAAACCGACGCCATTGTTACTGTTTGATACACTGTGTATCAAGTGCTGAGGAGGCCTCCGGAGCTAAAATGCAGATATGGTTATAGCCGTTTTGTTTCCGACAAGCGCTGTGAGTGGTAGACCAATCACAACAGACTGGGCCGTCCGACCAATCAGAGCAGAGTGGGCTCACGGAAAGGAGGGGTTTAGAGAGATGAAAGAAACTTTAAACAAACAGTTTTCAAACTATTTGTGAGATGAGGTGATGTGCAATGTATATTATGAGAAAATTAAAGTTTTTTTTTTTTTTTTTTTTTTTTTAAGTGATATAGCATTGTTAGTGGTAAACTAAATGAACAGTAATTTCACCAGAAATCCATATAATTAAAGTCTACTGTCAACATATGACTTTCTGCCCTGGGTAAAGCAAAGAAAACATAATTGTTTTTCCAGAATTGAGCACATTAGCAAATGACTGGCCATTTTTACACACCGATTTATTGACTTATTCTAAGCACTGTTGCTATTGTCAACAAAAAACTTTTAAAATAGTTTTTGTTAACTTAAATAAAATATAAATAATAGATGAAAAATGTAAACAAAAATTTGAAATGTTGCCCTGATAACTAAAATAACACTGTTTCACAATGGGAATCAGCAGGAAACTGCTAATAAGATATTATATAAACAAATGGGTCACAATACGATGATGTGGTCCTTTATATTTACTGTATAATATTTTTAAAACTGTGATCTGTGATATATTGTGATCTTTTTTTATTTTTTTTCTCTGGGACTTTTTCTATTTGTGTAATTATACTGTTAGCTTATTCCAAGTCTCTTCCACCCATATTTATGTAAAAAATAAACTAAAAATAATTATTTGGTGAAAATATAGTGTACCTTGATGTTATGTTGTTGTTAAATGTTGTTGATGTTTTTTTTTGTACCCAACCCAGCATATATGCAAAGAGGTTAGCCAATCATAACAGAGGTCATTTACATATTGAAGTCTTAATTTGTTATGGCATGTCAGCTTTTTTTCCAAGCAATAAACTAATAACTGTAGAACACTTAAAAAATACGGTATCAAAGACAGTGAAAGGTCAAAGAGAAGGTATAAATTTAAATTCATTTATGCGTGTTTTGGTGCAAGACATCTTTACTAACATTAAATACGACTTCAGTGAATAAAATACAATGCTACAGAAGTGTAGAATATGGCCCCTTTAAGTTATTAGAAGATGACAGCTTTAAGACAGCAAAAGCTAGTCTCATGATGCCTGAACTAATGCTGTCTCATGTGACAGTTTTTCATGCGCATGTGACAGAGAAAACAGGAAATAGCTTAGTGAAAAGCAAGCCGTTTCTGCAGCTCAAAGCAGACAGTGTGAAAACAACTTCATCAGGGCTGAGATCATGGTGTAGTTGTGAATTAATGTTACTTACCGCTAACTTTTACAGGAGGGCTCCGCACCAGAGGACTAGTGGACAGGCTGGTCAACACCATGGCAGCCGTTACTTTGTCCATGTCCACCTCCTCCTCGGACTTCCTGTGAGAGCAAGAAACATAACTTAAACTCACCATGAAATTGACAATTCTTATTTTTTTGGAATATTGCAGTGTTTATTATAATTGATTTATCTGTGCACATCATTATTTTCTTAAAGGGTTAGTTCACCCAAAAATGAAAATTACTCACACTCCACATCTGTAAGACCTTCGTTTATCTTTGGAACACAAATTAAGATCTTTTTGATGAAGTCTGAGAGCTTTCTGTCCCTCCATAGAGATCCTACGCAACTATGACTTTCAAGGTCCAGAAAGGTGGGAATGATATTATTAAAATACTCCATGTGACTCCAGTGGTTTAACCTCAATTACATGAAGTGACGCGAATGCTTTGTTTGTTCAAAAAAAAACATAATTTACCAATTTATTTACAAAAATACTGATCTGCAACATGCGTTTACGATAGCTTCATGACTCACGCGTGTTGTGTTCAGACTCGCGCATCAACTCACACGCAAGTGTTCACAAGAGAGCTGACATTGTCGCGTGAACACGCTTTGGATAATATTATTTTGTAAATAAAGTGGTAAATTATGTTTTTATTTTGCACAAACAAAGCACTCATGTCTTTAATGATGTGTTTCCTACCTTTCTGGACCTTGGAGTGGTAGTTGCATTGGATCTCTATGGAGGGACAGAAACCTCTCAGACTTCATCAAAAAGATCTTAATTTGTGTTCCAAAGATGAACGAAGGTCTTACGGATATGGAACGTCACTAAGGTGAGTAATAAATGACAGAATTTTTATTTTTGGGTGAACTAACCCTTTAAATGTGCCCTCGAAATCTTCAATCAAAAAACATTAACTTCCCCTCCCTCTCGCAACAACATCTCTTCTATGATGACGTGTGCACCGGCATGAGAGCGGGACAATATTTGTGGGACAATTGTGTTATGCCGCAACACCGGTTACATCACTTGCCCACCGCGACACCACCCCCCACCGATGTATAGATTTTTTATAGTAATAGAAGTCATTTAGTTAAGTTAGAGAACAGACATTACAATTAAAGATGAACGAGTCTGCTCAATTCAGCGTGAGTTGCAGCACAGATCAGCAGCAGGAGTCAGATTTCTCCTCACTTCACCCATTTCGCCTCACTCCTGAGTCCTGACTGATAAGACAATGGCAGATGATTTGGTTTTACCGGCGTTGTCACACTTCAATTAACCGGTGGGAAAATTTCCTCACTGTCACATCCCTAGTAGGTGTACTCTGGGGTGCCACTGCCTTTGACGTGGAAATGTTATCCAGTTAATTTCTTCTGTTCAGTCCATCAAGGTCAGACGCGAGTAAAAACATGAACACACTGAAGAGCTGTTTATAGTGGAAATTGTAGTTGTAATTCTAATTGAAAGCGACATTAATGTGAATGTGAAGTGAATGCTTGATTTAAAGCAATCTATTGTACAAGAGCTATATAAATAAATGTGACATGACTTGACTGGAGTGAAGAATTGCAGAGCTAGTGCAAACATATCCACATCGCTTTGATCAGATGCTTTCATAACTGCTGTTTTCTCACTGCTGTCATTTTTGTTGTGTGTTTATTTTGTTATTGAGAGGAATGTGTACAGTACATATTTACATATTCTTATAAATGTCGGGATGTTCGCTAACAGTATACCGCTGCTCAGGTATTTCAAACTTCCTCTAAGAGAAGAACGAAAAAGGACTGCGCCTTGAGTATATTGGGGCCTTAATGGTTAGGTATTACAGACCTCCTTGATTCAGGCCACAAAAATGCTATTACATACACGTTGCTCCGAGCTTCCAAGCCAGATGCTGCGTTCATTGTTGTGGGATCTCCAAAGCTGCACCGCACAGCGTTCCTATGATGGACAGAACAGGAACATCTGTCCTGACAGATGACTCTCATCACTCACAGATGCAGTGTAACATGTCTCTTTACGATAGCATGATGGCGAATGATGATATCTCAACGCAACCCGTTTCCGCTTTGGGAACGGACCGGCTGATCTTACTCCGTTTACAGGTTTCTAAACAACAAAAAAGGGCTGCATGAAAGACTTGTCAGTGTTTTTATATAGCAAAGGACATCTGTAAAATCTCAAATGGGTATTTTATGCCTGTGATTGAAGGATGGATGATGAATGCGTTGACTAGTGGAAGGAGTAATAAATCTTCTCACCTGTCAGCTCAGAGGAGCACATTCTCTCCTGGGAAAACCTGAGCTGCCCTGCCAAAGGCACAGCATGAAATCTCATAAGAGAGGGAGAGACAGAGAACGAAAGAGACCTCTGGCTGACAGAGAAGCCCGGGACCTCCATTAGAGATAGGCCTAATTTATGTTTCTCATGCGGCGAGAATGATGTCATTACGGCTTTTGGATAAATCATGGTAGGCTGCCATCGATGCTGCTTTTCCCAGGACCACACTATTACAGCTACTTCCTGGTCACCTTGGGAGAGCACGTTGGGAGTGATGGAGCTTTCCAGATAATGCCACGCTGGTGCTCCAGGATGACGGCTAATTAAGAGCTTTAATATCTCTCATCCGATGGAATATTGTAAATTTCAAGAAATGCATTAGATCCCGTGTAATTAACATGTGATATATTGCCACTCTTGAAAAAAAAAAAAAAAAAGCATCTCTGAAGTCCCAAATCACATGAGTCATTAGTGTCCTTATCAAGCCATGGGAGTGAAGCCGGCCACACATTTATGAATAGTAATTAAACGAGAAGGTGAGCAATACATACAGCTGCAAAACACATATTTGACAGTAGACTAAGGGGGCTTTCATACTAGGCACGTTTGCTGCGGTCTCCTACAAGTAGTCTCGGGTTTCGGTAGCCCTGTGCGCTCCAGAGACCACATGACAGCTTTCACATTACCAATTTTACATGCGAACCGTGTCCCATTTTGAACTAAACTGCCAGTGTTAAAGCACCCTAAGTGCCGTCTTTAGTTACACATCGGTGTGCTCATCCACGCAGTTCACATCATGACCCATTCCACATAAGGGATGATTCATATAGCATGGTGATTTCAAAAACAACATTTGCAAATAGATACATCATGGCTAGGGATGGGTCGGGATGATCAACTGGTCATCCATCAACTAGTCGATTAGTGAGTTCAACTGGGGGCAGAGGATCCCCCAAAAGGCCAAAAGGGGGTGCTTGGGGATCTACTGAAAATTTGAGAGAGAGAAAAAAAAAAAAAAAACACTACACTACACAATGTATTTTTAGGGTTATCAGATTTAACATACTACCTTAATGTGTTAAATTAAATTAATTGCTTAATTAATTAAAATAATATTTTTTATTATTTAATCTGTTTATTTTGCTTTCTAAAGACAGGTTGGAAATCATAAGATTAATCACAATGATTTTGCAATACAAAAATGCAACAATATGTATTGTAGAAAGTGACAATATGTATTGTGTATAATTCATCAAAATTAAAATTACTGTGTGAGAAAAAATTCAAGTTTACAGAGTTTTAGTGTCAGTACTACATTGAACTACTATAATGTTGAATATAATGTATAATAATGCAATGGGGGAATATTTGTGGGTCCTAAAAATGGCAAATGTCTAGTACCAGTAAAAAAATACCAAATGTCTATTTACTAGAGTTGTCAAAAGTACCAACTTTGGTACCAAGTCGGATTCGTAAACATCTCTGATTGGCCATTGTGTTGACGCGCACATCGGATTTGTCTGTGATTGGCTTCAATGATCAATAGACATCAATGACGCTCTTCACCGAGCGCATACACAGATACACAAGGGAGTGTTTGAAAACACGCATCTATCGTGGACCAGTCCGCTGATAGACGCCTGCTTTCAAACGCTCCCGCTTTTAAAATGCTTTCAAATTCAAACACTTCTGTGTGCTTTCAAATGCTCCCATGCATTGATCATTGTAGCCAATCACAGACCATCAAATCTGATGAGCGCGTCAACACAATGGCCAATCAGAGGTGTTTACGAATCCACTGTCACAGTTTTAAAATTTCAGTACCGATTGGTACCAAAGTCAGTACTTTTGGCAACTCTACTATTTACTAGTAAAAAGTGGTCTAAATTATTTTAAATATATCTGGTCAATGACAAGAGTGCAAGCATATTCATATTTTTCTGTATTTTCAGCTTCAGAATCATGAAAATTTTTATTTTGGTATCAACACTGCCCTGTGTATTGGATTACCAGCACTAAGACCAAGCCTATTCATTTCCACCCCCAATGTAATACCAAATTTAGCATTTTAATCAACAGTTAATTTTTAGTTAACCTTTTACCATATGTCTTGAAGTATCGAATCGTGACATGAGGGTATCGTTACATCCCTAATCAATTCTGCTGCATGTCCTCTGGTTGTCATGATCATAAACCAGCCTAATTACACAGGGCTTACAACTAGTAGATTATGAAAAGATGTAATTTTGCACATCTCTAATCATGGCCTCTTCCCATCATCACTAGAATATCTTTAACCATGAAGCTGGAAAAACACATTATGGAAGTTACTGTTCTCAAATAAAGAAAAAGAACAGATAAACAGATGCTCTGCTGTGAACTGAGCCTGTGCTGTATCTCATTTGATGTTGGCTTGTTATCTCCCATCTCCGTTGACTTCTTTGGTTTTCTCAATGGGAATGGGACAATATGATCATGATCTCCTTCTGCTCATTTTCAATCAGGCAGGTATAAATTAATGACCATGCTGTAAAAATAAGCCTGGGTATGAATTACCCAGATTTAAGAGTCATTAATACCCGGTAATTCTTCCAGTGGTCTCCCTCATTTGCAGGAAGCCAAACGTCAATGGGGTTTTTTTGGTCATGGGGGTAAATGCATGAGATGGCCGTCAGCCAGGATAGGGAGGCAGTCCGCAGACATCTGTTGCAATTCAATGGACAGATGTGCCAACTTTTTTGTAGCCGTCTAAACTCGCAAGACAAATGATAGAGCGGGTGGCTAGAAAAAGGCTATCCTACGTACCTTCAGACATCTGGACCTTTGTGTTTAATTAGTCCATTGAGGAGACCTGTGCCCACAGTGGCAGAAAACTGGAAAGATGTTTTCAGTTTCAAAAATAACTGCGGTTTAGGAGGATATAATAACAACTGATTGGATTACACTCATTTTCCCAAGCCAATATCAGTATTCTTGCATTTAATCACTGTGGACTCATTCAAGCCATTCGTCCTTACAACAGTGGCACAAAACATGTTTGGCAAAATAACAGCGCCACTTCAACATACCAAAACGATCGAAAACAAATTGCTCTCCATTCAGAATTCAGAGAGCATTTCAGTGTCAGCAAATGCTGATAACTCTGAAATAGCACTGGGGAAATCAGGGGAATTCCCCAAAAAACCAGAGCACACAGCTCCTCCCCTGTAGCCAACCCCTTCCTGTTTGGTTTTGAGCAAGAACAGGAGGGAGCAGAGAGATTCCTTTGAAGTTGGTTCGAGCTGGGCCGTCCATCGTTTATTATAGTCACTAGTGTATGACGCTCATTTCCTTCTAAATAACGGGCAATAAATCAGACACCTCAAGCCTCCCGGCGTGAGCTCCTATGTTCTGTTATCACTGCCATCCACGTAAAAATCTGCATATGACATGGGACAAATATGCATGAGAGACATTGAGGCATTATAAACATTAACCTGCTGTAAACATGTAGCATTGTGACGGTGACCTCTGACTGTCAGATGCTAATCAGATTCGGTTATGGACCGAGCCCTACGCATTTATCTACGGCCGTGTGCAGATCCAATCAACATCACATACCTTTAAAAGATAAAATAGCGGCAGCATATATGGGCTGCTTTCTTTCAATTTCCTGTGCAGCATCATTACAGTGCAGCTCTGGGTGGTATGACTATACTGTATATATTATACGGCGGTACAAATGTGTTCTGCTATACCATTTATACCTGTGGTGTGATTTAAAAATATACACCAAGCAGAAAACTATACTATAGTCTGTGAATTGTGTCGTGGATGGCATCCAATGTAGACAGCTTCACTGACTATAATAAAGCGATTTCGTTTTTGTTTATGGTTACTGGATTAATTTAGCACATCAATACATATTTGGTGTGCGGTCAAGTGCATATCCTGCATATATCAGCTATTTTCCAACCATTTAAATTAGATTTGTAATGCATTACTCTTTAGAGTCTACTTTAAAATTTAACGGAGCTCCATAATGTGGAGCTGTTGTGCTGATGTGCTATTAATTATCTTACCTTTTGCTTTGCATCTATCAAGGCCCAAATTTTAAGTATTTTAAAGTCACTAGATCATAGAAAAATAGATATTATATGGTTATGTAATGTTTAGAATTTTTGCGTCTAACAAAGAATAATATAATACACAAAAAAAGTCAACGGAAATAATCACTGGATTTACTTTACCTATATGCCACTCCTAAACTACACATAAAACAAAACGAATGTTGGTTGTCACTTCAGACAGTCTCTTCAGATCTTGGACAGGTCTTGGACAGAATAAGCTGCAAAAAGGAACAAACTGTATTCTTACAGTCAAAAGACTGACAAAAAGAACCCTGTCTATCATAGAAACTTTAGAAAACCTCTTGAGTCTGCTCTGCCCAGAGGACCAGTCCAGGACTGTTTCCAGTTTTGATAAATCACTGAATCTACTGCACGCTCTACCACCCAACGCTTCTGGAAATCTTCCCTTTTCTCTCTCTTTGGAAGGCAAACTTGCAAAGTGCTCTGGAGCGAGAGACATTAACCTTGGCAACCTGACATAGATATACACATATTATCTCTTTTTAATTTGATTAAAGCAAAGAGTAATCCATTCATCATCTATTACTTGTATCATTACAGGTCGAGCATGTCGTTGACACATAGGGCACAAACACACGCACGTTCTTTGTTCTCAATGCCACGCTTGTTTCATCTCGCCCCCTCCACCCAGGCTCCAGAAGTGCTCTCCTCACGCCCGTAGGCTGAGCGCTCACACAGGATACGTTGAATGCGCGGGCTGCGCCGGTCTCAGGGGCCCGAGGGGGGTACTGTCGGTCAACACAGGGATGCTCGAGGCGGTCCAGAAATCACAGTGGTTGGCACCGGCCCAAAGCCAGCCTCCTCTTACCTCACACACACGGCCCAGCTCCCTGTAGTATGGATAAACATTGTGCCTGTGAAACCTGGCCCGCGGCCAGACGCAAAGCTGAAGTCAAACAATGATTTCCTATAATACTGGACAGCCTTGTTTACTTGCTAATCTGCAAACAGAGAACAGACAAAATACAGTGTGGTGTTTTGGCTACACTGGCCACTCATACGCCATTTATAGCCACCCCTGCCCCCACCCCGCACGGTTGGGTCGAGTTTTTACAGTTCCCCGCAGTGTTCATGAGCGTTCCTCGATGTGAGGAGGGTAAACACGCTCACAAAGAGGGAGGTTTCCACATTCCGGCTAAACATGGGTTGTGTGTGTAAGAGTTGTGGTAATAAGGGTTAACATCGACCTTAGGACATTGCTATTTTTCACCAGTAGGACCAGATCATGTTTGTGAGGGAAAAGAGAAAACAAGGCTTTATCTGACTCCGTCACACAGTGCCATGGTAAAAGAGCCTACATGAAAGAAAGAATAGGAGAAAAATCCCAGTCATTCATGCTGTTGGGTAAAAATATATGACAAATATGCTTAATATGACAAGCTTCTTACAAGCACGTCAAAGAAAAATGCCAGACAGGCTGCAATTGCAGGTGAACATCTTTGTTCTGAACCATGTATATCAGTGTTTTTCAACCTGTTTTTGTCTTGCAGTATGTGCCCAAAAACCCCTTGAGAACAGAAATGTGCTCAGAAATTTTAATTGTTTGTTTTTACTGAATATCATTTAGCATTATCATTAGTTATAGCTGTCACAATCATGAAACTTTGGCTGATGATAAAATGTCATTCAAATAATGAATTTAATTGTCTGTTTTGTTCACTTTAAAACATTTTTTTTTAAAGATGGTCTGACCAAAATATTTCCTATAATGCTATTATATAAAAATATTTACAATTATTATTGTTTTATTATGAATATAACAATATCATCAACAAACAGTAATAATTAAAATAAATCAGTTTTCATATGGCATTTAAAGATGGTCTAATCTGTAATGGCCAAAAATATTTGCTATTATACAAAAAATGCATTATATATATATATATATATATATATATATATTTAGTAAAATATAGTAAAATAAAGCAAAACCAGAGGAAAATACATTATAAGCATGTAGGTCCACTGCAGACAGTGCACACACACCAGAGGAGTTCAGACATTAATCATGAAATTATAAAAGTGATTAGATCAAATAATAGTGATTAGGAGATTATGTAATAATCACAAGGCCTATCATTAATAATTTAAGTCACTTAAATATATAAATAAATGGAATAAATGATAAATATGGGTCACATATCATGATTTCTTGTATTAAATCAATTAAATGTTCCTGTTTTATAGGTTAAACAAAACAAAAAAAAGCTAAATCGTTCCAAGTATCCCCTGGAACCAGCTTAGTTATCCCAGGTTGGGAATCAGTGATGTATATTAACCTATATACTTCAAACCTCAAACATCGTCCCACCTCAGGAGAAATGAATGTGAAATATGGTCGTGTGCATGTATGAGACGTGGCATCGGCGCCCTACATTTCAGTCTACATCCAACAGTACAGTTCACACAAAGATATGACCCACAAAAGGAACCGGCAAAAGAACAACCGTAGACTTTGCGTCACCTCCCCCAGCTGAGAGGCGCCATGACGGAGTACCTGAACTGCATTCACAAAGCCAGCGCTGGGATTTTTAAGAGCCGCGTCGTGCAGCGGGCATAGCAACTGCTTTGATGGACTTGGAGAATTGATGTTTCTGTCTGACCTAATGAGCGATGGGAATACAGAGCTTGTTGCTGCTGCAAGCAATTCATTTAGCTGGCCCTTTTGTCAGGAAAAAGAGCGAGGTGATTGTAAAAGGAGGAGGCAACCACGTGAAAAAGGAGTCTTTATAAAGTCTACAGCGGCAACAATGACTGCTGATCACATTTGGTCCTGTTCTATTCCCTGAATACTGAACTCACATCAATGCCTGTGTGTTCCTGCTGGCTACCTGCCAGATTCATATGTTGTCTTCAAGTCACATCGGAATGATCATATTTATGAGATGGGACACTACAATGTCGTATTAACCAACTGGAAACTCATGGTTTTCTTTAAAAGGTTAGTTTAACCAAAAATGAAAATTCTGTCATTACTTACACACCCTCATGTTATTATTTATTTATTTTTTTTCATTGTTTTAAACAGATGAAACATTCTTCAAAATATCTTTCTTTGTTCTTCATGAAAGAAAAGTCATTATGGTTTGTATTGACATGAGGGCAAGTCAATGACAAAATTTTTATTTTTGGGTGAACTTTCCCTTTAAGGTAACTTTTCACATCCTCAGACTCGGAATTATGCGTTTCCATGTCTACAGTATCAACACCAAAATTAATCTGCAGCAGTAAGGTACAAGCTCTCTAAGGCCCCATTTACACTAGTGCGTTTTCGTTTTAAAACGGCATTTTAAAATGAAAACGATCCTCATCTACACTGGCATTTCCACAGCGTTTCAGAAACCATCTCCGTCTACACTACATGACCGAAAACGCATGTCACATGACCTTTCATGGACACTGGGCATGCGCATACAAGTGTAAACAGTTGCCTCTTGCACATGTTGATGGCTGCAGTATTTAAAAAAAATGCAGAGTTTACCTGCACAATGGCTGCTAAAAATGACAACAAAGCCAGCAAAGATTGCAGTTTAGTCTCCATGTTATTGTTTACATGGTCGTCAAGAATACGCAGAGCGAATGTGGGCAACCACGCCATCGTGTTCAAAAGACTCCGTTTTGGTATGTTTACCTTGAAAGCAACCCCGGCGTTTTCAAACAGGCTCTGCAGCGTTTTCAAAAGTCTCAGTTTTCGTGGTTCGAAAACACCGGCGTAGTGTAAAACAAAAACACACTAGTGTAAACGGGGCCTAAGTTGTTTATGCTCATTATTATTGTAATGTTATGTGCTTTGAGACATTACGCGTTCATGTGTTTTGGAGGAGGCGTGGCTTTGGAGATGCTCTGAAGGGAGGGTGAGATGTTATGATTTGAAAGCTAGCTCGCTATTGCTAGCCTCTTCGAAAATGTCCTATTGCACCGAATCAATTAAAGAATAATTTTTATTTCTATAGCAGCATTCACAATACGTGCAGTATTATTTTAAAGCAGATTTACAGAAAATCATGCCTTAATTCCCCCACTGAGCGAACCATAATGACATAATGAGTCATAATAACTGTGAGGGCCAAATTCACTAAACAGTTACAGCACTTTAGTGCAAATTTTGCTGATTTTGCACCAAGATAACCTTATCTAGCTGGCTAACATTGATAAGGTTCTGAAGAAATTTACTTGTAGTGTTAGATGTATCGGAAATAATGTGTTAAAAACTACAAGCCAAGCAGTAAAGATTTGCATCGCATTTCAAAGGTTTCTAGCAAAAGACTGTTTATGAATTTATGAGTTACATTATACATTACAGAGAAAAAAAAAGGGAAAGAAAACAAATGTATTAAAAAAAAGTAAGCGTGAGTAAGTAATAAATAAAATAAATATTTATGAAACAAACATTGGAACTATCCATTTTATATATATCAAAAAGAAATATTGCCTAAAATGTCTAATTGTGTTATGACCAAAATTTGAACGTATATTCTGAACAACTTCTACACTCAAAAGTAGGAACTTCCCTGGAGGAAGGCAGCAGTCTGTGGTAACAATAGTGATACACACAAAGCTGAGGTCAATAGTACAAATGTCACACTGGAATTCACTAGTGACAATGTGATTATTATTGAGTGCGAGCCCACAAAGCACCTGTGCTTCATCCTGTGAGAGGCATACCTAGTTCCCTCTACATTAGATAGACTTAAAGCAACAGAACAAACGCCGACTACCTACAAAACTTTGATTTATGGGTAATGATGTACCTTTTAAAGTCTATGCTTCAATGTCAAAGGCAGAGCGTCCCTATCTCTCGTAGATTCCCATGCCCACCATCCCTTACGCCGGCACATGACCCCCTCCATCCCCCCCGCCAGCATCACCCGCATCACCCATCTTCCCCAGGGAGCCATCACTACGACAGAGACGCTCCCAATTACACAGTGTAGGGGGGTATTGGAGTGCCTCATAAAACTCCATACTTCATGAGATGGGGCTGATGGGTAAGAAAGCATGCGTGTGGTGGGGGTAGACATCTTCCCCTGAACATCATGTCCTAACTGCCTCAGGCCAGGACAAAGACCCTTTCGCTTGCGAGCGTGTTATGGACACTTATTAGGGAAGTTATTGTGGTTTCCACCGCTTTAATTCCTCGGTGGACTCCACACAAAGCCGCCTAAGGGGTGTAATAAAAATGGCAGGTGCATGGTTAAGAGTGAGAAGTTGACTGTGGTTAGAAGCTCAAAGGAACACCGCTTCCATTAATATGTGATCTGTTTATCAACATTATGCATAGAGAGAGCGGGAACCATCAACCTTCTGCTACAGAGCTGTAGAACAACAATACAAACACAACATATTCAATAGAAAGGCGTGCTTAAAGTAAATAAAGAGGTGATTGCTAATGCAATATAAATGTTACTATTACTCATATTTACAGTAAGATTAGGATTTCTGAATTTTGAACTCATGAATGATATCACCTTGTGTCAGTGTTATTTTAGTTTAGTTGTGTTATTTTTAGTTAATTTTTTATTAGTTTTTGTGGAAAATATTTCTATTTAGCTTTAATTTATTTTATTTTAAGTTTTAGTAATTTTAGTACTTCAACTTAGACTTATTTATTTTAGCTAGTTGCCAAGGCAACATTTCTAATTTTCATTTGTTTTTCATCTAATATTTATATTTTATTTAGATAAAATAAAGAAAAATATTAACTATGCACTGGTTTTACAAGTATGAAATGATTTGGAGGTAGAAATCTGTGTAAAAAGTGCACAATGTAAACATTGTAAACCAGGCATTATACTACACAGATTAACATGGGACCGCATTTTCATACTCTCTGTGTTGTCACTAAGACGGTACCTTTTCAAGTGACGGGAAAGATTTGTTGCATTTCCTACCTTGGTTGAAACTAACCAACTTTTCCATTGTTCTTCTGCTAGACGGACATGTTTGACCGTTGTGCTCACATATTTTGTATCATATTTTATGTATGAAATGCGGCAATCAAGTTAAAAGAAGTTAAACTTTTAAAAAACACGCCTCATGAGTTTAAACAGATCAAATTCATATGGATTAGTTTTCTGATCTCTTTGTGAACTTTTTGAAGCATCAAAGATGAAGTTGCAAAGGCAGTCTATAGAGAGACTTCATCAGATTTAATCAAAAAGATCTTTATTTGTGTTCCGAAGATGAACAAAAGTCTTACATGTTTGAAATGACATGAGGGTGAGTAATTAATGACAGAATTTTGGGGTGAACTAACCCTTTCAATTTTTAGTGTTTGCTGTAAGTGAATGTTAGATGGAAAAAAATAAGAGAAATGAGTATACAAAATAAATCTCTACTTTCGGCCAATATCTGATATGGTACCAAAATATTGTGCATCTCTTAAAACATTCAGAAGACCTTTGCAACTGCACAGGAACACCTTGGCAACTTCTTTATTTACATTCACAAATTGTAAAAATTTTCGCTCTGTACAAGCTTATATTTTTTGATTTATGCATGACAGCCGCATTGTGATTTAGCACATAATTGAAACAGGTGCATCTCCAAACCAGTAAACAAGTTATACTGTAACAGCATGTAAACTAATTTTCCTTTTTTTTTTTTCGTTGAGCCATGTTGATTCTGTGCACGCATACTTGGTAAACAGCAGCAGATGCCCTGGTTAAGGTAGAGCTGGCGCCAGGCTACTGTTCCTTATGTAAATGTGTAGCTCAGTGCCCTGCACAGTGGTGGACGAGCAGCTCTCTTACACCACAGAAAAACACGAGCCACAGAGACAAAGGGGGGGAGCAAGGGAGCGAGAGAGCGAGGGTACAAACAGAAAAGAGAAGGTTAGAGAGAAAGACAGCGATAGTGAGATGGAGAGGGGTCTACCGCTCAGCATCTAAGAGTGAAAGAAGAACGGAGGGAGAAAAGGGACGGAGCTCTCGTTGCTTTTAAGTGGCTGCGGGAGAGCCGCTGCTGTATTTATGGCTGTCAACATAGCGCTCTACCCTACCCGGGAATGACAGCAAGCTGTTGAAAGGGGGGTTAAGTTAGCCACTGGAGTCTCAAGAGGGCTTCAGCCTCATTTTATCACCGGTGAAACACATTACGGTGGCTTTTCATGCCAGTGGCTTGTTTTAGCGTAAATTTTCAGTGTAAATCTGGAAAATAAAACAAGAAAGAGAGAAATAAAAGGCGAAAAACAAAGGTGATACTGAGCTTTTTCCATGACATTTTATAGCTGCAGCGCTTTAAAGAAATAGAAACTAGTAATTATTCGACAGGCTAATTGAGTTAACATTCAGACTGTCAACTGATAGTGGATTTTGCCAATACAAATCACTAAAGTGTTAAAATTGGCCAATAACAAATTAATCGGATAATAGTTGATTTTTTAAAATATGTTGTTTTGTAGATCCCAATAGGCAGACAGCTGTAAAGCCACAAGCAACAGGGTGTGCGTAAAGAACGACTGAGACAAAGAATAAAAGAGGGGGGGAGTTGGCCGAGTCATTTGTGCAGTGTTTCCTGTCACTACGTGCTGTGAGGTAGTGCCAAAGCTGTAACCCCTCACTTTCACAGTTCCTCGAGTTACACAAGAGACTTCAAAATGCACACAAGCCCCTGAGTGCAAAGAGGAGGAGCAGCCTCTCGGGTTTGGCAGGACCGATCGCCGTCCTTCCAAACGGAGCAAAGTTCAGCGCACATAAGAGGAGCGCAGCCGCTCCCACAGATGCTGCAGAGCCGCTGCTGCTGCCCCTCACGTGACCGCCTTATTGTTTACTCCAGCACACAGCTCCAGCCACAGGCATTCAGAGGAGACTGGGAAGTCTTTGTAGGCAAGAAAAACACAACATGGCCCACATGTTTCTTGAAGGGAGGGGGGGGGGGGAGGGGGGGGGGACTTTACCTGTTGTCATAGCCACAAAGAGAAAAAAGGAACTCAGAGAAAAAGGGATCTGAGCAATGCTCCACATGCTTCTCATAGCACATGCTCTCAGAGCTTAGGATCAAATTATTTCACTCGTATTGAAGTATTGTTTGCAAAAGTACTTTGGCATCAAGTCAATACTAAAATTGAAATATATATATATATATATATATATATATATATATATATTAAAAAAAAAAAGTAATAAAAAATTAGATGAGAAAACAAAAACAATCTTACTGTTTAAACACAGCTTAATAAACCCGCTCTTGTCTATTATGTCATTAATTAAACTACAGTTTGTCAAGAAACATAGAAAAACACTCAATGCTCTTAATTTATTTCATTGTTCCATTTTACTGACTGTTTACTTGAACAATTACATGACAACTTGAAGTGGATTAATTCACTTAGATAATTGAAAGCTACAGGCTATTGTTTTCTATTTAATATTTTATATTAATACACTACTGTTGACAAGTTTTGGATCAGTAAAATTTTGTTTCAGCAAGCATGACAGTAAAGACATTTATTTATAATGTTACAAAATATTTCTATTTCACATAAATGCTGTCTTTTGAACTGAAAAAAATTATCGTGTCATGTTTCAACAAAAATATTAAGCAGCACAACTGTTTTCAACATTGATAATAATAAGAAATATTAGACTAATTTCTGAAGGATCATGTGACACTGAAGACTGGAGTAATGATGCTGATAATTCAGCTTTGCCATCACAGGAATAAAAGACATTTAAAATATATTCAAATAGAAATTAGTTATTTTAAATGGTAATAATATTTCACAACATTACTGTTTTTAACATTAAAAAATATTACCGATACCGACCCCAAACTTCTGAACAGTTGTGTACATTTTTAATAGTGTATTTAATTTTTATTGAAATTGTTATTAAGAGCGTTGGGTGTAATGTATTACTAAGTAATTAATTACTGTAATTTAATTACTTTTCCCTTGGAAAAAGTAGAGTAAGCGATTACTCTTAATTTTTCGGTAATTTAATTACTGTTACTTATGATGTAATTGCATTAAACGTCTCTATAGAACAATTCTATATAAAACAATAGTGGATTTAACATCAACATTTATTGTGAATTTAATGTTAAAATGTATGTTTTTAATGTAACCTCCCAATAATACCCAATAACACTTTGGTCAGTTCAAGAATAATTTAAGCAATTTTATATTATTATTTGAAATAATTAAAAGAGCAGTTTCATGCCTATTCTTGTATTGTTCAACTGGTCAAGGCTGATATGAGATTTCGAAAGTAATTGGTAATAAGTAATGCAAAACTTTTTAGAGAGTGTAATTAGTACAGTAATCTAATTACACTGTTGAATATATAATTAGTAGCTTGTAATTAATTAAATTTTTAGAGTAACTAAAGCCCAAAGTATACTTCTCTTTTTACACGTATGCGAGGGTCAGCATACAGTGTGCGTGACACGAATTTCGCCACCGCCGGATTTTTGTAACCGCGCATACTTTGTACGCGCAGGTCACACATGCAGGTCGCACATGCCCTGGGGGTGTCGATTCACAAGGTAGTCAAAGAAAACCTGCATAAACAGAACAGACCGGTGTCGTGACAAAACGAGTCCCCCCCCAGGAATCGGGTCTCCTTTAGGACCCAGGCAGTAGTGCCTAATCAAAAGTTGTTATCGTGATATCTTGACTAATTATAACCTATTTCACTATTATATATTTATTATATTAAGTGCACAAACAACATGCTTGAAATATAAAAAAAATGCCTATATATTGCATTATAAAATAAACTGGAAACAGATATTGGAAGCAAAAAACATACCTAATAAGCTAGCAGGCTAATCTGGTAGATGTATGCTAGTACATAAGCTAACTAAAAAACAGTAAGAAAGAAAAATGCTTGATTTCACAACCTATAGCTTCAGTTATATACTAGTATATGAACCATGTAATTTAAAATATATTAATGGTCATTATAATGCAGGATTTTGCAGGAATTATAATCGGGTGCTAAAAATACATCCCATTAAAAGTCTGTTGAACCAATGGGATCACACGGGGGGACTCGATTTTTTTTCACCACACTGGAACGCATGCAAGCTACAGCTATACAGACGACAGATTGTGTGAAGAGGTTAGAAAGTACCCTCATTTGTACAACTCTAGCATAAAAGAATACAAAGATATTTACATGGGTTGTAACTCGTGGCGAGAGATCGCTCAAAACTGCACATGCGTCGGCCGCCTGTGTATGTGTACGAGTCAAGTGAAGTATCCCTTGCAAGGCTGTGCGTTCGACTGTGCGCATAAAAAAATGAAGCATACCCAGGGCTTTACCCAACACTGATTAAGACTCATTAAAATTAGCTGGTATTGGTATAAGCTACTGTTGTTCATATTTAAAAACAATCAGATCAAGAGTGGATAAAAAAAAAAAAAAAAAAAAAAAAAAAAAAAATGTGAAAACTACAGTATCACAGTCCTCAAAATTGGAGAGCCTCGAATTATGCATAATAACATGAACAGTCTGACAGTAATTGTCTTGAAATGTATTGTTTAAGCTGAATAATTTGTTAAAAAGTGCTGCTTTGATGACTGCAGTAGCGGTGGAGGGGATGAATTTGGAGATGCTTCATGGAGAGAGTTTTAGCCTTCTGACAGTCAACAGTTATTGTAAGCATATTCTCTGAGCATTGTAAGCATATTCTCTAAATTCGTTCACTTTTTAACCTTTATTATTTTAGTGGCTAATAAAATATATACAGATAACCTAACTAACAGACCATCCTGAGGCATGCCTACAAAAAAAAAAAAAAAAAAAACCCTGATTGCAGTTGCTCTTGCAAGTCATAACAAAATCTAATTTTTGAATTTTTTAAAAATGCTGTTTACTGGGAAAAAAGGTTATATTAGTTTCACAGTGCAAGTTGCTGTGCCTCTGTGCAACAGGCATGATATTAGGCTACTGAGTCTGAATGATGAAGCTGAGAGCTAGCGATCACAATGATACTCCATCCCTTGGGCAATATAACTGAAACCTCAGTGCAAAGGCTCTGCAACATGTAATACATATGGTGTTTCAGCAGACATTCTTTAAACATCTGGAACACTCCCTCTATAGTGCACCGCACTGCTGAATGATCAACAAGAGACCAAGAATAGTATGAGCTAACCTCAACTTGAGTAGCCCTTTAAAGTGGTTAGTCTTAGCCTACTCAAATGTCTGAGGTCAGTAAAGACCTTCCACATAAAATGTTATGTAAGGGTGGGGATTAGGAAACAGCATGCGGGAGTAAATCAAAGTCATATCATCTAATCTATACAGTGTTGTTTTGGTTTACGCTCAGTAATCTTGGCTTTATAAGCTCTAAACCTGTGGGAGAGGGATATAGATTTTGCAAACATCCTTTATAATCACATTAATCATATACAGCTTTTTTCTTCCTCAGTGTATTTGTATCAGAGGAATAGCAATTCATTCCCATTTCTATTTAGCTTGTATAGTGTTTTAGAACTCTCAGTACTTCAACTTATTTTAGTTAGTTGCCAAGGCAACATTTCTAATTGTTGTTTAAGGTTTATGTTTTTATCTAATATTAATATTTTTATTTTAATGATTTGTAATAGTTTTACTTTTAATTAACATAAACAGTAAGGGCCAGATTTACTAAACAGGGCAAATTAAAAAATTCCAAAAAAGCGCCGATGGGAGTGGAAAGTTCTGCGCGTGATCTACTGACGACGTGCAAATTAAATATCACAGATGCAGCCGGATCATTTCCATAATGACCAACGCAGTCTACCAAGAGCAGCGCAAATTAGTGTATGGTTTAAGACATGCTTTTTTTTGGGCGGTAAATAATGGTGCAAATACCAGTAAATTGACTAGCGCAAACCTTAGTAAATCACCTTGCATGATTAATTTAAATACTCTCCTCGCATAAATTTTGCATCTGAAAGGGAAACTCCTACAAATGCATATGCAAAAAGGTCAGCTGCAAAAATAACTGTGTCCACTCCACACCTTTTCAGTGCTAATTTTTCACTGCGTGTCTTTAGTAAATCCTGACAATAGTTTTTTAACACCAGGGTTTGTGCTGGTGAAAGCTGTCAGTAAATCTGGCACAAAATGAACCTAAATTAAACTTTTAGCCCATTTTTTGTTTGTTTTCCAATTTTAAGCTAGATTTAAAGGTGATCCACAAGATCTGTCATGGCCCTGTCGCCCATTGTTTAGACAAACAGGAAGTCCTACCTCAAATTCAAGCCATTGAGCCATACAGTGAAATGTCAGACCTCTTAAACAGAGCAACGTTTTTGAATACACCACAGAGCCACAATGTTCCTGCTCTTCCACACATTTAACTGGGATTGGAGAAAGTTATGTACTTTATTAGTGGAAGAAAAATCTCTGTTCTTTTGTTTGCCTGCTCATTACTCTTTCCTACTGTCACATCTCTAGCCTAGAGTCTCCCTTCATTCTCATCTCTCTCAACTATGCCACATTCGGAGAGTGACACCCCCATGCTGAGAGCTTAATTAGTACATCTCCATTTTAATTAATAAAGTCTTTCAGCTCGACAGAGATCAATAATTTATGTTACCAACTACACTGTCAAAGCTGAAAGGTATAATTAGAAATGCAGAACATTTTACACAGGTTTATTTTAATGGGTCACACATGAGTAACTCAACATCATGATGCCCCCCTACCAGAGAATCTTTGCCCCAAACTCAAACTGAATTAGTTCCTCTCTGTAGCCACAAGAGGAGATGCATAAAAACTAGGCTACAATTACCTTTACAAAACAGAGCAACAGAGACATATCTAGACTTGAACCTAACCATCTAAGGTTAAACTTTTAATAAATAAAATAAATTATATATCTTCAGTGTAAATATTTTCTCAATTCATTTATAGACTTACAATTTTTGTTTTTAATTGCTTATACATTATTAAGGTTTATAGTTAGTTTAGTTTAAATATTTCATTATAAGAATTATATAATTTCATTATACACTGTAAATTAAAAATTTGAGTTGATACAATGAAGGAAATTGGTTTAATCAACAGAAACTCAAAATATTGTTATCTGAACCACATTAATTATATTAAGTTGATTTGACAAAAGAAAAAATGTGATAAATCATGAAAATATTTTTTTACAGTGTAAGAATTATATAATTAAGAATTATGTAATATTATATATGAATATATACTTTCAGCCAAATATATATATAAAAAATAGACTAATGTTATCAGTCAAAAAAATGTGTTAGTGTTAACCAATTTAAAAAAATATGTAATATATAATTAATATAATACAGTTATTAATATAATTAATTTCAAAAGTTTTCAATTTTTTTTTTAAATTTTAATCTTCGGTAACACTTTACCACAAGGTTTCATCCGTTAATATTAATTTACCACATTAGTTAAAATGAACTAACAATGAAGAATATTCTTAAGCATTTATTAATCTTAGTTAATGTTAATTTCAACAAATTTACTAATTCATTATTAAAATCAAAAGTTGTATTAATATTATTTAATAGACCTGAGCTAACATGAACAGTTGTATTTTTATTTACTAACGTTAACAAAGATCAATAAACACTAACAAATTTGTTGCTCATTCTTAATGTTATGGCTCGTTTCCACCGAGCGGTACGGTTCAGTTCACTACAGTACAGTATGATTTGGGACGGCAAACCCTGATCCGGCTTGCGTTTCCACCACCAACAGTACCCTTATTTGACAGGTGTGGTGTATGCCGGAAAGTAGCGTTCGACGTCATTCTCACGTGAAGAAGAAAATGACAGTAAACAACAATGGAGGACATACAGCAGCTTTGTTTGAGCAAAGGCTGAAAGCTCCAAAAGGAAAAACAGCTGAAAAATACACATTGTGTTGGAACGGTATTGTGTTGTTGTTCACCTTGTAGCATGCACAAGTGATGATTCTCTGTCAACCAATCAACGTTCTGCAGTGAGTGTAGGTCCACCCTTTTGGTAGCGGTACTATTGGTACTATTGTGCTTCGTATACCCCAACGGAAGGGTCCCAAAAAAGTGGTACGGTAGGGTTCGGAATTCATTCACAACTTCTGACAATGGAAACGGCAAAAATTGCGTACCGTACTGAACTGTACTGAACCGTACTGAACTGTACCACTCAGTGGAAACGCTATTAGGTAATGCAACTAACATTAACTAATGGGACCTTATTGTAAATCGTTAGTAAATCTTCTACGGCATTTCTATTAAAATCTCACAAACCCCCGTAGTGTCACTGTGAATCCTTATTTGTGAAACTCTGACCGCGAACACTGAATTACAGTCCATTTGACTTTCAAAAAAAAGTCAAAACTGCGATGTTAGTCATTTCGATTATTGCTACAGCACATAACACATCAATTCACACATGCAATCAATTCACCCTTTCACACTCATCTAAGTTGCAGCCTCTTAAAATAATAAGACAACCCAACAACCCTCCAACAAAGATTCAAACAAAGCACTGCATATGCTCTCAGTATTGATGTGATATTTTTTCTTGATCATACTGCTGAGACTGCCACAGGCAATCTCAACACACCTTCAAATTGGCGGCACACAATGAAAAGCTATGTTACAATTACATTTAAAGTAGTCCCTCCACCGCTGACTGATTTACATTGTGATTTACAGTAACATGACTGTCAGAGTTACACAGCTGGAACATTTGTTTCTACTCCCATGACTGCAGTATAGAAGTGTTTAAACTCATAAAACAAGGCGATACTTCATTATTTACAACATTAATAAATGTAAATAGACTTGTGTTGACAGCTTTAAATTGACAGGCTGGCAACACAACACATCAGGGATTGTCACAACTGAATGCTGCGTATTACACTTGTACACATATTATCGTAACTAGAAAGGCTGATGGAATCATGCTTTGATCTTTTAAACAAATGACTCTCTTCAGACGGGCATCTTTAGGGAGGTTGGATGTTAATGGGAAGCCATTTCTGATCTGGTATGTTTGGTATCGTGCTACGGCAAACATCAGAGCCCTTTATGTTGGTAACCAATCAGCTAGTGAGGACAACCGAACAGTCTGTATTATTGCTTTGAAAGATATAATCCATTCTTGGCCACTCCCCCTCACTGATATTCAGGGAAATTTTAATTAAACCACTAATTTGCATAAAAATTCCAGCACATTTCATTCTAAACCATCACAGGTGGTCCAATTTCCAAAGCCGTGACATGTAAGCGTCCGATAAAGCTTCTAATGGAAAAGGCTATTATTGCTTAGCAATGAAAGAGAAACTATTCACGGATGGCCTTTTTGAACACAATTTTCAGATGACTGATTTTATAGTTTGGGCTTAACAACACTGCCTCTACATTAAACCAAAACCTATCATATTTTTGCATGCATTTTACCATTAAATTGCCAATTTAATTCTTTCATTTTTAAACCGAAAAACACAATAACAATGTATTTTTAGTGGCTTAAGCAACTAAGGGGAAAAATCACTAAGGGGGAAACAGTTGCACCACTTTTTTTAGCTTAAAATGTATGTTAGTCACGGACCACCTGCTACTGAGTTTAACCAGGTGCATCTGGATTGCGTAATCATTGTCATTCTTTTCAATGCAATCATGCATTTCTATAGAAATTATGTAAATTGTATTAGTTTACTGCATTCTCCATATAGCCAGACCTGACCTGCAAGATGGAAACACATGGTGATGAGAAAAAAAAACTCTTAATGCTCATTAATGTCTTACAGAAAATTAATTGTTTAATTCTACTGTATTACAATATGTCAAACAATCAAATGAAGGACTTTGAAACTGAAGAATTCCCTCCAAATTGTTTAAAACTTAATTTGCTATATACATTAAACTTTGTACTCGCTCTGCTGGTGTATCTGTCTGCACATTATGGCATTCTATTTTTATTGTATGCTATAGGAACAGCAGTTTTTATCCTTCATTCATTGTACTAAAACAACCACAACAGTGGATTCTCTCATTCTTGTAGGATGGCACACAATCAGGCATGTATTTTGTAGCTTGCTGCATATCGAGCCAATCAGATAGAAACTAATTCAAAACTATTTTAATCATCGTGAAGTTCAGGGAAGTCTGAAAAAAAAAAAAAAAAAAAAAGAAAAATATGCAGTGTCCAGTCTGATAAGACACCCAGGACCAACACCAGGCACTGTGTTGTTTTCTGTGAGAGTGCTGGAAAGAATCCAGCATTGCAGAACTCCAGCTTTTGCAAAGAGTGGCGCTTTTCAGATGGTAATCACATGCTCTCTAAAGTTGCAGCCCAACCACCATCCGCTTACTGAAGGAACTTGTTTTCTTTGGCAGCCACTAAAGCTGCTCTGCTGAGAAAGCATACTGTTTGACCAGAGCAGCCCCTTCCCCAGTTTATTCACCCACCACTTTGACACAGCACATCCCAACACTGGATCAACAGGGGGGAAAATAGGAAGGAAAAAACTTATTGTTAAAAAAAAAAAAAAAAAAAAAAAAGGAACAACAAATGTCACACCCATATTTCAAGCAATATGGCTGTATGAGAGGTTATAGGAAACCTAGTAATTTGGTTGCATTTATTTCCGTAGCTTTACCACAGTAATGCAAAGGCTTATTTTGATGGACTCAGGGGACTGAGCTCTCAGAGCAATAGGTTCATTTGAAGAATCCTCCAATGTGGTTTCCGGACTACAGTCTCTGCTACAGTCTCTGTCTCCTACAGGTGAATGAGCTATATTTCAGAGACAACTACAAGTGAGGCTAAATTTAAGTCGCTATTCACTAATAATCTTCCTCTCCACTGAAGCTTTTAAATGCACAAAAGTCATAAAAACTATAAAAATGCTGCAAATGATGCCATTGGTTCTCAGGTATCTTCTGACTAGTGTTGTCAAAAGTACCCACTTCGATACCAAGTCAGTACTGAAATTTTAAAAATGTGACACTTTGAGCACTGTTGAGCGGACTCGTAAACACCTCCAATTGGCCATTGTGTTCATACGCTCATCAGATATGTCTGCGATTGGCTACAATGATCAACGCATGGGAGCATTTGAAAACACATGGAAATGTTTAAATTTGAAAGCGTTTTGAAAGCTTGGTCCGCTGATAGACGCCTGCTTTCAAACGCTCCTGTGTGCATCTGTGTAAGTGCTCAGTGAAGAGCATCACTGATGTCTATTTACAACATTTTTTGAAGCATTGATCATTGTAGCCAATCACAGACATATCTGATGAGCGTGTGAACACAATGGCCAATCAGAGGTGTTTACGAATCTCCTCAACAGTGGTATCTAAGTCAGTGCTTTTGACAACACTTTTTGTGACTGAACATCATTGGCACCATATTTTATTTGAGAACTACGGTGGGGGGGAAGGGATTTCAAATGAACAACTTAACCAGTTCCTATTCATTTTTTTAATGTATAGAAAAAAGGAATGTGCCAAAAAACGTTAATCCGAAAATGCCATAATATTCCATCTAGTTTTATAGCAGTCATGTAGCACATCGAGTTGTGTAGTATTTTAAAAAATATTAACACTGTGTGTGTGTGTAACCACTTTGAAAAATATTTAGAGTCACCAGTGGAAAAGAGCAGGCAGGACATTCTTCAAAAATTCACATTTTGTGCGTCACAGAACATAGAAAGTCATTTTATATTTTTGCTCATCATTTTAAGGATTAGTAAATAATGCCCAAATGTTCTTTTTTTGGTCAAACTATTCTTTTAAAAGCGACTAATGTTGATTTTACACAATTCTGAACTTACACACACACACACACACACACACACACCATCATTCATTTCCTGCTTGCAATTAGTCTAGTGAAGGCTATTTGTCAGGCCTGCAACTTTACAGTCAGACTGCTCTTGTTCAAAAAGGTTATTTCCTGCTAAAGAAAAAAAACATAAAGCTGCTGTAGATTCTTGTTGTACACTAGTGAAAAGAGGAACCAATAATGGTTTCCACATTCCAGCAGCGTTTCAGAATCTTTTAATAAACCTCTCTTTTAGCAAAGCAGCCAGGGGATAGGGAGGTCAATAATCATGTTCGGTCAACTAATATACAAGACACAGAATGCTTGTGGTGTAATTCTGTAAACAAATATGATGAACTAAGCTATTCGGTATCCAATAACAAACATAAAACAGCTGACGTGAGGTGGGAAACGTGTGGCCCCCTTCACCCCCCCTAGACCTGCAGGTCACCAAACAAACTCCACCACACTCTCCACTGAACGCTGATTGAAAAGAAACCAAGTGGCTACTTACTAGTTCCAGCCCTGTGATATCAAACTGGGTTACTGCATCTAGGTCACTGTTATTTGCAATCACAACTTCAAGAGCGTGAGGCCTGGTCTCCAATCACAATCAAGTATGTTCCCACCCAGATCACCTTCCTCACAACGCTCCATTCTCTTGCTTATGTGTCACCAGTTCCCTTTCAGGTAGACCCAATGACTGTTTCAAAGCAATGAATCACAATTTCAGAGTAATCACACCAATACCCACTCCTGAATTTAAAGGAAGCTGCTGAACCAATATCTGATCTTTTCTTTTGTCAAAGGACCCTCTTTGTGTTCATCAATTTAAGTGCTTGGTGCTCACATGATTTCATACAATACACTCTTGGACCATGGGATCTAATGGTCTTCTCCAGCGCTCTATAAAATCATTTGTCGCAAGGCTCTCTATATTGATTTTGACACTTTACACAATAACATAGTGAAGCTAATCCTCATGTTACTTTGGCTTGAGGGATCGATCAACTATCTTGGAGCTAAGAAATGCAAAAAAAAAAAAAAAAAAAAAGCCAAAGCACACTATCCAGAAATTTGGATCTATCCAGAGCACTATCCAGAGTTTGTCTAAACTGACCAGTCCTGCCAACAAAAAGGCACCATAATTATTTTGAGATATTTAAACTTGCGGCTGCTTCTTGTCCAAAGTCGTGACTAATAGACCTCAGAGCTTAACGTACACATGCTTTGAGGTTTGTGTTGTCCAAAAGAAACAGAAAAGAAAATATATGAGCAAACATGGTTACACGCACTGTGAGACTGAATCAACTCAAGCACATAAATCTAAAAATTGGTACGATTTTAGCCAGGATATGGTCATGATGAATTGCTTAGCTTAGAGGTGCATGATACTCAACTATTTAAATGTTTGGGGTCGGTAAGATTCTTTAATGTTTTTAAAAGAAGTCTCTTATGCTGACCAAGTCTGCATTTATTTGATCAAAAATACAGTAAAAACTGTAATATTGTGAAATATTATTGTAATTTAAAATAACTTTTTTCTACTTTAATGTTTTCAAATGTAATTTATTCATGTGATGGCAAAGCTGAATTTTCAGCATCATTACTCCAGTCATAACAATTCTGACTTTTTTCTCAGAATTGTGAGATATAACCTCACAATTGTGTATTATAATGTCCAAAAGTGAGGGAAAAAAGACTGACATTTTTCTCAGAATTGTGAGTTTATGTCTCTCAATTCTGAGAAAAAAAGTCAGAATTGCGCAGTTTTTCTCGCAATTGCGAGTTATCATCACACAACTCTGACTTTTTTTTTCTCAGAATTGCGAAATATAAACTCACAATTGCGAGTTTGTTCATAAAGTCAGAATATTGATATTGATCATAAAGTCAATTCTGACTTTATAACTCGCAATTACCAGTTTAAATCTTGCCATTCTGAGAAAAAAAGTCAGAATTGTGAGATAAAAAGTCGCAATTACCTTTATTTTTTTTATTTAGTGGCGGAAACAAGCTTCAATAGATACTGAAATTACAGCCAGTTTTAACTGATAATTTATGACAGTAAATATCTCATGTTTTATATATAACCTGTTCAGAAAACTATTTGTAGGCCTATATGATCACAGCACAACTGACAAACTGTCAGGATGGAGACATGTTGTGCATGGAGGATTAATCGCAGTTTTCTATAAGCATTAAATATAATGAGCTTCATAAATGGAGCACCACTCAGCTAATCAATATAACACCCGGAGAAATCAGTAGTCAACCTACAGCAAATCAAACATGCAAGGCCAATTAACGCAGAAATAATAAACATCTTTGCCAGCCATAAAATATAAGACATTTTTTTCCTGTATGGATGAATAGAATGTAAATTGAGCAAAGAGATCAATAATTCGTCAACATATAAGTCGATTTCAGGTCTGAGTGTAGTAATAGGTCTATTGGACGGCAAATGCTTCATGTTGTGCTTCACACAAAGCTGTAAGTCAATTGATTTTTGGTATTTAAAAAGTAAAAAGTCACACTAAAACAGTGTGTGAGAGCTGTTACAAATTACATGTGACAAACAAAAGGAAAACAGCTGTTAAGTATGTTTTTGTAGTTCTACAGCTTGCTGCATGCTAGAGGTGTCAGAAAAGAAAGTACAAATGCTGTAAAGCATTCAAACCACAAGATTTACAAACCACAAACAAGCCTGTCTCAATATACCGGTGGTCTGTGCTTCGCTTAGAGTGCTAAATAAACATAACTAGCATATAGACATGAGAGATCAAATTTGCCTTGATCTTTTGACATTTGATGCCTTTGATCTTTGAACCATTAAAACCTCCTGCAAGTTTCATAGCTTAAAACGTCCCCTTTATAAACAAAGCATTTATTTAATCAAGCTCCAAAAAGGCTCTTATGATAGTGGGAGACCTGTGACCTCAAAGGCAAATTCATTTGCATATGACTGCCTCTAAAGCAAGACATTAACAAATAGTTATACATCTTTGCACCCTAGGCCCCGCCCACTGGCATTCAGTCACTTAACGGCTGACATTTACCTATACTGGATGTGAGCGGCACATCACGTCAAAAGCAAATAGAACCCATTATAATCACTGATGCGGTCTACACTGGATACAGTATAAAGATTCAGATTCTGACATACTCCAAGTCCACACACTTGAGTCTGTCGACAACAGGACAGATGGATGAGTGAAAGAATGTTTTACACGTCCAGTTTAAACAGCTCGTTTGCGTCTCTGTACAGACTTAAGAAGG
The DNA here is from genome assembly GCF_019924925.1 of Ctenopharyngodon idella. NCBI lineage: Eukaryota > Metazoa > Chordata > Actinopteri > Cypriniformes > Xenocyprididae > Ctenopharyngodon > Ctenopharyngodon idella. The sequence goes on from NC_067238.1 coordinate 23,802,444, forward strand.
ATCCCAGCATCAGAAACAAGTGGATGGTTTATTTTAATGTTGTCCTAGATCGCCTCTGAAAATTGTATGTTTGTTCAGAGCATTTCGTTTTGTAAACGAGACACAGTGTAATGGAGAGTTTGCAAAGAAACTTGATGAAATATGAAGCAGCCAGAACTGTACTGGACCTGACAGCAGCTACATCGCAAACCGTAAGTAAATAATTTCATAATGCTTTGTCTGTAAGTGACAGTTTTATATGTATAATGTTTTCAAATCACATTCTCGCAACAGCGAGTGGGCATTGATACTAGTCGTTTATATTTATTTTTTTGCACATTTAATGTTTTGCTATATATTTTTACAAAGGCTATGTTTAAATTACAGTCATGATAATGTTACAATTTAAAATGAATATATTATTTTAAAAAGTGTATATCCGGAGCGGAAATCAAAATCATTTCGGTCGACTGCAAAATTTCCATTTAAACTTTAATGAAATTAGTTGTTGCGCACATCCCTAATACTGTTTCCTATGCAAGGAAGTTAGCCAATCACAACAGTGTCCGTTTTCTGACAAGCCTTAAAGGTGCTGCCCCTAAAAAAACAGATCACTTCAGACAGAGGGTGAGAATGAAGGTTGAAAATAAAAAAAAAATTCGCATATATTTGTTTTTTGTGCAAAAAACTTTATTAACATTATAAATAGAGATGCACCTGTGTATCGGTCAATAAAAGCTATTATTATCACTATTGGCCATTGGCAGATTGCTTAAAAACAGCCGATGATCAGGGACGATTTTATCCTGCGGGAAAACGTGTTCAGACTGCAACCTCATACTGTGTATAAAGAAAATCTCTTGTGTTGAATTTAGTTAACGTGATAATAACACATTAACAGTTAAAAAAATAGCGACGTTAAAGCAGGCTCTATTTGACCCTATTAATCACCCATAGTTCAAGCCAGGATCACCAGGTCTGCGTTTTTTCTACATCAAACATTATTTGTAGCGCCTCCCATCCAATAATCACAAAGAGCTTTGTGCTTTGTTACTTCTGATAAGAAACAAAGTCTCAGTTTTCAAATTCTATCTATTTTATCACGAAATTCAAACAATACACGGTGTTTTGATGCTCTTAAATGTGACGTGACAGATCAGAGTGCTGTAGCGCCTCAGTTCAAGCTGCAATGCGGAGCATGAGTCTTTTCTTCCGCATTAATACGTTATATCTCGAAAAACATACATGAACATCAAAAGGTATGTTAAAAGATACAGTACAATTTACAGGAATGTATCATGTCTCATGTAATCACTTAATCTGTGTTTCAACGTCAATACAATAGCTTGTGAACAATATGTCACATAACGTCACATTTACCTCAGGAACGTTTTCTAGTTGTTCACAGTTCCTTAGTTAGCTTAAAAAAAAAAAAAAAAAAAAAAAAAACACTAGAGAGGAGCTTATTTGCTTATTTACTGTTCATTATATGTTTGAATAAATCTGCCATAAAGACAAGTGCTTATGAAAACTACCTTATGTGCAAATGAGTTGTATACAAACATTTCAGTTTTCATTTGAGTGTTATTATTATTTCTGAAAATAAATAGAAGCTGAATATAATACCCCTCTTGTTAACTGTAACCTCTAATATTATAGTGCACCAAATGAGAGGGTTCCCTGTATAGTCTGCAGCATTATTTGGGAGAGATTTTTTTCCTTAAGAAAAATCAAACGATCAGTATTGGCATCAGCCGATATTATTCTGAATAATCGGCTATCTGTATCGGCAAAGAAATTTAGTATCGGTGCATCTCTAATTATAATTGAACCTCAAGGAACATATTCAAATTAAAAAAAAAATCCATGTCATGACCCCTTTAAAGGACAAAGACGTATTGTAAAAGTACAATATTACAGTAATAGTATCATCACTTTGATATAATACTGTTCAAAAGTTTGATGAGTCTTTTTTTAAAGAAATTAATACTTTTATTGAGCAAGGACACATTGAAAATGTGAAAGTAAAGACATTTCATATTACAACAGTTATGTTTTAAATTAAATAAATGCTGTTCTTTTGAACGTCCTATTCACGACAAAATCTGACTAAATGACTTCCATATTCTTATGCTATGGTTTTGGTATGGTTATGTAACATATAATATAATATAATATTGGAGGAAAATACTTAATTCTTAGACTCAGTAACTGAAAATGAAATTAAATGTATGGTGTAAACATAATTTTTACTGAAAAAAGTATCTATAATTATAAAAAGATAATCCATTTATGAAAAAATCCATGTAGAATTTGTTTATGTCCTTTGGGATTCTGATGTTAGTTTCTATGGAGACTGATGCAACTTATAAATAACGTGAAACCAACATCTCGCCAGCACTACAGTCCAGCCCTTGTTATTTAGTGCATACAAGCAAAAAATTAAGTAAACAATGTCATACGTAATTCCTTCAGTTCACATCAGTGCCTGTAGGGGGTGCTCATCCTGTAGCCTTACCTGGCTTGTGGTACATCGATGCTAGAAGAGACCACCTTGCGTTTCTGTTCCAGCAGAGAAATGGAGCGGGTGTGATCCTTCTCCGGTTCCAGCGCCCGGCCCGTTCGCTTGTGCTCCAGCACCCGTGGCTCCTCTACGCACTCCGGGCTGAGGGAGGGCGCCTCTCCTCTCTGCACACCCCCATTCTGGCCCTGCGTGGGCCCATCCCGCTGACCACCGTTACAGGCGCTCTGCAGAGGGAAACACATTTGAGTTTCTTCAGGCTTAACTGTGTTAACAGTCTCTCTACACGGCTCCCGTCAATGAAGCCCTATTTACACCTACGGGGGTGGTTAATGCTATAGACCCCTACTGTGAGGCTTGTTTGCTTGTAATCACGCAGCATTAGGCTGTATTTAAACTGCTTGTAATTTATACATCAGTCAATACAAACACCTGAACAATGTTTTGGATCAGGAAATCATATTCACTGATCTGCAGGCTTGTTTGTTTTAGAAGATCTTTGCGCTGCTGACAAAAAAATAAATAAATCCCCCTCACTCTGCCATTTCCCCCTTAGCACAACAAGCCACCATCCGTGACCACACTAATGCAAAGACGAGCAGCTTTTCCTCTTGCACGTCTCATCTGCACAGCAGCCGTAGACTTTTCTATTTGCTGTGACTAAAGCTGCGGTACACTAAACCTCACGCTACAGAGAGGGCAAACAGGGGCCAAGACAACGCAATTCACCGCATGCACCAGAGGAGAGCATGATCTAACAGTGAACGGCATGCAATACAGATCATTATCTTACCGTAACACGATTAGTTTGACTGAAGAGAGAGAAAACGGCTATCATGCTGAGCTTTGAGCATCTGGGAGTTTACATGCTACAATCAAGTTAAAAATAAAATAGATGGATTACCTGCCTCGATAACAATTCAAGTAACTCCGCTGATAAGGGCTAAAAACGGTATTATAAAACATTAAAACAACATACAAAACTGTGGATTTCATCACTAGTTCAGTGTGGTTATCTTAATAAACTCTATTGAATTGGTAACATTTTTATTTATGTGCCAAATGTCATCATTTACATCATTTAAGATTTCTTTCTTCCGTAGAACACAAAGGGAGAATGTTTGAAGAATGTGCTGGCTGCTCTATTCTATGCAAAAACAATGACTTAGAACTGGAGCTTTCAAGCTTTAAAAAAGGATACAGATGCACCATAAAACATTTCATTAACATGATCTATATGGCTTATGCACAATATTCCAAATCTTCTGAAAACAAATAATAGATTTGTGAGAAATACTAGGGACGCGCAATAAGTTATCAGCCAATATTATAGATTTTATTATTTATTGACTGGATATTATTGAGTGTACAATTAGCTAGGTAATTGTTAATACAATTTACCTTAGTTTTACATTTAGCTGTTATCTAAGGCTGACTTAAAGGCACACTATGTAAATTTTCGCTGTTAGAGGTTGCTTTTTCAAAACAAAGGCGTAGCTTGATGTGCTGATCTGCTTCTTCCGGCCAAGCGTATGTGGGGTAACACAGCGCTGTTTTATCATATTAGATACATTTTTGTATCTAATATGATACAAAAATGTTGTTATAGTGCTACTCTGCGTTTGCTCGGTGGCGGCTTAATGCACACTGCAGTAAGCTAAATCGATATTAGGCATTAGGGCTGGGTATTGACACAAATTTCAAAATTTGATTTCGATTCACAAACTTGCAATTTGATTAGATTTCGATTAAATTCGATTCAATTCAATATAGATTATTTTGGATATGGGAACAGTACATTTTCTCAAGGAAAAAAATAATGCTGTAAACTATACATGGGAATCAGTTCCACATTACTATAATATTGAAGGTTAAAATTAACTGATTTGTATACAAACACTTAAATTAGTGGAAGTTAAGGAAGTTTTTATAATAATAAAGTTAAAATACTAACTGCACAATTATGTAATTATATTTCTACTCCAATTCGTTTTTTGAAACACATTATTTAAATGGTGGCTGTTATAAAAACTTGACAGATCTATTCACGCTTACATTAAACATTGAAAAGAACATTAAAAATTATAATGAATGTGTAATATGGTGCGTATATTTAGCAAAATGCTCCTCTCTAGAGTTCAGTAAATGTAAATGTGACATTACATGACATTGCTTTCAAGCTGTTTTACTGACATCTTTCGCGGTTGAAACACTGATTGAGCTATTCCATGAGACAGGATACGGATTTCGGCAAGTTGTACTTTATCTTTCAACATATCTTTGGGTGTTCATTCATGTTTATTTCACGCTGTAACTGGTATTAGCGGAGGAGATGATCAGTTCACGCGCGCTTCGCATTGCCGCCTCTCTTGAACTGAGGCGCAACAGTGATCTTTCACGCCACATTAAACAGCGCCAAAACAGTTATTTTTTTGAATTTCATAATAAAATGGACAGAATTTTAAATCTGAGACTTTGTTTCATATCAAAAGTAACAAAGCACAAAACTTATTGCCATTTATTGGATGGGAGGAGCACTACAATGTTCTATTCATTCATCAGCTGAAAACAGGATTTAACAAGATTTAAACAATAAGCCTTAATGTGTTGAGCTATATAACATAATGTATCCAAACAGTTGTTCACCTGTCTAATAAAACTAGGGTTGCAAAGGGGCGCAAAGTTTCCGGTAAATTTCCGGAAACTTTCCACAGGAACTTAACCTGGGGAATTTTGGAAATATTCCAATTTGGAAACTTAAGAGGAATTTACGGGAATTTATGGGAATTTATGGGAATTAATTGGAAATTTTGGGAAATTTATATAAATGTATAATATTTATATAAAATGTATCATATACAAACATAAATATAAACATTTTGTTTGGTCATAACATGAAATTTCTTTTTCGCATTCAATTAATTCTAATTTAGTAAATATGTAAAATAAATATTTTTATTGCAGCAATTGTTATGTGTTATTTATTTCAGTGTCACATGATCCTTCAGAAATCATTCTAATATGCTGAGTTGATACTCAGTTATTGTCAATGTTGGAAACAGTTGTGCTGCTTAATTTTTTTGTTTTTTTTTTTTGAACCTGTAAAACTTTTTTCAGGATTCATTGATGAATAAAAAGTTAAAAAGAACAGCATTTATTCAAAATAGATTTTTTTTTCTAACAATATCACTTTAATATCACGTTTTATCAATTTCACACATCCTTGCTGAATAAAAGTATTAATTTCTTTCAAAAAAAAAAAAAAAGAAAAAAAATTACTGACCCCAAAATTTTGACCGGTAGTGTATATTGTTACAAAAGATTTCTATTTTAAATAAATGCTGTTCTTTAAATTTTTATTCATCAAAGAATCCTGAAAAAAGTATCACAGTTTATAAAAAATATTAAGCAGCACAATTGTTTCCAACATTGATAATTGAGTATCAAATTAGCATATTAGAATGATTGCTGAAGGATCATGTGACACTGAAGACTGGAGTAATGATGCTGAAAATTCAGCTTTGCATCACAGAAATAAATTATATTTTAATGTTTATTAAAATGGAAAACCATTATTTTAAATTGTGGTTATATTTCACAATATTACTGTTTTTTCTGTATTTTTGATCAAATGTCTATGTTATGGACTGGGGGAATGCACAGTGCATGCAGGGGGTGTGGCCTCAATATCCCTGCAGTAAGTAGTGTGCTGTGTGAATGTCAGGGTAAAAATTCAACTGAAATTGCATTAAATCTGGTTGTTTTAACCAAAATTATGCTGCAAGATGTTTTTTTTTCAACTACATTTAAGTACCCTGTTATAGGCTAACCTGCAATTTTGCAAATTCCCTGTTTATTCCCATTAATTCCCATATATTCCCGTTAATTCCCATATATTCCCGTTAATTCCCATATATTCCCATTAATTCCCATGGAAAGTTTCCAGCTTTGAAAATGCCCAGAATTTTGCAACCCTAAATAAAACACATAATATATTAAAGCGTCTTTGGTGACGGAAACCGAGGGTAATGCGGGTATTATGTCATTGATAGGCGACGCACGGACAAGATCCGTGTCCTGGTTAAAATTGCTTATTTCTCTGGATTTAAACATTCTTGGAAACATTTGGGATAATGCAAGTACCCAAGTCAACAAAATATATAACATTGTTCTAGTGGTTTTTGGATATTTTAATTCAAAAATCTTACATATTGTGCCTTTAATTTTTAAAAATGCTAATAATTTAACAACTTTAGGTGCGTCCCAATTCGCATACTTATGTACTATTCTGTGACGTTTTTAAGTACAAATAGTGTGAGTAGTGCGTTTACACAGAAAATTCCAAAAAGAAAAAGAGCACTTTAAATACCCGGATGATGCACTAAATTAACAGAAAAAACGAAGTGTGGAACGTTGGACACTTCATGCACTCAACTGTCGCAGCTTTAATTACGTAGTGGAGGGGGAGGGGGTATCCGACTCCTTTGTTAAATGACAAAATAACCTTATACAATTCACGGACTACATGAATGAGTACAGTACATAGTGCATAAGTACATAGTGTATAAGTGCATAGTGTATAGTGCGTCGTTTGGGACGCAACTAATGTTGAATGTAGTATTTAGCAAATAAATATACATTTTTCCTACTGTACATTATAATAATGTGATGTGTAAATTTACATTCAATTCAGCATTTAAAATGTATTTGTGTGTTTTACTTTTACTTTAGACAAAATAAATAATTGATAAATGGCAGATTACAATTCTATTATCAGCCATATAAAGAAAATAATTATCAGCTTATCTCTATCAGCCATAATTTTAATACTGGTGCATCCCTTTAAAACAGAATGAAATAAGAGTGAATGATGACAATTTTCAACTCTTCCTTTAAACCTCTCATAGTGCAAGAATTATGCTATTCCATGTAGAAGACGAATGCCAGGCTTTAGCGTATTTTCATGAGATGAACAGATTTGCTAAAGCGGTATCATGTTGTGCAAGACTTTCAAGCATCAAATCAAAAATGCACAGTTGACAAGTTCAAATTTAAATTTCACACACTATTAAGTTCTGTCTTTCTCTCTCAAAACACACACCCTTGCTTTGTGCATTTTAACGGCCACAGCTTTCTCACCTCATTTGGAGCACAGACTCCAAACTGATCAAATATGGGTCACAATTCATATGCCAGTCAAACTATTCAAATGAGATCTTGTTTTTGCTAAAGAGTTAGAGGATTTTAATCAATTTAAACAGATCTCGACTGATCTAATAAGAGAATTAATTAGATTTGAGAGCAGGATGCACACAGATGAGCACTCGAAATTAATTATCTACAAATTATTTATTTATTTATATTTGAATATTCACTAGGAAAACAAACACTCACTATGCACGTTCACGTGCACTCAATGTTTGAAATAATACTAGCAAAGGAACTATGACGCTCTGCACAAACTCATAACAAACACATCTACTGCTTTTCTGCCTCTGAAACAGGGTTGCATCTATCATGACCAAAGCTTCAACCATTTCATGTGAATGAAGTGTAAACCAGCAACAAAGCCTTGGAGCATAAAGAGTTAAGACTGGTAGACAGCCTGTGTGGGTTAATTAAATTTTGATATTAAGCAGTGGAAACAACAGGGGAACGAAAACAATCCAGTCCGCCTTTGTCTCTAAATGCCACACTGTAACACACTTAACGTGAAGCCCCTCCTTACTAGGCCAGTCAACAAGTGGCATTCCCCCAAGCCCCAAGCCGAATGGCACTCATTTGGGAATCCAGGCGCCCTGCCAAAGCCCCAGATTCTCTAAGCATGACCCTCTGTAAAGCTCCGTTTTGCTGCCGTTATGGAGCAGCTGCTCCGGGACCATTAGCCCCCACCCTAGTTTCACATCCCTCCCTGCTTGCATTGCTTACATCTTAACCTTTTTCCCATCAAGTGACACCAGAGAAGATGTCACAATGTCTTGTATATAATAGCTGCATGTTACATTTGAAAAGTGGCACTTTATTATTTCTGATTACAAATTAAATGGATGTCTGACTTGGAGCGCATGTACATAACAAAAACATTAAGGTGTAGCAGTTGCCACACTTGCCAAAAACAAATACATACAAACCATTAAATGTACAGCAGCATCCAAATAAAATGTGATGCACATTTCAGTTATTGTGTTTGTTTTGTTGTTTAAGGTAATTTACTTCAATTATTTTCTGATGTTATTAACCAAAGTCTTACAGCTATGGCTGTAATAGAATGAAATAGAACTGGTGCCATTCTTGTCATTTTGACCCTCTTTGTTTTGATGGCACCTCAGGCTGTATAACTTGATGACTGCAATTAGGTCATTATAAAAAACTCTTTGTATTTTGCAATTACGTGCAAGCAACTGAGCCTAGTGTGCAATCACACAGAGTTCAATGAATAAAATGAACTTGATATAAATCATTAACTAAATATTAAATTACATATTTACAAAAACACGATCACTGTAAAAGCAATTAATGTCGAAAACACTAAACAAAAAATCACTAAAGAGCCGGTTGCAGCGGAGAGATGGAGGCTGTTGTACGAGCGCGCGCACGCGCGCACACAGATGCTTCTGCTGGCGCGTGAATGCTGCAGAGCGTGTTTGTTTGCCACTGTTATCCACCCACTAAAAGTCAGATAATCAGCGGCTTACACACAGGCCCTGCAAGGCTACGGACTGCGACTAAAACGGCCACAAATACAACAAAACAACACAATTTTACCACAATCATTTAAAATCTAGTCAGCTAACAAAACTTTGTGTTTGTGTTTACCACATAGGGTTTCGTCAGATTTCATCTCGCGACTGGGGGATAGTTACATATTTAGTCAGTGTTAACAACACCGCTATTTTACATCTTTCTGTTGAGCTGCATTCGCTGAATGAAAATGAACACAACGCAAAATGTCCAGTTCGCGAACAAATGACTCTTTTGAACATGTTCTTTTTAATGAATCAGTCCAAAAGATTCAAAAACAAAAGCGTTCAACTGACTCCCTCACTGAACTTGCGAGTCATTTTTCGTTTATGTTTGATTGAAAATAAACCGATCACGGTTATTACTCGGGTTTTAGGTTCGTTAGACTTAAGCTGACTGTTAATATGATATGTAAATCGAAATATATGTTTACACAGTCGAGTTATATTGTAATAGAGTAATACAATCTAGAAATATATGTTACAAAAATAAGTTAATTGTCTAATGAGATCCGCTTGTAAAATGGATTCGTGCTAAAAGGAGAACTTTGGTAAGACTGTAAAATGAGAGATTTTTTTTCCAAATATTCTCAAAAAATATTTATATTGCACAAATAGGATAACTAGCAGCAACATTTCAGACACAAAATTATATAAAGCTAGAAAATATCCTTTTAGTCAGTTTTTATAACTAACAATTGCATAGTTTCATTCATAGTGAATGTTAATAAGTAAAGAACTCAAATTGCATATTTAATTCATATGTATTCTACTTCAGTATGTACTTAACAGTCATTTGCAACCATTCCCATCTAACAATGAGGCCAAAATTGTCCTTATTAAAAATAAAGTTTAATGCAATATATTGTGAGCATGGACACCGGCGCTTCTGACTGTTCTATAATTTGGTCAGCTAAAAAGTAATTGGCCCCTAAATGTTTCATTTGAGAAGCCAATGACTTCGTCCTCAGCATGATTACTGCAATATCCACCCTCACACATTCAGATGAGAACTATTTGGACCATCAAACGAACAATCTCTCAGTGCACTGTAAACAATACTGTGTGCGACAAGCAGCAGCACAACAACAACAAGCCCAGCTGACCACACACACCTTCAAGCTCGACTTCAGCGGTGCTTTCGCAGTCATCTGTGCAATCTCTTCCTCCGAGAATTCTTTCAAGCTCCCGTCTTGCATGAGCACCGTGTACACGTTGCGCCGATGGCCGGTTGAAGCATCTCTGTTGTCTTGTTTGACAGCCTGGATCACTCCCGTGAGCGGAGCCGCGTCTCCCGTTAAACCCGGCGCGTACACGCGGCTCCCAATGACCGAGCGCTTCACCAGCCGCCGCGTATGCATAGTTGATATATCAATGAAATAGGCAAGTATAATTACTTCGATCGCTGCACAATGTCGCTTTAAAAACAAGAAATGTCACGTTGACAAAACCCGAACGGACCGACCGTCATCATGGGCCGAACATGCGAATAATACGACAACATCACTACAGATCTGGACCGCATCCACATATTTCACCGGCGTGAGCGCGCATGTTCGGGACACGAGACCAATGAACCGTTACAATATGCAAATGAGCAATGCTTAATAACCTCTCCGTCCGTCCGACCGAATGACCGACCGGCAACCGATATCTTTCTTCTGTCGACCTGTTTGTTTTGCTTGCCGTTCCCTTAAAGCTGGCGGGTTGTGGTAAAACACGGAGCGGAGCACCAGTTTTGGATCGACAAACACGATGTATTTTTCACAATACACACCACGGGCATTTATGTCATAAATCACCGAAGAGCGGCTGAACAGAAATCTAATTAATATTATTATATTAATTAACGTCTGCAGTGTCGACTGTGCTGTTGTAATAGCCCATTTTAGCGTAAATCCGGTTTCTTGTGAGAAAGACTCCATTCCATAAAATCCTTCCGGGTTTTCAAGAGCCACTGGCTGTACCGGCGGAATGTCGCCTGTAAACATGTGCGCTCGCGCAGCCAGTGTGCGTTCTCATTGGTTCACGGCACACACGCCTCCACTCGCTCGCGCTCGCTTTCTTCTGCAGTTTCCCTCCAAACTAAAGCAACGGGCCGGGCGCTGCGATTAAAACAATGACTCGAGGATGGAGAGAAGAGAGTCTTTGAGTAGTTATTATTTAAGTAGGTTGGTCAGTGTACATAACATTAATAATAGTCATAATAATAATAACTTGTCAAAACCGGGTTATGAGTGTAATGTGAGAGTGTGTGACCCGGTGAGAATGATTGACAGGCGGTAGGGAATCCCGAGGGTCCTCTATGTTGTGACCTGTCATTAGTAGTCAGTAGAATAACTGTTTATGCAAAATCAGTCACACTTGCCACATACCAAAACATAAACTTGTCTGACTCTGAACATAATGCAAATATTTAAACGATTTGTTATGCGGAGGAAGGAAACGCTGTGGACATATTTCTATTTTTGACGTCTTAAAGGGATAGCTCACCCAAAAATGAGGATATTGTCATCAGTTTGTCATTCTCATGTTGTTACAAATCTGTATGAATGTCTTTCTTCCATAGAACACAAAAGGAGATGGCAGAATAACATCTATCACCATTCACTTGGTAAATGATAAATGATGACAGAATTTACATTTCTGGCTGAACTATCTCCTATAATACAAGCCTAAATGAAATGAAATGACATTTAATAAGTTACACACTACTCTTTTTTTCGCATACTGTTTTTCTTACTTCCCACTTCTGAAGTCGTGATTACGAGCTCATCGCATTCAAGTTTAGATTTGAGAGGGCGTTCATGTGCAATTTTTAGAAACTCATAATTACGATAATTCAGAGAGCATGTGAAGGCAGCATAACTTCAGGTTACTCCCATAAAATTTATTATGACAAATAATATCAATGTAATGTCAGTCACAAACTCATCACAAACTTGAAACGAGTTATTTACACTGAAATTAACTGCATATCCCAAGCAGGTGAGCCTACTAGCACTACTTACAATAAAGAGAAACCTGTCTCAGTTCTCATTTGACCACATACTGAAATAACCTTCCTTCAGACACATGGAAAATACCACTAGCCTCAATCCTTGTATTTGCAGTTCAAAAGGCTATAATTTAATGGTTGATTCAAATGTTCACTTTTATGCATTTGGCATTTTTATTCAAAGTGACTTACAGAGCATTCAAACTATAGCTACATTTTATCAGCACATGATTTAATTATTAAACTAGCAGTAATAAAGATTTTTAGATTTTCATTTAAAACATGCAGTAAGAAGCTATATGAAAGTCTCTTTCTGTTCTTGATAAAGGTGTAGTTTAAGGAATGTTCCTTTTTTCAAAGTAATAGAAGTAGCATAATACAATGCCATCTCAAATATTCTTACATTATTACAGTTTTAGTTGTGCAATTTGTACCGATTACATTTCAGAAGTAATCCACCCTCTTTTGTGCATTATAAAGCCTTAATTGGACATTGTTACCCTTGTGTCCGGTTAAACACAAACATGTACATGTTGTTGAATGTGCTTGTCAGTGTGAGTTCTGAATTGATGGTAGCATTGATCATTTCTCAATGTATATAATTACTGTGTGCTTGTGGGCATGATTTGTATATAACAAACGGTCTATAGGAAAAACCCCTTAAGGCATGGCTGAAAAGATTTAATCTTTTAAGAAACAATTTATCCTTATGAAGTGAAAATAAAAAAATCTATTCAGTGCCCTTGTTTGCCACCGCTCCCTTATGGAATACTTGCATTGAAAATGAATGTTGCTTTGATCACAGATTCAATCAATAACAGGCTGTACAGTGATATGTGTTCTTAAAGTCCCCTAATACCAGTGCGTTGACATGATAATAAAACTTATTGCAGGTTGTTTTTCTACACTTGTGAATTTATGTATCGACAGATTAAATATCAACAGATTATACTGTGTTTTTGTGCAATATAAATGCCCTTGTCTTACTGAAATTGCCATGTAAATATAGCACTATTAAGAAAAAATTATGTTAATAAATCAGTTGATGTGGATAAACACATGCACACACATTATATTAGTCCAGCATGACTATATTGTTTAAGAAGCAAATACCACAATACAAAGATTATGATGAAATAAACAAATGCAAAATTCATTCTTATTTACAACTAAATACACAGAATTTGGTTAGAGGGAGAAACAAAACATACAAAGTTTCACCATGATATTAACTATAACAAGGATCTTCTCAATATGGAACCTGTACCAACACAATGTACCATTACAAGCAAACACGGACAACATTGGGACTCCATCCACAGTCCTTATTTAAACCTCACATTTTAAATAGTGCTAAAGAAATCCAAAGCGATACATATTCCTGCTATTAGCCTTTTAAATGTTAATAAACCTCCTTTAAACTTTCTTTCATTAAAAATGCATCTAGAAAACAGCATGAATTCCACTGACTCTTAAAGTTTCAATAGTTCCTCAATACAAACAAACTATAAAATTTCCTCATGCTGTCATTTGAGAGCAGTCGCCAATCATTACAGAACCATACTTAAACAATGATATAATTTAACAGATCAAAATAGTCATTTGAATATTTACAAGTGTCTCTTGGCATGAAGTTGTCCCATGCGGCGTCTGGACTTTGATTATACTGCTACATGAATGTAAAAGCAGCTAAATGCATACCTGATAATAAAGTACATTTACTAAGCTGCCAGGCAAAGCTGCAGTGTGGCAGTACCATGATGTGCTTTTCAGCCTTTTGAAATGTTGCGTACCTATTACATGTGAAAACCAAACAATATCTGAAATATATAATGTATCTGATACACTTAATACAGCTGCGTCAATAAAAAATAAAAAAATAAAATCACACATACATATTGATGCAACATAGCTCAATTACATCACAAATGGCAATTAGTGAACAACTGAACACCAGCAATAGATAATAGTCAACTTTTCATTAATACCCTTTTAGTACACTCATAAATGAGTGTGCTTAACTTTGCGTACCTAAAAGATCACTTCCTCAACTGAGCCTGTCATTTGACACATTAATTATAAAACATGTTAAAAGGCTCAGAATGATGGCTACACTTAAATGTTCTTCTTTTATATTTTGATATGTGTTACGTGAAAGTCACTTGCTTACTACTTGTAAAACGAAATGCTCCAGCAGTTCTGAATGATTAAAATGAGTGTACTTCCTTAATGGACTGAGCCGAGAGGTCTGCTGTTGACTGTATTTGATTGGTTCTCTTTTCGGGGTTATATAAGGACACAACTCCGTCAGTTGCTCAACTAGTATCACGTGAAAACAAGCAGGCAGAGTGCAGCTTACAGCAGATGCGGTGTGCAAAAGCGTGGAAACTACTAGTACACTTTATGAATACAATATTTCTTATAAGACAACAGCCACTGGTGTGACTTTGTTTTGAAATGTGATAAGGGGGTTATATAGATGTGCTGTTAAGCCACAAAATAGTGAAGGCTTAGCTTTTGAATATTAATTAGGATATGCAAAAATAACATGATCTTTTACTGTTTTGATAAGTAGTCTATGTAATATACCGATATCGTGTGTGGTAGCCTATTTTCGAGTCAGTCATTACCATTATAAATGTCTTTAAATAATTTAAACTAATTTCAGTCGCACATTTGTTGCTAAGTTCTCAATGCAGCAGTCATTCTCGCTGAATATTTCTACATATGAATTCTGAATCTTTGGTCTAGCATTGATGATTCCTTTGTATATTAGTGGTTTGGGTTTCTAATCCACCCTAATGGAACTCTAACCATAATTACAGCTTTACATGAGTGGATATCAGTAGTGGGAACAAAACTGTTAGCAGTTTGTTTTGTGATTTCTCTAGAACGGGAATGAGCTGAGGAAAAGCAATAGATTGGAGCACATATATTGATATCTGAGATGGTGTGTGTGCTGGAGAGAACATTGCTGCATTAGATACATCCCAATTGCAAGCTATTTCAGAAAATGGTGGGGACAAAACTGGCCATGGCAAAAAATATTTGTCATAAATGATGCCAATGAGCACAGATGATATAAAAGGGGCACCTCAGGTTTGTGCTCCCCATTTATCCACGTGAATAGCATAACAAACCCTCTTCTGAGCGACTCTAGAGTGTTTCATTTCCTGTGCTGGGTCACAGGTCTGAATGAACCCTTTCATTAATAATGTTCAAAAACAATGGGGTGCATAAATGCTATACTGAGAAACATTCAATCAGGAAAGGTTAAGTGCATTATTCTTATGATACCACTCCAAATTCCACTTCTAAACCTCAAAGAAGTGAGTTCTCATTGTCCACAGTCCCTTAGAAGGGTGGTCAGAGACGAGAGATCTCCCCGTTCAGACCCAGTTCCCCCACGCTCTCATAGTCAGGTTCCACGATCCCATTGCCCTGATGAGCCTCTTCAGTGGCTT
The DNA here is from genome assembly GCF_019924925.1 of Ctenopharyngodon idella. Classification (NCBI taxonomy): domain Eukaryota; kingdom Metazoa; phylum Chordata; class Actinopteri; order Cypriniformes; family Xenocyprididae; genus Ctenopharyngodon; species Ctenopharyngodon idella. The sequence goes on from NC_067238.1 coordinate 23,818,146, forward strand.
TGGCGATCTTGATGGCCTCGTACCCAGGGTCTGCATTCTCTGTAAGCCCCTCCGGAGGCTGGGAGCCAAGAGCCATTGGGTAATCATCCCCAACTGTGGCATAAAGATCACTGGAAGTCGACTCCGGCACCATTCCTTTGATCTCTGCGATGCTGCTGTAGTCATTCTCAGTTTCCTTTACAGTATTCTTCACTACCTTGGAGTACATGTCTGATAACTGAAAATGGAAATGTAACAGAGAATGAGACATCTTTACTCCACAGACTTGGTTCAGTGTGATATTAAAATGCAAATCTTATTAATTGTTGATAAAACCTACAAAGACTTTAAAGGGTTAGTTCACCCAAAAATTCTGTCATTAATTACTCACCCTCATGTCGTTCCACACCCGTAAGACCTTCGTTCATCTTCGGAACACAAATTAAGATATTTTTGATGAAATCCGAGAGGTATCTGACTCTTCCATAGACAGCAATTTAACACCACTTTCAAGGTCCAGAAAGGTACTAAAGACATCATTAAAAAAAAATCACCGTGGCTGCAGTGGTTCAACCTTAATTTTATGAAGCAACAAGAATACATCAGAACTCCAGCTCAGTATTGGCCGGCTCCTGCATCAGCATCATATGCATGCATCGTTCTGCTCATGTGAACAGCATCGGCCAATAAGGAGCCACTGTTTTGACATAGAACCTGGAAGCTCTGTAAATGTAAATAGTGTACGAGAATGACATAAAAGAGAAGATATTGTTGATTAAAGTCATATTCTCAAAGTATTCTCGTCACTTCAAAACATTAATGTTGAACCACTGCAGTCACGTCGACTATTTTAGCGATGTCTTTAGTACCTTTCTGGACCTTGAAAGTGGTGGTTAAATTGCTGTCTATAGAGGAGTCAGATAGCCTACTTCTCAGATATCATCAAAAATATCTTAATTTGTGTTCCGAAGATGAACGAAGGTCTTATGAGTGTGGAACGACATGAGTGTGAGTAATTAATGACAGAATTTTCATTTTTGGGTGAACTAACCCTTTAAGTTGGTCTTTACAAGGCTCTGAGATGTTGATAGACCCTACCTCACTGTCTGGAGACACACTGTCCTGAAGCTCTGGAGTCATCGGAGGGGAGTGTAACTGTAGGACAATGATTGAAATGAGACCCATTAGTTAAAAACATATTTAATCAATTTAAACATACAGCAGCACCGAAAATAGCTCACTTCAGCTGACACATGCTAGTGTCAAGGACTGATTGATGCAAAAATGAAGCCACTCATTCATTACTTAAGAGTTACTGATTGAAATCAAATGTACAGTTCCTCTCCTAGCAAGAGCGGTTGTATATTTACAAAGAGAATCTATAACTGTGTCATTAATTAACAAAGTAAATCCTACAGTGGATCAATAACAGACACCTTGGCTGTTGGAGAAGAATATCAATCTCTGTCTCAGTCACCTCACTGACAGAGAGATTACAGTCAAGTGGGAAATTTGCTATATCCTCTTCAAGATTAATCCTGAGCAAATTTAGTGCCAAAATTTCAAGCCTGTTTTGACGAAGCCACCTCACCCAATGAACTTGAAGTATGTTTTGCTTTGATCATGATCACGCAAAATGAGTATCAGCAGCTAGCCAGATGTGCTTTGATATTGGTTTAATTAGCAAAGCAATTAATTTAATAGCCCATCTTTGTAGCTCCACAAAGACACCCCTGACCTCATCACAACTAACAAATGTCTCTTACAATAGGGCTTATCTGCTAATTCACTCTTGCCTTTGTCTCTGTCCAGCCCTCTATATTAATTAAAGTGCCTCTTCCATTGATTTGCCCATATAAGAAATGAATAATCATCAGCAGTGTTTAATGTCATCACACAGATCAGGATCATCACACAGTTCCAGTACTTCCTTATTCATGTAGATTGGAGTTGGACTTGCGTGACTGAAATAGCTGCCTGGAGGCGTTGCAAATATGGCCGCCGAGTGAACTGGCTTTCCTTGAAAGGGACTATACCCACAAACACCTGCGTAGATAACTGAGGTGGATCAGATTTTGCATAGTACTGAGGTTGTATGCAATAACTGGTGGGTAATTTCACTATTGATATCCATTTGTAGTGCCCTTCAGATTGAACACATACTTTCCCTTGAATACCCCAATGGCAGAATTCCTGTGAAGTTCACATACCCTGAGTGTGACAGGATGCTGACAGTACAGCCCGGGCACGAGGCAATGGCCTGTAGAGCTGCGCTCAATGGTGTCGATTAGTATTTGCTTTCACGCAGATGTCAGCATGTGCCCACGCATCCTTTGACAAGGCATCAGCACTAACAATAAAAGTCCTTCCCTTCAGCAGGAGACTTCTTGAGTGTTGATGTGCTGAAATCACAGCTTATCAAAGACAGCTGCCCTCAGTCCATCACGCTAGCAAAGTGACAGTGGCTCGAATGCATAATGACACACATGGTGCTCCACTCAAGCCAGGCTTGCGTGCTTCGCTCAAATAACCAAGCATACAGTCCACACAGTGAACTAATGAGGCAATGTGTCCAATGTGCGTACATGTGTTACAGCATGTGCTTGTCAGTTTGGCCGTCCCAGCTTTAACTGACGGATTTTCTTTTTAAACACAGACTGATGTACCTGTAAACACATGCTCTGCCGTCTCATTCATCATGAGGGTGAGCTGTCAGGCAGTGGACAGCTGGAACGCTCTGATCCCTATGCGCATATGTTAGCACAAAGATGTGACCGATAAGACGAATCACTGCTGCCCCATTACATGTCTACATCAGGCCACGGCGAAAGGGATATGGAATGACAGGCGTCAAGTTTAAACCCACAGTGTAGTAGGAGATAATAGAGTAAACAGCTGATTTTACTGAGTACTGGGGAGGACACTTTACCCCAAAGGGTTCAGGAAGTGACTCACCATCTGACTTCTACAGATTCACTAAAGCCCCTTTCCAGAGTGCCAGTGCCAGATCCAGTGGCCAATCTGGAACCATTACACACATTTCCACTGCAGAAAGGTTGGGAAAAATTGGCTGCACTGGCCCCTAAAATCTGCTGGTTTCGAATCAGGAACCATTGATGTCAGAAGCCCGAGGGCTGGGAAGTTTTTGAAACAACTCACTTTTGGCAAGTCTGATGCAAAGCAAAAATTTATTGCTTACTGTTACCATTGGTTCAGTTGGTGAACATCCTGTTCCTATATAAGTCGCGTCGCGCTTTATTTCTCAATCCAACTAAATTTTACAAATATCAAAAGTGCATACTGATTGCTTGATTTGAGTTTTATTCATTATAAATTCTGACTGAAGCATTTCTGATGTTAAAGTATATTCTCAAATCTTGTAAACAAAGACTCATAATGTAGCTCAGCTCAAGTCATTAGAAGCGTGAGTCAATTCTGTTTTTTAGATCTCTGGCCGAGCATGAGAACTAGCACCGTTTTTGGTGGAAAAGACATATAATTGATATTGTACAAGGACAAAGGAAGCAGAAATTCAGGGCAAAAAAACATGAAATGAGAACAACAAAAGGAGAGAGAGCGAGCAAAGGAGAGAGAGATTGACAGAGCGAGAGTGCATGAGGGAGTGATGAACAAAAGAGGTGAGGAGTGTCCTCGACTGACGACAATAACTGTGGCTGTAGTGGATGCTTACACCGTGTGCAGACATTGACTGCGGGCACAACAGCAGCCTGTCTGCTCTCCTCTACAGATGGCTTCATTTGTATGCTACAGGCGCACGTACGTATATCACCGTCAACCAGGGCACATATCCTAAAAGAATGTAATTAAACTGGAAACACACTGTTCTCTATTGTTCTCTTGAGGTCTCTAAGTTTAGCTTCACTAGAGAATGTTAGCGCAGTCCTTTTTTGGCTGTTTCTGAGATTATTCTTCTTTGTTCTGGATTATACGTATGAAGGGTCGCATCAATCCTGAGTTGGATGGAAAAGCTCGTGCTAAAGGAAGTGATTACTGCAGGAGAGCAAATGATACTGTTAACTCACTTTATAACACCTTAGTGAACCTTACAACAGTACTGTGGTGGTACCATGGTAATGGTATCCCATTATACATCAAAATGTATAATGGTACTGAATGATTACCATACTCATTTACCACGAGATTTACATGCTACCCCAGGGGTGTCCAATCAAGCTCATGGAAGGCCATTAATTGTTAGCGTCAACCCTAATTAAACACCTGAGCCAACTAATTAAGATTATCTTCATCTTTTTTCCATTTATGATGGGTAGCAACCAGCAATAAGGTGCAATACCGCCAACTACTGTGTTGGAGTGTCAACCAGTTAACCTGTCGCAAGATTATTTATGATATTTTCATACGTGTAGTATTAACACAATATCAATATTTCAATTTTTAAAAAGCATGGTTATCGTTAACACCTGTATATTGTGACTATTCCCTGCCATACGCTGTAGTAAGCGAAAAGTGGTACTGTAAATGTTATACAATGGATTCTTTACTATCCCATGAGGTCATGGGAGCGAATTCGTAAAAGGCGGGAAAGTGACATGACTGAAGTTGTAGTCACATGACAATGGTGGACGTAGTACGCCAGGACATCGCAAAGTATGTTTTTCATTAAATGTAGTTACATACTCTGACACTACGCAATTTTGGACGTAGCGACTAGAAATTATGTTTTATTAACAAAGTTAGGGAGGAACACGTTCAAATTATCTATCCAATCAACACGTCATTCCAATCAGCAATCAACACATCTACCCAATCAGCATGAGTGGAGGCCTATATGCAGTTGACTCACCTATGTTCTTGGAGAGTTTTCAGCATCCTACCACCACCCCGTCTCCTCACACTTGCCTGGTTACTATCTTAACCAGAGATACGGGGGGAGTACTCTGGGTTCGGGCCAAAATACAGAGCTCAGAGCCCTCTCCTCGGACAGCACGCCAAATACGCATACTACTTTACTCTATCTGATTATTTGTAAGTGTGAACTTGTGAAACTTCCAAGCAGGTATGTTAGAGATAAACCTGATAGGAAGGTCAAGAGAAGGATTGGACACTTCTAAGCTACCCCCAAGGTACCAGGGGTACCAACTTACTGGTACTTTGGTAAACATTACAGTAATGTGGATGCATGCATGGAACATTTTGTTACTTTTTTGTTAGAATTAACTCTACAGGACAAAAATGGTACTTTAATAAGGAAAACAGTTTGGTAGCCCTACCTGTCCATTTGGAATCTGCTGGTTGTCATTCTCATCCAGCACTTTGTCTGGTATGGGAGGTGGTTTTTCGTCCTCAGGATCTGCGAGATTCACAATGGCGGCAGAGCGCCTAGCCTCCAGGTCAGTGCTGTAGCGGCTCTTCTTGCTGAGATTGACGGAGGCATACTCGACACCATTGGGCAGCATGGTGTGGTCTGGTGTAGCAGGACTTGGGTGGCCGTTGAGAAGAGGTGCAGGTGGTTCCTCTGGGCTTAATGTACCGTTGGGTAGGCCAATGTCCTTGAGCTCTTTCACTGTCTCATACAGACAGTCCTCAACACTGACATCACGGGAGGCGTTTTCCTTCACCACTTCGTACGTGCCATCTGAGGCAACTTGAGCATTGGCCACAGCTGCTTGGAGGGTATCGGTAGGTGGAATGCTGGGTAATTCACGATCCTGGTGATACTTAGAGGATCTGATCTCTGATTGGCTGGACAGTATGTCTTCTGAAGGCTGGGGACTTGTGTCCATTGTGTCCGTGAGTACTGAGGACAAAGGTAAGGGGAAAGAGTGTGAATATCTGTTATAGTCAGTTGCAAACAGTGTCAGTGAGACTTTCGTGGAGAACTGTTACCTGTACCACTTGTTAGAGGCCCATTATGGGAGCTGCTGACTGCCAAGTCAGTGCCATGGCTTTCTACTGACTGACTACATGTTTCCTTTTCTGACACCTGCAGAGACATAGGATATAAATGTTACCTATGCACTATGTGTGAACTAAACTCTATTCATTGATGCAATCACCATTCAGACAGCATGCAAAATGAGGGTTGTCCTGCAAATGGGTTCAGATTTTGATTATTAGTTATAGTTACAGAGTCAATTCTAGTAATATTGCCTGAATGTAAAATGTGTTTGTCTCCATGTAACATAATTTGTCGTTTATGAGACGCTAGCATACATAGCTTAACTCTGTGAAACAGGTAGGAGTGCAAGAATTTAAATTTAAAAAATGGGTCATGGACCAAAAATGTTGAGAACCCCTGCTATAAAGAAACCAGAGACAAAGACACTTGGATCAAGCTCCTTGTTTTCATCTTTTAAATCATAGCAAAAACACTATGCAGTAGCACTATGGGACCACCTAGTGGCAGCCCATTGAAAATGCCTGTTGCCAGGGTAATGAAGACCTTCAGATACAGAAGGTTAAAGCTGAGAGCCACTCAGATTGTCACAGCAAGACAAAGACCCCATTTAACCTATCAGGCTGTGACAGACACCGCCATTTAAATGAAGCCCTCCTCAATATATCGACAGGCAAGATATACATTATCGTGCAAAGGTTAGACTTCAGATATCCATCAAAACTAAAGAGGATTACAGTGTTAACAGACAGATAATGTTAGGCAATTGCTTAAACATTTCACAATCGTTAATACTCACTTTATATAATAGAGGCGGTCTCAACCTTGAGGTCACAACCCCATTTGTTGATGCCAAAGCGGTTACTTAAAAAAAAGTTATTTCCTGACTACACCTATAAATATGTAGCTCCTCTTGAGCTTGAAAATAATGTAACGAATATCAGCTACAATGTGACCAGGGTGCAAAGCTGATTAAAACTGTAGTCTTTACAGCTGATTAAACTATGAACTGCTCCCTTTTAAATTAAAATAAATGAAGCACAATTAATTCAATGGCTTTTGTCTGTTTAAGGTTTGGGGTCGGTAAGATTTCTTTGTTTTTAAAGCAGTCTCTTATGCTCACCAGGGATGCACAGGAAAAACAGTAATACTGTGAAATATTATTACAATTTAAAATAACCTTTTATATTTTAATAGACATGTATTAATAATAAATGCATATTTTAAAACAAATGAAATTAAAATTTCTGTTTGAGGCAGTGCAATTGTTTGCACTCAGGTATTTGACATGCAAAGTATTTAAAAGACTTTGCTTTGGTTTATGCAAGTGGTGGTTTATCTCTTTTCCAATACGTGGCAGGATGCCCATTGAGTTTTATAGTTTATCCACCTCTTTTTCACAATTACATCCCTGTGCCCAAATGATTTGTTAAAGTTCTTGTTAAAGTCAACAACAATTAGACTGACTAAGTAATAAAATGTGTTGTTATTCCTCCTGTACTGTCTGTGGTCAAATTGACTCCAAATCAACTTTGACATCTCTTAAAAATATGCTAATTACATTTATTAGAAGAATTCATAAACATGCACATCTTGTGTTACAGAGTTTTCAAAATGCCTGTACACATTTTTTACCCAATCGGTGATGTCTGGAGGCATATTGACCCCACACAAAAACATTGCTGAAACAGGAGGGTTAAGAACTATGCCTGTAAAATCCAAAATGAGTCACAAACCAGAAAAGGTTGTGAACCCCTGATACACAGTAGTTTCTATTGTACTGTGTGCATAACCAACTACTGTCATTAAAGGATTAGTTCACTTTAAAATGAAAATTACCCCAAGCTTTACTCACCCTCAAGCCATCCTAGGTGTATATGACTTTCTCACAGTCGAAGATTTATTAATAAATATCCTGACGCATCCAAGCTTTATAATGGCAGTGAGCGGGATCAATGTATGAAGCTGAAGAATGTGCTTCCATCCACATCCATCCATCATAAACACTCCACACGGCTTCAGGGGGTTAATAAAGGCCTTCTGAAGTGAAGGGATGCGTTTGTGTAAAAAAAAAAAAAATCCATATTTAACAAGTTATGAAGTAAAATATCTAGCTTCCGGCAGACTGCCTTCCGTTTTCAAATTATGAAACAAACGGAACTGGCGTCTCGTAAGTTGAATAGGGAAGGTATAGGACGTAGCATAAGCTTTTTGAACTGCGAGAGGCGTTACACTTTCTTCGTGAGTAGAATGCGGAAGTCGGTCTGGCGGAAGCTAGATATTTTACTTTGTAACTTGTTAAATATGGATATTTTTTTTACACAATACCATTGCTTCGCTAACTTTATTAACCCCCCGGAGCCGTGTGGAGTACACGTTTATGATGGATGAATGTGGATGGAGACACTTTCTTCAGCTCATAACTCATTGATCCCGCTCACTGCCATTATAAATCTCAGATGCGTCAGGATATTTGTTAATATATCTCCGATTGTGTTCATCTGAAAGAATAAAGTCATATACACCTAGGATGGCTTGAAGGTAAGTAAAGCTTGGGGTAATTTTCATTTGAAAGTGAACTAATCCTTTAACATCATTTGCATAAGGACCACAGACATTTTCCAGCTTTCATAGTGCTGTTATTTTAGTGCACAGCATGCAAATGTAGTGTGTATAGTTAATGATAAAGTTGAGGTAAACAACCTGACGAACATTATAATAAACATAAAATCAACATCTGCTGTGAGGTGGCCCCATGTATGTGCTCCAGAAGCCTTCACAGTCAGTCAACATGCCATGAACACATGCTGGCAGCCCCTCTCATTTAATGACAGTTACAATGAACAATTCAAGCATAACACAATCCCACAGACCCTGCCTATACAGCTGTGTATGTGTATATGCATGTGTATGTGTGTTTTAGCAGTCAATTATGCCCTCAGTAGGTCACACTAATCTCCTGATTGCTAAACATCTCCTGAACTCTTGAACTCTTTCCTCAGATGATAATTTCACACAAGACACCCACTCAAACGCAGCAGACCCAAAGAGAAAGGCGACTCATGCATGAAGTTTCTCATCTCCCTGCGGCCAAACAAAAATGTTAATCTGTCTGCTTCATGCTTTCCTCCCACAAAACCCGGGCCTCACAATGACCGTCCATTCTCCTCTGCGTTCTCCCGACTTTACCAGGCCCTCAAGCACAGCGGTCACACATTCTCATGACTAAAACACTCTAAAGATGGTTCACGTAATCTTCGGACTCTGTTTAATTGAAAATGCCTTTTGAAATTAAAAAAGAGGACTGGTTCACAGGGACATTGTATAGCCACAATGAGGCAGCACAGGCTACAATCTCTTAGATGAAAAGCATCGTGGTAGCACGTGCTTACCCCATTCATCAGGTTTTCATGGTCTCCTGGCGGCCCCCCTTTTTTCTGCCTGTGGAGTCAGAGAGAGAGATTACTGAGAAATTTGAGAAAGCATTACTGAAAAATTTTGATTAAGTCTGTAGATTTGTGTACTGTGTACTCTGAATCTGTTGTGTGTTGCTTTGTCTTTGTACTGTAACATTCAACATCATATTCCAAGATGCAAACTAAGCCTTGTTCTAGACAACAAAACATTTAAAATCACATTTAATATAGTACTGAATCAAGGATTAAGCTTTATCTGCTCCAAAGTAAATCACCATTGGGAGTTTACTGCCGGTTATACGTTAAAATAAAAAAATATTTATATTAAATATTTTCTTACTATTATATAAAAATATTTAATAATATTGTAAGAATAATAAGAAGAAATATTATTATTATTTACAACTTATCTTCTCAAGAAATGCATGGCACGTTAATTAAATCTATGACATATAGGGATACTAAATATTAGTGACAGACTGATTTGTGAGCCAGGTCGATTTTTTAATTCTCTATTTTATTACCATTCTGATATAATAACTGAAAATCTAAATCCAAAAATCCAAAATATTTTTATTTATATTTTATAATGTATATATTATAATAATTATACAAAAAATATTTTTTTATTATTATTATTATTATTTTAAATAACAGTTGGTATTCAGAGTGTACCTTTTTTTTTTTTTTCAAATGATTTAGTGAATTTTCAGTAAATATTGTGTAAAATAAGAGTTTAATTTCTGTTTAATTTATAAAACTCATTTGCAGGTCCAAATGGACTTTTTTGTTAACATTTTCCATGCTGATTTGGGGAACAAAATCTGTGGAATCCTGCAGAATGGATTTATGGTCAGATTTATCCAAATGTGTTCAATGGAGATGAGACCATGACTCTAATATTAGTAGCTGAAAGCATATAAATTAAAAAACATAATTAAATTAGACAAAATATGTAATAAAGTGTGAAGGGGTGAGGGGATGTGTTGAATTTTGTGATTGATGGCATTCCAATTCTTTGGAACTTTCTGAAGGTGCAGATTCCATGTGATCCTGCTCATTTATCACGAAATTGTATTTTAGCTAATTTTAGCAATCCTGCTCTATAGACCATTTGGGTGCAAACTTCAATGATGTGTTTTGTGGGCGGAGCCTACCTGGTGGCAGAAAAAGACAGTTCTGCAGTAGCAGTTTAAGGAAGCCACAGAACAAAAGAAAAAAAAAGGTAACTTCGAGTTTAATTTCGAGTTCAACTCGATATTCTGCCTTTTTTCCCGCAGAAAATATATCCCGCAATTCTGTCTTTTTTTCCTCAGAATTGTGACATATAATCGCAATTGTGAATTATAAAGTCAGAATTGAGAAATGAAAAAAGTCAGAATTGTGAGAGAAAAATGTTATAGGTTCAAATGTTCTCTATTTAAGATTTTATAGGTTTAAATATTATTTAATTGTAACTGTAGGGCTAATACATTATGCCCCCTATGAACTGCATATGAGTATTATGTAGATCTATTGTTTACACTAAATACAGTCCAGTCTATCTATTTAACAGCTTGCAACCATAAAAGTCCGCATTTAGCTTCAAAGGGCGTCTTTGACTATGGTATTCTGTAAAAAAAAATTTGCATTCCAATTCTGACATCCAAAGGCACAACAATTTTTTCTCTTATTCCGTGGATCTTGCCCATTTTCCTCCAGTTGTTACCACTGTTTTTCTGCCACCACAATGCGCTTGCAACTGCAGTGACGTAACTGTGATGTCTGCTCCCAAATGGTCTATAAGTTCGGAACAACAATATTCATGAAAAAAAAAAAAAAATCACAATAAAAATGTCAAAGAAAACTAGTGTTTTAATGTTACTCACCCCTGGCAGCTTGCACACAGCAGCAGCAGGACCGAGAGCAGCAGGAAAGCCGTGAGTCCCGTGAGCGTGCCTACAAGTGCCAGCTCCCCTTTAGCCAGCACCACCGCCCCCGCGACCTGTGACCCCACGGCCCCTGACCCCATCATAGCACTCAGAGCAGGAGCCATTATACATCACAATGATGAGTCGCCTTCATCGACCAAATGCACCTCACAGCAGAGGCTGGACACAAAAATAGATAGAACCAGAGAGAAAGAATGGGGGAGGAGAGAAGAATAAAAACAGTTTGATGGTTTACCAAAAGACCTTTGCACTTGATAGAATCAGCAGGCCAAATCATCTTAATGAGAAATATCTGAAACCTTAATAGTTTTGTTCCAGATCCTGAGTCAGATTGTTGATATATCTAAGTGTGAAATTCTGTGAAATAACTGGATAGATAATCTCTGATCCAAATGACGTCATGGAAGAACTTGCAAGCATCCCTCACTGTGGTAGAATTCTTTGTCTCCATGAGCTTTGCAAATCAACAGCCACAAGGGGGCAGACTAGTGCAGATGCACGATCCTGTCATGCGGTACTGCAGTGAACTCAGCTCCTTCAGAACAAATGGCTCTTGGACTTTTCACTCAGTAACCTAAACATGTAGGCTAGTTTTATTTGACAGCAGTCCAAAAAGCCGAGCCAGATTAAACAGAGCTCTGGTCCAGGACGATGTGTGATGGTGGGCCCCACCTCCACAAGCTGAATAGACAGATAACAATCAAATGGCTGGCATCCCAGTGGAGACTGAGCCCTGGTCAGTGCTTCTGATCTTTTGTGAGAGAGGAGATGGACAGCTCAGCTGCCTCTCTCCGAGGGGTGAGTCTTTCCTCTCCACTCGCTCAAACTCTCCGATAAGAAACAGAAGAATGGAAAGCCACCCAAATTCACGAAGAGCATAAAGTTGGCATTCATTCTGAACAGCAAAGTTTTTATGTTGGAATTATTCAGTCTTTTGGCTGTTTTTGAATGCAAATACAATCATCCTACTCTTAAAAACCATAGTTAATGCATACCAGAAGAAGTACTGTAGGCTTGTATGAGATGAAAAAGCCAATTGTGCAACTCAAGAAACTATGCAAATGTGACTGAAGCGTAGGCATTTACACATTAACTGATTCTTAAACTAATTCGTAAATAATTGCTGTTTAACAGTGAGCAATGTCTCCTAAGCATTAGTTTCAGTAGTGTAGGTTTCATTTGAATGAAATATAAAAATATTTTTATAAAAATATTACTTATAACAGTTAATATTTCAATAATTTAACAACACATGTCCATGTTCATAGTTCTGATGCTGGCCAAAGCCACATGACACGCAGGTAAACAAATAAAATATTTAATCTTTTTAGTAAGTGTTTTTAATTTTCATTGTTTATTTAAATTGAGCTTTTATTTATTTTAGTTTTACATTTTTTATTTAATTAATTATTAGCTTTTCATCAACTCAAAAACTGTGAACCCCAGATTGGGAAACCTTGATCTATATCCCTGGTGATCATAATAATAATAATAAATATAGCTGCAAGCAGCAATTACGGGGTCAAGCCGAATAAGGGCAGAAAAGAAAATATTTGTGGACATCTGTGATCATGAGGTCAGGATAAATTACATCAGTTAAAGCACATATAACATAATAACATGGTTTATAACTTCTGAGCAGTAGGTGGCACTATGACAAAACTCTGCATGCACCCTCAAGTCATGCCTGTGATGATTTGTACCAAGTTTCGTGTCAATACACAAAAATTTTGCAAAGATACAGCCGCATATCCATTTTGCTGCATGCTCGCAGTCAAATTTGTTGACGCAGTATAAAACAACGGTTGGGTCTATCAAAATTCTTTTAATAACTTTTTGTCATGAGTGTCTATAGATGCTACATACAAAATTTCGTACAAATCGGACAAGTTTTGTAGGAGGAATTCAAAAAAGTAGGTTTTGAATAAAATTTAATATGGCGGACAGTAAGTATGGTAGAATATGGCAAATTTGTTATCGTAGGACTCAGCATAAGCCAACAAATCTAATGATGCAAGTTAAATGACAATATGTTGAATTTTTAATATAAGCATTTGCATAAATTTCATTATATCTCTTGATCACTAGGGGGCGCTGACCTAAAACTTTACAGATTTAAAATCCTAAAATCCTCTCAGAACATGGCCTCGATGAATCATACCAAGTTTTGTAACGACACGTTCATGTGTTTATAAAACACAGCATTTTACGACAAAATTCAAAATGGCCGACGCCCAAAATGGCCGACCAAAGAAAATTGGATATCGTTCAACTCGGTATGCCTCAAAGAATCTAAGGAGACCATCCTCCTGATTTTAGGACAACACATTCAGAAAGTTATAAGCAAAAATTACCATTTTTTCTATCTCAGCACCAGTAGGTGGCACTGTGACGATACTGTGCATGTACCCCCCAGTCATGCCTGTAATGACATATACTAAGTTTGGTGTCAATACACTAAATCATTGCAAAGATACAGCATCAAATCCATTTTTGCATGCTCGCCGTCAAATTTGTTTATGTGCTATATGAGAACGGATTGGCCAATAAAAAATATGCTTTTAATAACTTTTGCCTGGAGTGTGAGTAGATGCTACATACCAAATTTCGTGCAAATTGGACAAATGCTTTAGGAAGAGTTCGAAAAAGAAAATTCAAAATGGCAGAAAAATTTTCATAATGGAAATGACATCATAGGGTGCATTTGAATCAGCATAAGCAATGGAATCTGAGGGAAAAAATTTGTTTCTAAGACTTGCGCGTCAAAAGTTATGAGCATAAACATGAGTGAATCTTTGAACTGTTGGTGGCACTAGAGGGTTTGAGGTAGAGACTCCAAATTTGCTACGGTAACATTTCAGACTGTCCTCTATCTGTCTGCCAAATTTCATAACTTTTTACCATACAGTTCTATGGGCTGCCATAGACTCAAAAGCGGAAGAATAAGAATAAGAAAACTATCACAAAAACCTCACATATGAAAAATACATTTGGGAAAAAAAACATTTCCCAAAATTATGCACATTATTAAAACCAAGCCTTGCACATTTCTCAGTACCAAAAAAAAAGACAAACGAGTCCTACCTGAAGACTTGTTTGGCTCCGGTGATTGTTGCCTGCAGGGAAACAGAGAGAGCAGGCGATTAGATTCAGGAAGGGAGCTCTGCACATACTGTAGTACCAGACAGCACATTGTGCAGAACATCTTGACATGTGCAATCCTGAATTATCAAATAACCATAGTCAAACTTACAAATGCCTGACCATAAATCGCAATCAGTTACATAAAGTATCATATTAAGAAAAAACTATCACAGCAAGACGAAGCGACTCTTCAATGCAATGATAAATTCTGCATTCAGGGTCTAATGAAGTCAATGGATCATTGGTTCCCAGTAGCAGAGCACTTATGAGTCTCACAGCATGAACACCGGCTAAAATGCATGCGAGCACCAGCATGCAGCCCTACCAAATCCGTGTGTCTGTTTGAAGAACATGCACCAAGAACCTTTTCTAGATCCTCACAAACGTGCTCCAGAGTAACTATAGCAACCATGATCTGAAGATTTGTGCAATGATTTTCTCTAATGAATGTATTTAATGCCAAATCATGGATTATAACATGCAGATGAAGACAGATGGAAACCATAAAACGATTTGATTTTAGATTTTAAAGCTGTTTTTGGTGGTTGCTTACTAGCCCAAGTCCAAATTTCCCATCCCAAAGTCTCTGAAATATTTGTCTATGGGATTTTGGTAACCATTTCATTGTCCATCATCAATCATTCAGATATACAACCTTCTAAATACTACTACTAATAAAAAACTATTGCTTATGAAATAAGGGGCCCATTCTCACTGAAATGTTAAGACTGAAAAGTTCTTTGCAAAGAATGTTAGGATTGTGTGTTTCATGCCATATAAAATAAGGTACTGGAAAAGCCATTTAATTGGGGAATGTGTTTGGACAGGCTGTAGTCCCAGACCGAGGTGAGCAACTGTGGTTTTTGGCAAGCCATTGGTCACTTCTTTGCTAGATTCACTAAAAAACCTTCAAGATCCAGATCACCGGATCATGTTTTAGAACTACCTCCATCCGGAGCCTTTAATACACCATCAAATGAGATCCATATATCTACATTTGTGTATCCTGTGTCCATAAATCCGCAGCATCTGGCTCAGAATAGGAAAAAGGTGTGAAAAAAAAATGCCATACTGTACCTACATTGGCATATAGTTACTTTATAGTTACAGACAGCCATACCGCAAAGATTTTCCTCCCCAGGGGTCATAGAGAGGGCGGGATTTTGTGGAAAAGCACAGCTGGATTGCTGCTGAGAACACATCCGGTAAAAGATTCTCATGCAAACGCCAGCGGCAGCTCTTGAATAAATAATTGCACTGGAGCAGGAGTAATGCAATAAGGAATTTTGTGGATGCTCTGTTATTATAAGTTTTTCTGCTGACAGAAGCTTTGATAATAACTCATCTCCAGCAGAGGAAGGAGCTCGCTCTAAAAAAAGAACATTGTAATACTGCGGCATTTGTAACCCCTAATGGAAATCGCCTGCATTCTGTGTAGCCTAAAATGATGAAATATTTGCAGCAGGTGGTGGTTAGAATAATACAGTTTCTATAGGTGTCAATCAAGAGGCTATTATCTTATAAAACACCAACAGTTTCACAGCTTCTCTCTGGCCATGTTAGAGGAGAATGACACATTCGACATATGTCGCATTCTGGCTCTCTGCTGGACACGGGGGTGCATGTCGTCTGTCGTTACATTGCACTCGCTGTGACAGGAAGCTCAGTCTGCTTCAGGGCACTTTTAAGTGATTTAAACGAAGAGTTCACCAAAAATCAAGAACTGTGTCATAATTACTCACTTTTATGTCTTTCTAGACCCATATGGCTTTCTTTGGAACACATAAGGTGATTTTTTAATATTCTAGCCTATATAATGAAGGTGAATGAGGAATGAACTTGTCACAATGCTCTAAAATTTGCACTACATTTCAAGTTTTCCATCTGAAGTCATGCGATAGCTTTATGTAAGGAACAGACCATTGTTCACTAAAAATCTTGACATTTGCCAAGCTCATGAGTTCATGAAAGCAGTAGCAATTTCAAGTTCTTTTGAATAAAATCTTTTCAATGAATTGTGTGATCCAGTTCACAAATCGAGTCTAAATGATTAACACTGTTATTCAATAAGAATGAATTGAGATTAACACTTTTTTTTTTCAGCAAGAACGCATTAAATAGTTCAAAAGTGACAGTAAAGACATTTATGGTACAAAAGATTTGATTTCAAATAAATGCTGTTTTTTTTAACTTTCTATTCAATAAATGTAATTTAAAACATAACTTTATATATGAATTGTAGTATTTCACAATATTTCTGTATTTTTGATCAAATGAACGCAGCCTTGATCAAATCAAATCAAACTTTATTTATAAAGCACATTTAAAAAATAAAAAAAAACCTTATATCAGCCCGACATATAATGAGTTACAGTAGTCGAGTCATGTGGAAATAAAAGCGTGAATAACTGTTTCAAAGCTGTCCCTACTTAAAAGTGGTTTGACTTTGGCCAACCGGCGTAGGTGGTAAAATCTGGCGCTAACTATGCTATTGATTTGTTTGTCAAGTTTAAGACTACTGTCGAGATGGAATCCTTAATTTTCTAACGTTGGTTGTAAGGTATGGTGTGAGGTTGCCTAGACTGATAGAATTTCCATTTGAGAGCTCATTTGGACCAAATTGGATAATTTCTTTTTTATCGTCATTCAGTAACATAAAATTGTTTGTGAGCCACAGTTTATATTCGTGAAGACATGCCTCTAACTGAACAGAAAATTGGAATGAAAAATAAAACAGGTCTGCAATGACATGAGGGTTAGTAATTGATCGCACAATGTTAGATTTTGGCTTAACCAACCCTTTTAGACCCAACATAGCTCTCTTTTAAACGTAACACTGCAGCTAATGTGCAACAACATTCTGCAACATCCTCAGTTTCACAAAATGACCAATATGACAACAGTCAGGACACAGTTGTCCGCCCAACCCCCTCCTCATCACCAGACTGAGGCCAATTCATAGTGAGAGAAGGAGAGAATTCTGGCCATCTTGAGTCTGGATGCTACAAGGCCATGTGTCTGGGTGAAAACAGAGGGATAAGCGAAAGAGGACCGCCTGTTTTGAAGAATAAAACTGATCTTTACTGTATTCACATATTCCTATGAGACAAGGACAATGAAATAATACCCTTTACAGACAGCTAATGAACTGTGTAAGGTTTCATTAAGACCAGTCTTGAGGGCAGATGAACAGGAAGCAATTTCTTTGGGTCAATGGTTTGTCATCTGTGCCTTACAGCAACTGACTACCCAATCAGCAAGCTCGTAGTCGAACATGAGCCAGAGGGCCCTTCCAATTAAAACGGCCACATTTGATCAACTGACTTTGTGTCTCTATGGCAACCACACTCATCCCATGGGTTAATCAGCTGGCATGGAAATCGATCCCCTGATGGTTTGCATATAAAGAGAACTTGCAGCGGCATGTACTAATGCCCCCAATAGTAACAATCTGCGCGAAGGTCAGACGGCCTAGAACTGCTGCATCACCACAGAGAGGCTATAAAACACAAATCAGAGGAAGTGATTATTTGCTGAACTCGTCTACATATGACAGATAGGTTGAAAGTGTATGTTTGGATTGACATCCTTGTCTGAAATGTGACAGATGTTTAAAGAGGACATGTTTCTCTCGAAAAAGCCCATGAGTTATGAAACCACAGTCTCAGCTTCCCGTGCAGTGTGTTGGAGTGTGTATGCAACAGCTGTGCCTCTCTGTTCTCCCACAGACAGAGTGATGTCCCATTAAAGCCTGTCTCCGGAGACACTGTCATTTCCTACTGCACGTACCACAAGCCTGCCTTGACCTCCCTCAAATCTACACTCAGTTACCACACACAAAGATGCATCGACACAAGGTATGATGGGAATGGAATAATAATTTACTGATTATTGAGTAAATTATGTACTAGTACACTGTCTGCTGAAAAAAAAAATATACTAAATACTGGTTTGTTGGTCTTAAAGGGATAGTTCATGCAAAAATGAAAAATTTGTCATCATTTACTTACCCTCATATTGTTCCAAACCTGTATGAATTTCTTTCTTTTGTTGAACACAAAAGAAGATATTTTAAAGAATGTTGGGAACCACACACTTGATGGTAGCCATTGACTTCCATAGTATTTTTTGTCCTACTTTGGAAGTCAATGGCTACCATCAACTGTTTGATTACCAACATTCTTTAAAATATCTTCTTTTGTGTTCAGCAGAAGAAAGAAACTCATACAGGTTTGGAACAACTTGAGGGTGAGTAAGTGATAACAAAATTTTGGGGTGAACTATACCTTTAAGGGTGTGTTCTTTTGGTCCGGACCAAAAAAGAAAATGATACAATTAGTCCTGGTTCGCTTAGCAATGTCATTTTTAGCAGCGAATCTAAAGATAGGGGGAAAAAGAGGCTTTTATGACGTATATTTTGCGACTGAACTTTGAAAACATTGCTGTGTGCTGGGCTAAATGCGTTCGCTGTACAGTATGTGCGTACCTATAATGGAGCTGACAACTCGTGAAGAGATATTGAAATGTGTAAAGGAGTCAAAACAGTGGCAGGAATCCTTCCGTCACACACACAAACAAAGATCTGCGGTGAGGAGACGCGGTTCTGACGCCTGAACCGGACTGTGATGGGCAACATCGCGACTATGATGAGAAAAAACAGGTTTGCTTGAGCATTGTGTCCTTTTAGGGTCAAGTCTTGTGACATTATGTCCTGTTTTTGGTTCTGTTTTTCGGTCAGTCGAACCGCACCAGAGTTTGTTTTAATCGAACCAAATTTACCAAGTGTGTCCAGTTATCGTCTTGGCATTAAAATTTTTTTTCCCCAAAACATTTTTAAAATACTATTGAAATAATATACTTTTATAAGAATATATGGTTACACTAGTTTAAGGTGTCCTTGTTACAGTGTAATTATACATTTAAGTACTGAGTAATATTAATTAACAACATGTATTTACTATACGGTTAGGGTTAGTATTAATTTTGATCTGAATTTAATGTTTTCCGTCATTTAATAGCATGTTATTTAAAGCAAAATGTATTACAATTTAAATTTATATTAAATGTGCTAAGAAACATAGTCATAAAAGGGTACTCTCTATTAGTAAGCAATAAGGTACGAGAGGCTGTGCTGTATCGTGAATAAGTCACGGCTGAAGGGCATTGTTAGGCACGACGTGAAGTGGCAACTCCTTCAGCCGTGACTTATTCACAATACAGCACTAGCCTCGAGTACCTTATTGCTTTTATAAAATGGTTACCACACAATACAAATATTAAAGCCAGAAATATGTATCAATGCAACTTTCATGAAGTAAACTTTTTCTAAAAGCCTTCCTTCCGCCGGAAAAAATAGTCCCTGACCGTGAACAGCAACAGAAGTTACATTTTCTCGCCATTAGATGGCGGCAAAGACTGTCTTTACGAGTGTGTCAGTCAGTGGCGAAGACTTTTACATTGAAAAGACTGAATTGTTTTGAAAACGGAACAAGACGCAACTGACAAATGCTTTGAGTAGCACTGTTAGTCATGGGAAAACCCCTTAAATGTTAAAAGGACAAGATGATACATCGGACATTTAGACAGATTTTTTATTATGAACATAGGACTGACCTGAAGGAAAATGCTAAATCTGAATGCAGGTAATAAACTCGCTCACTCGATCTCTTTCTTAGAATACTCTTCTACATTTACAGGAAGCTTCAATGAACAATATCAACTGAGAACAAACAGTTTAGGTTGTGATACACATAACCGTTGGGTGAAGAGGTCATAGCCGTGTTTTATTGTGAATAAAACACAGCTACTGACCAATCAGAATCAAGGACAGGAACTAACCATTTTATAAGTAGACTTAAGTGGCCTTTTATTTTATTACTATTATATTATCTACATAATATATACATATTATATACAAGTATAGTTTATTAAATTACTTCAAAGATTTCAATCACACTACAAGTGCGCATTCAATAAAATCAAGCACACTTCTTTTTTCACAAGGGTTTAGTACAGTACAAATGAGGAGGAACGATGTTGCCATTTTATCAAAAGAGCCACAATATTTACAGTACACATTACCAAGTGTCAAGTGTAAGCAGTAGTGCACAAGCTAGAGCAAGAACAACAAGCTTGTACACATGAACACATACACATGCAAAACCTAGATTAACATTAACCTACTATGAATCTTTTTACATAGAATTAATGCTAAGCTGTATAACTATTAAACAAGGCATGATGTTTATTTTGCAATAAACAACTTAGACTCAGTGTTAATGTTTCACTAGATGTTCTGAAGATTATTCAAGCACAAAAACACCCTCAACCACAGCAAAAACGAAAATAAACCTGTAAAAATGGTGTTTTAACCACCTGACAATGACGCAAATGTTGGGAATTTGTAAGGGTGGGTAAGGGGATTCGGTGTATTTGGCCATTGGTACAGACCCCTTATTCGTTTTAACCCTTTTTCTTCTCTAATTTAGCCTCTTTCCCCAGTGTTTCTACCAAATTAAATGAGCAAAGCCTTGGTTCACTTGGCTGTCGGTCCAAATCAGCCTGTGTAAAGCTATTCCACTCACTTTTCTGCTTTCTCTCACACACTTTAGCAAACACTGGAGAAAAAAGCAGGCTGTGCCAGTTCAAGTAAATGAATTTGACACTGCTTATTTAGAGGAGAGAGAGAGAAATCAGCTAAAAGCAAAGCACTCTGGGGCAAATTCAGAACAGTTGTGCTATTTTTGCACAAATTGTCAGAACAAATTGAGTTCAGCACAGATTTTGTAGGCATGTTTGCACATTACCTGGTTTGCAAATTCCTTTAGTGAACTGGACACTAAAGCATGTGCAAATAAATGACGCTATCTGTGGGCGCAATTCATTCTTATTGAATTCCCCCTCTCTTTATTCAGCACAAACAAAGAGAAATCAAATTTCCCTGTCATTGTGGTGGAGATAATGTTCAGGTGCTAATTAGGCAGAGCAAGAAAATGATCACTGTGCTGCAGATAGATGCAGAGATTTGGCAGAGCGGCTGCATGATTTTAAAATGCTAAACACATTCAGTGCTGACAGATGAACAGTGACATGTTGCCACAGTTACAGGGAGCGTCCCAGATTACTCCTGACCTTTATCTCATTCCTTAACACATTTAGACCAGAACTGAACCACTGAACTGTGTTGACAACGGTCGGCCTAAAAATGCTTGCACTCTGCAAAAAGAGGCCCTCCTTACTGTAAATGTGTGTGTGACTGTCAGAACACAGTCAAGTGTATTTCCCCACACTTGTAGCAAAACTATAAGAGATTTCAAGTGAACAAGCCTGCAAAATGTCTTCCAAACTACTACTTTATCAAAACAAGATATGTGACCCGTGCTGTCAAAATGAGTCAAAATGAGTTCATTAAGCCCTCGTCTAGCGATCCCGATGTTCCAAATAGCATTTAAACATCTAAAAGTATCTTTATTTGCGTTTTCTGAGTGGAGTACCTTTCCTTTGTCCATGAAAAAATGCCGTTTTTCTCTGCTCGCTTCTGGACGACTGGCACTTACAAGTTTGGTATTGTTGTAAAACGCAATATTGTTGTCAATATTTATGTCTTAAGTGAACGTTTGGTTAACTGTTGGGGAAAAACATCTGATGTGTAACATTATATTAGATCCGTGTGATAGGTCTTAATACAGTATATAGGCTGTCTGTTTCATTAATGATAATCAAACAATTGTGAAAAAAGTTTAATATATATTTCTTCCTATAGATATGGGTTTTGACTTGGTTTGTGCCAAATTTGGTGGTATTACCAGGGATTTTAAGGTATTGTTGCTAGGTGATTTTGTTTTGTAACCTTCAGAAAACTTGAACTCGATTTTTCTCAAAATTGACTTTGCTGACTCTATTGACTTCAAACAGAGTATAGCTCAGTCATTTTTTGTTGGATTCCAACAAATCATACATAATTTTGAAGGTTTTTTTAAATAGAGAATGTGAAAATAACAATAACTATTTTTTTAAATTGTGACTCATTTTGCCAGTATGGGTCACATCTTACAAAAAATTCATTTAATACATTGTTTTACAGTAACAGAAGTAACAGTAACTATCTATATCTATATTTTGACAAATGGTGGAAACATGTTAATTTTGTGAGGGGTCGAACTGATCCAAAGCGACTTACGGTATATTCAAGACAGTGCTGGGGAAAAATACTTTTAAAGGTAATGCGTTACAATATTGCGTTACTCCCTAAAAAAGTAACTAATTGCGTTACTTAATTACTTTTTATGGAAAGTAATGTGTTACTTTTGCATTACGTTTTCTCATCTGGGCTGAGCTGTTTGTTTGTTTGTTTTTATAATAACAAAAAGTTTTATTTTTGGCAAATGTAAAGGCCCTTTCACACTAAAAGTAAAACGAATAAGCCTCAGGCTGAAGGAAATGCAAATTCATGCCTGTACAGTAGAGGGCGCAGCTCAAACAAGCAAGCCTTTCAGCTGTGCTGCAATTATGGAATACAGATGAATACGACACAGAAGAAAAAGTAAATGAGTAAATGTATTCTCAGATTTAGTCAAGAACTAGTCTAGAGTAACCATCATGTTTTCACAGCACAGACAACGCCTCTGCACTCCTGATTTCTCTCAACATGGGGACAGAAGAGGTGTCAGTCAATAAATGAGTAACAAAGTAACTTGCGTTATTTTTCATGCCAGTAAAGCACACTAAATTTAAACAGAGAGAGAAAGAGAGAGAAGGGGGAGGAGGAGAAAGGGTTGTCTTGGTGAGACAATGTTTATTAGATTAACAGGCTGAACATGCCTCTCAATGAGAGACCATATAACATAGATTGATAGAGATGCCGATAACTTTGCTGCCTGACATTGGAGCTCCGGTGAGAGGCCTCACTGTGCAGATAAAGGGATTAGCACACAGTATGAGAATAACTCCTGCCCTGCTCTCCGTCTGCTCTGCAGGGAAGGTACAAGTGTACCACCTTTGAAGGGATTAATCACAATACAGAGCATCAGTACTGCACACTCAGAGCTTCCTCCCTGTGAATATCATCATCATCTTAGTCACATATTACCTTTGAATGGAGCACGACCACACCCAATCACCAGTCCAGCTTACACACATCTCAGCCTATCAGGGAAGCTGCTGCAGGGCAATGAGCTTTTAATGCAGCAAATAAGAAACACACTGGACACATGACATGGGAGTATCATATTTCTTTATAAGAGCTCTTAAGTTCAGCAACGGCAAATGCATTTATTAAAAGCTGTCAGTAAACGCCTAAATGAAACCCCACCCCATCCCTTTAACATGCATTTATTCACCACAACTGATGACTTGTCTGGTTTCATGTACAAAGTGAGATGTGAAACTGTCCTTCTGTCAAGTGGTGTACTTTTCTTAAATATTCGCTCTAAAATAAGTGTTCATCTCTCACATGTTCTGAATACTTGTTTATCTTTTAGGGAGGTTTTTCTTGGCACTGTAATTCAGAGCTAACTAGCTGTATGACAATATTCGACTTTTGACTTGAACTGAAAATGAACAATAATAATATTTGAGGGGGACACGATTTACTTAATATAAAGACAATGTTAACTTAATAGAAAGTAAATATTTTTCCAGATAGCATTTTAATATTTAAAATAAATAAAAGCCAATTATTTGATTTTTAGAAACAACATATTGTCTTCATAATATCATTGTAAAATATTTTTAATATTATTGTAGGCCTTTATGTTTTAGGAAGGGCCGCTTTGCATCATATTTGGGGGTCTTTGAAATCAAAGTTTCAAAATCCTTGTTTTATAACAATGTGTTCATACCTAGTATTCATATACCAATGAATAATATTTCACCATCAATTCATCAAAATAACTGAAAAAATGCTTTCGTCCCTCCACCCTTCCTTGTGGTTTTCTTGAAATGCGAGCAGAGATGGTGTCTGCAGAATTGGGCTGCACCTCATGTGATTTATTTGAAGGTGGGGGAGGGGGAGCTCCTCAGAACAGTATCAGCCCCCTCTGTCTGATTTATTTGATTTAGTACACATGGAGTGGGGGTGCTGGTCAAACAAGTGTGTGTCTGTTGCGTGTTAGTGATTGTATGTGTGTGTAGACGGAGGTTTAGCACATAGCTCTCCTGGCGTTTACACTGACCTTTCCAACACACCATTTATCAGCAGAGCCACCACAGGGTAGGAATCCATATTGCTTTTGTTATGTCTCTTTCTCTCTATATCTCGTCACATCCTCTGCTTCCACAATATGTATCATCAAGCAATACCTTTTATCAGCCTGTAAAGATGGGAAATATGGAAGCTGTACGACCTCAGTGTGAAATAAAGGGTCATTTGAATGGTGAAAATGCACCAACACGGCCTGGTTGATATCATACTGTATATGCAATATACAATACTTTAACAAACATAAGTCACATCAGATTTAAGAAATTGGTGTCATTTTAATTTAATTTAATTTAATTGTTCCAATGTTCCAATATCATGTTGTTCCAAACCTGAATGATTTGCTTTCTTCAGGAACACAAAAGTAGATTTATTTGTTTTGTTTTTCCCATATAATGTTGTTGTTTTTGGACCCCATTTACTTTCATTGTATGGACAAAACTACTGAAAAAACATTTTTCAAAAAATATATATTTTTTGTGTTCTGCAGAACGAAAGTCATACAGGTCTGGAACGACAAGAGTGAATTATGACAGAATTTTTATTTTTGAGAACTCTGCACTTCTAAAAATTCATTGGGTTTCCACTTAGAACCCTAGGGTTCTTGACTGTTTATGCCAAAAAGGTTCTATATAAGAAGAAATGTCTTAAATTATTGCATAATATGTTCATGTTTAATGGGTTATTTAAATTTTTTCTAGTGATAAAGTATGTTTACGAGCTGTTTAACTCATAACATTTAATCAAAATAGAAAAAATTAATTAAAACAAAATTAATTCAAATTAAATCCATAAAATTATCCCATGATGGGAACCCCCAAAAGGTTCTATGAAGCGCCTTAAAGAACCCTTTAAGGTTCTATATAGAACTTTTTCTTCTAAGAGGGCCCTCTACTGCTATACTGGTCTACCAGAACAATGTATTGTATTAGTACTATTTTCATTAAGTCCCCCTGAAATCAAAATGTAAGTTTTTTAGCTTTTTAGTATGAATATGTTAGCCTTAAGGTTATGAATAAGCTGGTTTGTTCCAAAACAATGACAAAATTTGCATTTAGGAGATATAAACATTCCAAACTTATTCCGTGTCCTTACCAGAAGCAACGCGACGCCGCGCCAAGCGATAAAATGTATCTTTTCCATGTTAATCAGAGTTTTTGGCTTAACCAGCCGCGACAGCGACATGCAAATATTCTATTTTAGAAACGGTTTTTATTTCTCCGCGACATCGCGGCTGGAACAGCAACACAAAGTATGGCAATGATAATATCAGGTACTGTTTATGTGCTTTATTTAATGTTAAAAGCGTCGTGAGTTTGAATATCATTCTGTGTTCCCAGCTTTTTAGCTGTAATGAAAACAACACTGGCTAATTCACCTCAGATCTTGAAAATAAATAAATGGGCACAACAACGTTCAAACTGTCAACTCAATGCGAACAAACAAGTGTATTCTATGACAAAGATTGTTTCAGTCATTCTGAATGTACTTTAAATAATGTTTAAATTGTGTAATATTTATTAATTTTACTATGTACTTGCCCATTTCATTGTGTCCGCTGTGCTCTTGCCAAGAGAGCCCGCCCACACTCTCTTCTGATTGGCTGTGGTTTTTGATTGATTTTATCGCTTCTCATTTTCGCGTCGCGTCTAGTGTGGACAGTCAAATTGCTCATCGCTGGAATCTTATCGCATCGCGTTTGGTTAGGACACGGTGTTAGTCTCTCACTTCCGCTCACGGATTACGGATTTTCATGACATCACATCACACTTCTCATCAAATCTTCTGTCTAATCAAATACTCTCTAGAATCTGAAGTCCTGCCCCTCCTACACTACAAACAGACACTGAAGCTGTGGCTGAAATCGATCATTTGTTCACACATTTACTAGTTTCTACATGGTGAATGGCACATATTGCACTATATAATAGAAAATAGGGAACGATTCAGACAGTGTAAATATGCTTTCCATTTACGTGAATGAAGTCCGTTTTCGCGTTAGTGTCACGTGAACCGCCGTAGCGCGAGCACAGTCTACTCTGGCCCAGAGACACAAGAGCGCAGAGCGGATCATATCCGCGGACTGCGAGTCGGCTCAGAACACGTAAGGTATCAGACCCATTTAAATTATGCACAGAATGCTGTATTTTAAAGTGATATAGAGGAGATTAGGAGGACAAACAGTTAGAGATTAGAAGGAAACTGAGATTTTACTGAGATTAACGGCTCTGGCCGAGCTGTGGTATAAACGAAACGCTATTGGCTATTTTAAAAAAGGGGCGGAGCTGTTCGATATGTCCCACCCTGTCTTCCTGTTTTAGTTGAAATTACGTCAACATATTGAATAATGCTGCACGATCCATGGCAATTCACTGGGCCTTTAAGTGGATTTTCTCAGCAAATATTAATTAATTTGATTAATTAATCAGCATATCATGTAATTAGCTCCATTAAAATTTTTATTTTGATTAACAGCCTTAGTAATTTTTCATATCATTGGGCTCATAATCCAGATATCAAAAAGCATCCGTTTGAAAAAGCAGATATGATAGTAAATGACTCAAAAAAGGGTTTGAATCCATAATATGGAGCGATTCGGCTGAGCTGAGTCGACTGTGATGTCTGGTAACAGAATAGAAATGAACCAATTAAAGCGACTGCCTGCCCTACAGAGCTCAGTCTGAGCAGGAGAATACATTAGCAAGCTGTGAAGCTGTATCTGCAGACATGTTTGACACTTTTAGGTGCTCAGTTGGCTGAAGTCAATGCCACAGATTTGAAAGCAGTCGATTATCTAGCAGAAAGCACGACTATCTGCAGGGGAGGGTCTTTACCACTCGTCTCTGCCTCTCTTTGGTGCTACAATGTGTACATGCATGTTGATTCAGACTGGTACAGCAGCTACAAAAAAAACAGTTTAGCTTCTTCAATTTAATTAGGAGTTTGCAGATCCCGATGTACTTGTTAATATAAGAATTTAAATATGAAATAATATAAAAGATTTTTAAACATTAATAAATAAAGCCATTTCTTCCCATCCTCAAGGCAAGTTTTGTTTTATTTCCTTGTCTAAATGAAAGTAATTAATGATAAATAAACATGCATGTGTAATTGATGTGTAATTGCATTCTCTTGAGAGCTTCTGCTGCTTTCACGTCATGTCAGAATTACCATAATTACAGTTTTCAACTTGTAAAAACCATTAAAGTCCTAATTACAAGTTTCTTATCTCACTTGAGCGTTGTGACTTGATGTAAAAACAACCAAAATGGCAACAGCTTTAACAATTAGCTCTATACTGTGCATATTTTCTTGATAAGACATTTTATTACAGCCAGTGTTACTTAGTTTGTTTGTTCTTATATTTTTAGCAATAAGATATCGAGGTGAGTTTAGAGTGTTTAGAAGTGTTTTGCTGTCATCAATAATAAAGCTGCAACTCTTCATTGCCATAGAAACAAATAATTTCTGAGTTCAAGGATGTGAACAGCTCTCAGTAGAATCTCAGAGTTGCAACCTAAAAATTACAGTAATTCTGATTACATGAACATATTTGTGCAGTGTGCGCATTTCATAAGATCAATTCCAATTTGAAGCTTAAAGCGGTAGTTCACCCAAAAATGAAAATTCTGTCATCAATTTACTCACCCTCAAGTTGTTACAAGCCTGTATGAATTGAATGTTGGTAACAAAACACTTGATGGACCCCATTGACTTCCATAGTATATATATTTTTTTTTTTTCTACAAATGGAAGTCAATGGCTTCTATTAACTGTTTGGTTACCAACATTCTTCACTCTATCTTCTTTTGTGTTCAGCAGAAGAAAGAAACCCATACTGGTTTGGAACAACCTGAGGGTGAGTAAATAATGACAGAATTTTCATTTTTGGGAGAACTATCCTTTTAATGTGACATATAAACGTGAACATCAACCCGATCACTTTATTTAGCATTCATGTAAACAGTATGTTGGGATTCATTGATTAAAACAAAAGGTGTCAATGTAAATGTAGACACTGACAGAATATTTTGAATTCAAAACTTAATTGACAGCAGTGACATCAATAGTTACATAGGCTACTGAATTTTGAGGCCCTGTTTACACTAGTGTGATTTTGTTTTAAAACGGCGTCTTGACACTGAAAACGATCCTCATCTACACTGGCGTTTCCACACCGTTTCGGAAACAATCTCCGTCTACACTACACAGCCGAAAATGCGTGTCACATGACTGTTCATGCACACTGGGCATGCGCGTACAAGTGTAAACAGTTGCCTCTTGCGCATGTAGGCAGCTGCAGTATTTAAAAAAATGCTAAGTTTAACTGCACAATGACTGCTAAAAATGACAACAAAGCCAGCAAAGATTGCAGTTCAATCTCTATGTTATTGTTTACACAGTTGTCAAGGATACGGGGCAGCCATGCCAGCGTTTTCGAAAGTCTCCGTTTTCGAGGTCGAAAACGCTGGCGTAGTGTATAACCATAGCAAAACTTATGCGTTTTAAAATGAAAACTCTTCTTATTCTGCCTTGCCTTGCAAGCACTGGTACTTCTTTTATGAAATGTAGTTGGTACATTACTAATCAGGCTAGTGTTAATCTACTCCACACCTATGGGTCAAAAGCCCCATAGCTCTTCGCATCCTCTCTTACTGTTTATACTGAAATCTGGCTTGAAAGGTTTTGAAAAACCACCTTCCATTAGCAACAATTACATCTCAATTGACTGCCTTAATTTCTCCTATCAGAGCATTAATTCCCTAGATACTTAAATCCAAAGAAGTAAAGCTCACTTACACACACACACACACATCCATACACACCCTCTCTCACCATTCTTCAACGCTGACATATTGCCCATCATGTCTGTCTGGCTTTCTGCCTGATCACTCTATCAGGATGTAATTTGAGCAGCCGTTCAAAGCCCACGTCGTTAGCATGAAATATGATGAAGCACCCGAGTCCCAGCGCACTGTCCGGCAGCTCGCTTTTCATATTTCCCTCAAACCTACGGGGTCATTAATAATTCGGTTAAAATGGTTCTATAATGGCTATCATATTTTTTCTTCTCACAAGCTGGAAAACCTTATATCCACTACGGGGCCCTGACCTCAATCCTGTATAGACAACAACCATCTGAACGCTGGGCTAACGAGAAATCAAGTAAATACTGAATAAGCAGACTTAAGGCCAGTTCACACCAAGAACGATAACGATAAACTATACTAGAATCCACTCCAGTGGAGGATATCGTTCTATTTATTCTAAGTGAATGCTGATTTAAATGCTCGAGCTCGTTAAAGTCAGGTGGATTCTGATTGGTCAATGTGTTTCTATCGTTCATCAGCTGGAAAATAAAATAGTTCTGAAATTGATTCAGTATCGTTCCTCTCTGTTGTTATCGCTATAGCTGTGGTGTGGTCTCTGCTATTCTTTTAAAAGGTGGGAAATGTGTAATTCGCCCAAAAATAAAAATGATATATTTTTTAGATAGAGAGACAGTTCATATTTTTCATTATATAAATAATATAATATAATATAATATAATATAATATAATATAATATAATATAATATAATATAACTTTAAAAGGGTGGGAAATGTGTAACTCACCCAAAAATAAAAAAATTCTATAATTTTTAGATAGAAAGACAGTTCATATTTTTCCTTATGTAAATATTATAATATTATTATAATATAATATAATATAATATAATATAATATAATATAATATCATTTTTTAAAGAGAGGGGAAATTCTGTCATTTTTGGGTAAATTATCCTTTTGAGAGCACATGCAGTAAGAATTAGGAAGAGATTGCATTTCTTTCCTACACTGCCTGAAATGCTAGAAAAGCAATATTTTATAATCCTTTGTGAGCAAATGCAGTATTTCTACCTGTGACACAAGACTGTACGCCATTGTCTGGTGTTCACATACTCAGGACTGTATTCTCCGAAATCTCTCCCCATATATCAGGGTCCCGCTGGAGTTGACAAACAGGATGATGGATTAGTTCCTCTCTGAGCCTTTGCAGTAAAGTACAGCCCCTCATAATTAAAGAGAGAGCAAATCCAGTCCTAATGCCACACCACCAGGAGGTATTTCTAGGGACTCTTTCAAGGCTAGTGCCTTGGCCCTGAAACCCTCAAGGGCCTTAAATAAACCAGACAGAGCAAAAGGCCACAGGAAATGTGTAAGTTCAGCGGCATAGAAAGAATCCAGCCTAAAAATACAGGAATAACAAAGGAATATGGATCGATCTTCTCAATGGCATTAGAGGAATGTGGCCCTCTGGAGACCTCGGATGATGAACTGGAGGTTTATGATCTCAGATGCATGTATGTAAGCTAAATGCAAATCTCTGGTGGATTAACATGCTGTTGCATCTGCTTGAACACAGAAACAAGTAATAGTACAAGTGAAGTGAAAAATGTATATAAGCCGCCTGCTTCCGCCTTCCTTCAAAGGCCTCGCTACTCATCTGTGGCAGGATTGTGAGACGAATGATAGCATTGTACTTATACTTGACATTCTGCTTGGGACAATGAATTTTCTAGGTCAATAAGAGATTAGGATAGTGTCTCAGAGCTGGGATGAATGAGGTCTCAAACGGGTCAAACTCTTAGAGTCACTGTCACCAAAGGAAAGATACAACCGATCTGGTACATTGAGAACATGGCTGCAGTTAAAAAAAAAAGAACTACTTCCCCTTTTCTTATGTGGTTTTGAACTGTTTGTGGTTCATTTTAAAAAACTTTATCAACTTTTTCTCAAATTGTAACTTGCAATCAGGAGAAAGAACAAGTATGCTTTGAACGAAAAAAAAAAAAAAACCTTTCTATTGCACAAAAATCTTGGTCAAAAAATAAAGTGCTTAAATTAAAGTGCTTCTTTTCACTATTTTCACTAGAGATTATGAGCCTGTTACACACTGTAAACCCTAACACTCAAAATATTTAATTGGTTTGAGTAGGGCAAACTCAAATTAAACAAATTAGTTCAATCAAATTAACTTTTATGAGTATTTAGAACTTTCTTTTTCTTTTGAGTTGACAAAACTGACACATTTTAAGTAATCTGAATTGTTTCACTGTTTTGTGTTTTATGAACTTGTTTCTTTTAATTTAGAGAAACTTAAATTTACCCGAAACTGGGCTGTTTCCCAGCATGCTTTGCCATGGCACTCGACAGGGAGATTAAATACTAAAATTAAGTGTTATATGATGTTTTTGTGCAAGATTAATGTTAAGTGGGAGATTTAGTAGTGTTTAATGCTTTGCTAATTTATAAGAGTTTCTGTTATGTTTTTTTTTTTTTTTTTTGATGGGGTTACTATCATGGAGCAGTAAAAATATGTAAGTACAAAATTGAAATCTGACAGTTCTGCTTACTTAAACTTTGAATTTCTTAACATAAAAAATTGATGTAGCCGATTACCTCAACCTGAATCATTTTTGCCAACTGATTTGGGTTCACAGTGCAGTAAATAATCATCCACATCCATTATGGCAAAGCTCTACTGAATGAAGTGGAGTTTCACAATTCAGCAAAGGGATTCATTCCCTGAAACAGCAGCTGCTCATCAGGTCCTCAGAGTGGAAATGGTCATATGTATTTACAAAATCACTGTGATGCACTGTTATTTGTTTTTTAGACGTTACCAGGATTATAACATTTTGAGGAACCAAACAGGCCATTTGGGTGTACATTTTAAAAAAAAGAAGAAGAAAAAAAAAAAGATGATGAATACATTTTTATAGATTTGCATTTAGTGCACACAGTCAAAGGCTGTAAAAGCAAATGTTTACTTCAAAAGTAATGTATTAACCTTTTTTTCTTTTAGGACTTTTAATTTAACAAAAAGTGACACCCCAAAGGTACACCCCACTGCTTTATGAGTGCACAAATCAAGACCATGTGAGGTTTGTTTTTGACAGAAAATCATTAAAAAAGTCATAAAAATCCTACACCTGCCAACCAGCACTAAATGGGCGCTTTTGATGTGGGAGAGCGAGTATGCGACAAGAAAGAATGAGAGAGAAGAGGGAAAGAGAGAATGAGGAAGGGAGAGAGAGTGAAACTCTTCTTTCTGCTGAGCAAGTCATCTTTAGACCTTCGGAAGTGGCCTAGCGTTTTTGTGTAAAGACAAAAAGGAAAATGCTATTTCTCAGAAGATGCTCTTTCTTTGCTCAAGAGACTAAAAGTCCTTAGGGGAAATAAAAATAGACACAAGTGAGACAGTTGCTGACACGATAAGAGTGCAGAGATATCTTCTGAAACTCTCTGTGGAGACAGGTGTGAAGGATCTGTTTTCTCAGGAGAACTGACTTTTTTTTCTGCAGGGAGAGACTGAGTCACACCATGATCTGAAAGATATACACTACCATTCAAAAGTTTGGGGTCAGTAAGATTTTTTGGAAAGAAATTAATACTTTTATTAAGCAAGGATGCATCAAATTGATCAAAAGTAAAGGTTAAGGCATTTATAATGTTACAAAAGATTCCTATTTCAAATATATGCTGTTCTTTTGAGCTTTCTATTCATCAAAGAATTCTGAAAAAAATGTGTCAGTTTTTTCTACAGAAATATTAACTCTTTCCATGCCAGAGTTTTCAAAGAAAGAACAGAGCCTCTGCTTTAAATTATTCTAGCTCCATGCATTCTTTTTTTAATCAACACTTGAATGTGGATAAGTTTCATAAAAAAAGCAACATTTTAAACAAAAAGCTGAGAAAATTATGTTTTTGTCAAAGACTGGGCCCTATCATACACCTGGCATAATGTGGCGGCAGGTGTGACGCAAATGTTTTTGCTAGTTTCAGCCCGACGCAGTTATCATTTTCATGTCCTGCGCCACATTGTTTAAATAGTAATTAAATAGCAATTTGCACCCATTTGTGCGCCCATGGGCATGCTGGTCTGAAAGCGAGGTGTGTTCAGGCGCATTGTTTGCGCGTTACTATTGAAGCAACTGAAATAGACTGCGTCAATGGCACAATTTTATTTTTTTTGTTATCTAAAGAGCGCGTTAGTAATATGCGCCTATAGGCGGGTGCACAACGCGCGTAACCCTAAGCAGTACACAAACATGCCAAATATCAAAAATAAAAGGATTACAATGTAAAAGATTATTATTGTGTGCTTAAAGATTAAAATGCTTTGGTGGAATCCGGCACTTTAACCTCGCGCACGAGCAGATCCGTTTCCTCGCTAGAGAGTTCAGTTTTTCCGCTTGCAAATTCCGCCATGTAAATAGCGAATCCGCCAATGGTGTGAGCGCAACTGTCTTTTAAAGGGAATGGGAGAGGTTTATTGCACGTTGCGCCCACAACACACCTATTACTCATTAAAAGAATAGGGACTACCCTTTTAGACCATGCGCCGGGCACGCCAACCATTTTTCCTGTCTTTAAACCAGCAAAAGTGGATTCGGACCCCTAAGGACTTTTAGTCTCTTGACCCCGTGTACTTGTGCCATGCGCTTTAGACCATACGCTTATATTGTTAAAATAGGGCCCTAAGTCTGGATTGGAATGACGATCAAAACATAGATGGAGTAGATCAAGTCCATCAACACCCCCAAAGCTTGCACAGTCCTATATCTCGTCCTGGGGTCAACATTTCATTCAGTAATGTAACGCAGTTTTGATTTATATGCTGTTTAATGTTTGATGATTGCATTATTTTACATGTGCATAAGCAATGCTTCTATTGCTTGTTTCTGCTTCTTTGCCTGTGTTTTGATCTGAAGATTCTGTACTCTTTCAGAAGATGTGTAATAGCGCCCCCTACCGTATAACAGTGAAAACATGGATTGCTGGAAAATTCTGTCAATGGCGGGGAAAGAGTTAAGCAGCACAACTGTTTTCAACATTCATAATAATAAGAAATGTTTCTTGAGCACCAAATCGGCATATTAGAATGATTTCTGAAGGATCGTGTGACACTGAAGACTGGAGTAATGATGCTGAAAATTCAGCTTTGCATTACAGGAATTAAAATAGAAAACAGCTGTTTTAGGTTCTGAGAATATTTCACAATATTACTGTATTAATGTATAAAACATATAAAAAACAGTAGTGTACTAAAATACACCATGCACACAATAACTATTAGTTGACTTTAAATCCAATGAAAAACAGCTAACATAAAACCCCACACTAACAGTTGCAAATTTTGAGGCTGTGTCATCTCTGAGTTTGCATTCCATTCTATTCTATTCACATTCTTGAGTCTGAGACTCTATTTTAAAACCTACTGTAGCAAGCAGCCTTGCTGCCTTAATGAATTCATAGACAGCTGTCTTCTTAGGCAATATGAATATCCTAACTGAAATGAACCTTTGAAACACCCTCTCGCGAATCTCACAAGATTCCCGACTCCAACCAAGCCTGATGCTGCAATATGCATATAAAAAGTCAATTTTTAATTTAATTTGTCTGTTTTTTTAATTGATAGTTTTTGCCTTTTCAGTAAATGTTGCCTCATTTGGCTAAAACAAGTTATCTTAGAAGCAGCATAATTGTTTCTCATTAGAACAGCTTCTTTTTAATGTGTTCCTTTCTTTTTACAATCTTGTATTTGTCACAGCTGTTCAGACAGTCCATCTCTCTCTCTTTCTCTCTGAGTGGTTGGTTTGTAAAGATGACAGTACACAAAAGACCTTTAATGGAGTTACGACACAGGGCATCAAAGCCGTGATACTATAATCACTAGTGATGGACTCCGGCTGCCGATGTAATTCTCTCTCCCGTCTGTCCTGTCCTCAGAGGGGACGGACTGTTCGGTATGACAGCCACTTTATCTCTAACATACACTACACGGTAAATTAAGCTTCAAGTAAAACAGTTTGACTGAGCCTTGAATGGATGTTGCAACACAACATACCTCTGTGAATTGGATGAGTGAGAATACACTAAACTGTTACAATAAACTGTTTTCAACATTGATAATAATAAGTAATGTTTCTAGAGCAGCAAATCGGCATATTAGAATGATTTCTGGAGGATCATGTGACACTGAAGACTAGAGTAATGATCATAGGAATATATTACATTTGAAAATATATTAAAATAGAAAACAGTTATTTTAAATTTTAATAATATTTCACAATATTGCTGTTTTTACTGTATTTGTGATTAAATAAATGCATCCCGGGTGAGCATAAGAGACTTCTTTTATAAACATTAAAAAATCTTACCAACCCCAAACCTTTGAACAGTAGTATATGTGATTACCTTTTCAAACAATTGTGGTTGGCATGTAGAAGTATGTATACTGAATGGCCACGGCCCATTTCAAAAATCCACATCTGTGTCCAATCACAATGTCAGGATTGATACAGACAAACATATAGCACACTATGGGTGGGCAACTCTGCTCATTTCTTATTATTCTCCCATAATCCTTAGCTTTACATTCATCACATCTGCCAGCATTATCCCTATAGTGTGGGCGAAAAGAAAACTTCAGAGAGACCAAATCAACACATGTGGCCTGATCATTCACAAGCACATCACAGTTTCAAAATATTTCCCTTTTCATGTAAATGTAAACTTGTCTTCTCATAAAAATGCTGAAGTGGATATGGAAACTTCCGCTATAGCCACAAAAAAGAGAAGATCGCTTTACAGTGCTCGCCAAATATTCTAAAATATGTAACATTTCCAGCCTACAATAACATAACATTTCAAACGACAGTTTATTTAGGTAAAAATTTACCAAAATTTCCCTCTCGCCTTTGGCTGAAATCCTGCACTTGGGCAATTTTTCTGGGAGATGAGTACTGTCGGGAATGCTAACTGTGGGATTAAAGGCCAATACAGACTCTAAGTGCCCATCTGGCAGACAACAGGCACCTCTCTGCCCAACTCCACTGCTATGTATTAAAATACAGAAAGCTCGGGTCATGGCACCAAAAAACGCTGCATCCTCCCTAAATCCCAGCACAGACAGGCTAAGTAATTAGTGAGATCAAAACAGAAAGCTATAAATAAACAGACAATGGTCCAAGTGTGTTAGTGTGAGACATTAGCAGCCGATGAATCACACTAAAATATTGTCAAAGCGAATATAAAAGAACTTTATAGCATCTGAGTCACCTTGCAGCAACGCATATTTATTTTCCCGCCCATTTTAAAAGGTAATATTCACACAGTCCACCCAAGCAAATCAGTGTTGCGAACAAGAAACTTAGGTGTTTTGGTGTTGAATCTGCAGAATATATAGCGAAAATCTACTATAAAACTATTTAAGAGCATAATTTATAGCAAGCTAAGTCAAATAAGTGGCCAATATGCTGTACAAATACTGGAGGGAATTGATGGACGTTATACATGCAGTTTCTATTCAGTAAATCTGACTGAATTTAGATGATTTAAGCAGTTCATAGCTACTCCATGGGGTTTGGGTTCCATTTTAGGTAGATTAATTATCATTTGGACGTAAATGTGCCTCTCCTTTATGTGTAAATTAGACTTCACTATTATCAAGTTTGTAAAAGTTCACCATGGCCAACTTTTTATAATTTTCTGGCCGTTATTAAGGGAAATATTCAATTTGGTATTGAATAAATAAATATTCAATTTAATTTTAATTATAGTTCGGGTATTGCTCGGGTGCTTTGCTTTCGTGAGTATGCGGTGTGAAATGAATTTATTCTAGAATATTTTAGTTGAAAAGATGGAGAACTGTGTGTGAAGTGAAGAAACAAAGCAAGTGTAATGTGAGAGATCTTAGCAGCAGTCCAAACCATAAAGACTCATTCACAGTTTTGGAGGGAACATGAAGCATCTGTTTTGATGGTCTGTGCCTCTTTCTGGCCTCCCAGCTCTCACTGAGATTCGGTCGCAAAGTCACTCTCCAGAACGTTCTGTAGCAATTATTTCTGCTCAGCGGCGGTTAAACGGCAGGAACAGTTGGGGTGGAAGTTTGATGTCTTGGGGGAGTGTGTGTTATTGTATGTATACGTGTGATTTAGGGTCCTACAGTCCCTACCAATGACAAATGAGGGTCAGGATGAAAAAAAATGACATTTATGACTTTTACAGGTCTCACAGAAACCGTGGCAGACAGGTTAGCTAAAGATTTACTTGCCTGTGTTCTTTAAGTACTTTTTCTTCACTTACAAACCACAAGTTCTTATAGTACTGGCATCCTGCCTAGAAGGAGCCCGGGCGATGAAAAGAGACACTCTCAAATTACCTGTCACATATTTGGAGGGATGAGATTGAAAATGAAAGGGGAAATGAAAGAGAAACACTTCAGCCCCATCAGCAGGAATCTGTTGAAATTTGAGGGCTGCCTGAAGTCAACATGATTTCAAAATGGACCCTAGTTACTTTCTTAATAGGCATTCCTGGTCTTATTATGCACAATCCATCATTGTATATTCTTCCAAAGAAAAGAAAAAAAAGCATGTCTTTGTAAAGTAACCACTTTCTCTGTCTCTAAAACGACTTTTCCTGGCAACATTGAGGCTGCAGGCTACTGGTTAATGTGACCAGCTATTTAAACAGCAAAAATGACTTTATTTTAAAGAGTGATTAATTGAGTAAATGACTTTTTAAATGAGTTTTAATCAATCTTTTTAACTGGTTTTCCAGTAAAAAATATCCAAAAGTCCTTAAATATTAAGATATTTCACCATTAAGTGTATGAATTGAATTTTTGTTCATTGGTTTATGCTTAAAACTTGTATTATTCTCTAAAGTGCTCACAGAGAATCTGGTTTCACTCCAAAACATGACATTATGGAAGAAAAATAGGTTTTGTTGTCTTAATATTGTGGCTTTAAATTGCGGTTAGTCTTATTGTCTAAAATTCAAACTCAACACTATTCTGGATGGGCCACTTTTAATGCATAAATCCATTATGCATAAAAACCACTGCTGATTTTGTCAAGTGAGTTGATGACCTCTTGATAAATCCATCACAAAATCATTTAAAGCAAGCTACAGATGAATATGTTGAACAATGTCTTACACAACATGTTTCTTACTAAATAACCCTCCGGTCTCTCTCAGTCATCTCCTGGTGTGTGATTATCGTTGGGATTTCCCCTTCATACATCCTGAATCACTCTCAGCACAGCAGTCCGCTCCTTTTTTTACTTGCCCTTGATTTCTTCCTGCTACCACCATTTGTTCTCCATTTGCTGCCACATATTCAAAAAAAAAAAAAAAAAAGCCCTGAGTCACATGCCTCCCCCTCCCCTCATTCTTCCTTTCTCTGTCTCTAAATGTTTCTTTTAAATTACCTGTCAAATATCAAACTTCACATGAGGTAGTGTGGATTAAAAGAAGGCCAGAAACATCCTGATTTGAAGTTCTCATTTGATTAGGGCAAACAGTTCTCAGGTTTTCTTCTGCTTTTTCTTCTGTTCTGCATGAGCGTTTGCTAAAGTGCTCAGTCCTCTATGGGACTCAGTTGCATTCAAAGTGGCGCTTTCACAGGATTTCACCAGTATAAGGGTTTACTGAGTCTGGTGTGGAAGATCTTGACTGGTCTGCATAAAGCACGGACTCTAAAATCGCAAATTTTAAAAGAAATATATGAAATAACATTTGAAATTGATAACTCCACAAAGTCTTTTGAGTCATAAAAATGCAATGTTTGAGCAATAAAATTTTCCTCTAGGCAAAACTGCTCAACTTTGAGATCAGAATCATCTGGAGGACATTGTAAGATTTTTTAAATGCTTGTTTTAAGCATTAATGAACAAAAATTTGTGATATTTATTACCTTACATAATTTTAATTCTCAAGTAAATTTATATTGTTTTGAGGAGATTTAGATTTTGATAGAACGCTGATTAAATTTTGCCTAACCATATATCTTAGCTTTGGCTTCTTCAAGCTTTCTCACTTCTAAATGATCATCTCCAAGCTTAAAATAGAGAATTCCAATAGCTGTGGAATATGAGAAATTGATTTGATCAAAAATTCAGTGCTGGAGTTTTCTCTAAAAACTGTATTTTTTTAGTGTCTCTGACAAGACAACGGTGA
The DNA here is from genome assembly GCF_019924925.1 of Ctenopharyngodon idella. NCBI lineage: Eukaryota > Metazoa > Chordata > Actinopteri > Cypriniformes > Xenocyprididae > Ctenopharyngodon > Ctenopharyngodon idella. The sequence continues at coordinate 23,857,703 of NC_067238.1, forward strand.
GACAGACCACAGCAATGAGCCTTATACTAGTCTGGTCTGCTAAAAGATGCAGTATTCATTCAAATCCAGCAACATAAGGAGGGCACCTGCAGCTCTTTTCAGGCCATATGTGTCTATGAGAGAGAGCTGCTCCATTAAGGCAATCGCTGACAAACACTGCTATCATTTGGATAGATTATCCTGCCATACAAGCATACGGGACCCACAGAGAGAGAGAGAAATTAATTGAAGAGCGTTATAGATTATTACTCATTCACATAATCACATTGGTATGAATTAGCATAATCCTCAGCACTATTCCTTTAGCATGACTGGTAATTATTTTGGTGAGCGGATACTATGAAGGCATCAAAAACGGGGGCCATTATCATTGTAATAATGTCTGTAGACCAATGGTTGTCACACTAATCAGCGCTCACACACACATACACAAAAACACAATGAAAGACCCCTTTTCCTGGAGGGAATCCCCCCACTCACAAACCGTGCACATTCCTAGGAACCTCAAGACTGAAAAGTGGGACTGGGAACATGTTTCTGATAATAATACAACTATTTAAGAAAGCATTCCTTCAGTTCGTACCAAAACTAATGCATGACAGTGCTTTCAGTCACATGGTCTTTCAGAGGGGGCTCTTATGCCAAGCCTGATTCACAATGGAAGCCCCAAGCTATTGTCCGAGACTGAGTGAAACACATTTCCATATTGTCTTGGCCTGGCAAGCCACCAGCCGCTGGTTTTTCCACTGCTTACAAACACTTTCTTTGAATAGACTTAATGTCCTACTTGCTTTGTCGGAAAACAGCCCCAGAGATGGGCACAGTGGCAACAAATAATGGAATAACATGGGTAATGGCCCTAATCGCATCATTTTACCATGCTGTTGTGCTCTCATTACTTATTTGCTTTGACATACACTGCTGAAAGCAAAGAGATGAGGGAAATTCAATGATCTGGCTTATTCATATTACAGGACCATTAGAGCAAGTGATGTTATTGTGCTGTCCGGTTTCATCCTGGTTAGGGTTCAGGCAACTCAAAAAAACTCTTATTGCTTAAAGGGTTAGTTCACCCAAAAATGAAAATCATATCATTAAACACTCATGTCGTTCCACATCCGTAAGACCTTCGTTGATCTTCGGAACACAAATTAAGATATTTTTGATCAAATCCGATGGCTCAGTGAGGCCTGCATCGCCAGCAATAACACTCTCTTTTTCAGATGCCCAGAAAGCTACTGAAAATATTTTTAAAACAGTTCATGTGACAATAGTTGTTCAACCTTAATATTATAAAGCGACGAGAATACTTTTTGTGCTCCAAATAAACAAAATAGCGACTTTATTCCACAATATCTAGTGAATGGCGATTTCAAAACACTGCTTCATGAAGCTTTGAAGCTTTACAAATCATTTGTTTCGAATCAGTGATTCGGAGCGCGTATCAAACTGCCAAAGTCACGTGAACTATTGAAGTTTCAAAACACTTATGATGTAATGAAGCCTCATTTACTGAAATCATGCGATTTTGGCAAACAAATGATTCATAAAGATTCAAAGCTTCATGAAGCAGTGTTTTGAAATCGCCCTTCACTAGATATTGTGGAATAAAGTCGCTATTTTGTTATTTTTGACGCACAAAAAGTATTCTCGTCGCTTTATAATATTAAGGTTGAAACATTGTAGTAACACAAACTGTTTTAAATATGTTTTTAGAAGGTTTCTGGGCATTGAAAAAGGGAGTGTTATTGCTGGCGATGCAGGCCTCACTGATCCATCAGATTTGATCAAAAATATCTTAATTTGTGTTCTGAAGATGAACGAAGGTCTTACGGGTGTGGAACGACATGAAGGTGAGTAACAAATGACATAAGTTTCATTTTTGGGTGAACTAACCCTTTAACTTAGAAAAAGTTTAAGGCATCATTGGCATGTTACCAATCAATAAGAAGCATAATTATGCCTCATTTTGTCTAAATTCTAAAGCAGCATCGCATGTACCCTTTGAGGAGAAGACAATCGCAGAATGCATTGCAATGGTGGACAGATGAAATGTACTAATTTTTTAATTCAGTACTGACAAATATTGATAAAAAAACTCATCTAATGAAAAAATTACCATGGACCATGTCACCCAATACTGCATTTATTTGATCAAAAATACAGTAAAAAATGTGCAGTAATAATGTGAAATATTATTACAATTTTAAATAATCGTTTTCTATTTGAATATATTTTCAAGTATAATTTATTCCTGTGATGGCAAAGCTGAATTTTCAGCATAATTACTCCAGTCTTCAGTGTCACATGATCCTTCAGAAATCATTCTCATATGCTGCTTTGCTGCTCAAGATTATCAATAGTGCTGAAAACAGTTGTGCTGCTTAATATTTTTGTGGAATGAAAAGTTCTTTTATGAATAGAAAGTTCAAAAGAACAGCATTCATTTGAAAACATAATAAATGTCTTTATTGGCACATTTGATCAATTTAATCTGTCCTTGTTGAAAAAAGTATTGATTTAGTTTTACTGACCCCAAACTTTTGAACGCTAATGTGCTTGAATGAGGAAAGACCAAGGCCACCTAATCTGTTTGTCAATATAAAATATTTCAAATTAGCAATAAAATCTTTTCCTTCTTCCTCAAATTGTAGAAAAACTGTTCTAGTCAAAGTGAAAATTATACAAAAAGGCTTTTGATCTTTTAAATAAAAGGCGGAACTTCCAATTATACATCTATATTGTGCATTTTCGTGGCTCATACTCCCTTTTAGCTTAGCAAAAAGCGAACACCAAATTTTATTGTAATGAACTGTGAGCACTATAGTTGAGAAACAATGTTTATGTGATTTGTTTGTGAGTTAAGGTTCAGAAACTTCCTGTCTGTGTAGAGCTTTCTAAATCAGTCCCATATGAGGTTGTATTTCAGTTATGAGGCTGCCTAGGTAGATGGTATGCAGTGAGGCACTATAGGTATTAGGAACAGAGCTACTGCCTGTCTATATAACAACAGTACAAGAAAAACAAAACAGATCGAAATATAGACCTCATACTTATGACCTCTATCTTCTATATTTATGACACTTACTTGTATGCCTCTATTCAGCTTTTTTTTTATTGTGTCCTGATCAAACATGTAGACAAATATCTCACAGCATCACTAACCACTGGAGAATACATTTAGTTTCACTTCTGCAAGTCATTTCAGAAATGCAAAACAACTATACATACTACCAGTGTTGGGGGTAACGCATTACAAGTAATGTGAGTTACATAAACAGATTACTTTTTTCAAGTAACTAGTAAAGTAACACATTACTTTTAGATTTACAACAAAATAGTTGACACCTCTCCTGTCCCCATGTTGAGAGAAACCGGGAGTAAGGTTGCACTTCCTTAAGCCTGAGGCTTATTCATTTCACTTTTGGTGTGAAAGGGTCTATACATTTGCCAAAAATATAACTTTTTTTTTTTTTTTTTTTCAAACAAGCAAGCCCAGCCCAGGTGAGAAAAAGTAAGACAAAAGTACCGCAATGCATTACTTTCCATAAAAAATAACTAAGTAACGCAATTAGTTAATTTTTCAGGGAGTAGCACAATATTGTAACGCATTACTTTTAAAAGTAACTTTCCCCAACACTGCATAGGGGAGCGCGGGGCACAAACTAACGCGGGGTTAGTTGTAACACACGTGGTTTAAATACTTCCACACACGCTAGCATGAAGAAACTTAGCATATTTACTAGTTGCCATATCGAAAATATATAGAGAAAAAATTGCGCCAAAATTCAGAAATCTTTGGGAGATATCACTTAACATTTATTTAACAATAGCAAAAGTAAATTTATTACTTAAGCTAATTTTTCATCTATATTTTTTGTGTTTATTTAAAATTAGACAAATCTGATATTATTTTAATCTCCAATCTGTTGTTTAGCAGTTTGGGTAGTTCTTTAATGCTTCACTAACTATCAGAAGACACTAACCGGGTTTAAATTCCAGTTGCACAGATAGGGTTTGTTGTAACACTGCGTTACAATGTGCCCCGCTATTAGAACTAAACTATTCTATACAGTTACGATACAACTGGCATAATCAACTTTTATGAATTTCTGTTGATAAACTATGGAAAAAAAGTGTATAAAGACTGAGAGGAAGAACCTGAACATCCAGAAAATATTATTTCAAGAAATGTTCAGCATTTGTACTGTCTTGTCTATTTGTCTCCTGTTCTGGGAGAGCTGTAAGTGGAGGGAGAGGAGTGTTTTTGTTCAGCTCTGTGTTTTTCTGAATGTCTGAATATGTCTCTTCATCTGTTTGCCTGTATTGTTTTTACCAGTGCTGTATAGCTGTGTTTTACAGAGTGTTCATTGTCAAACTACAAAATTATTTAAATTTGAATTTCTAAAAAAAAATACTATTATTTTATATGAAAAAAAAAAAATTATCGTCATTTATTGACAAAATATTTTAGTTTGTCATGTATATTTTTTTAATTCAATCACATAACATTTTTAGCTGTCAAATGGTCATGTTACAACGTGCCCCATCACATGTTACAATGTGCCCTACCTATGGGGCATGTTGTCACATTTCACTTCCCTTCTTTCGGGGTAAATAAAGAAAAAAGTATACATTGTATTAATGAAACAAAGCCACATATTTGTACCAGACATGTGTGAAATTAATATGGAACAAAATAAATTCTCTGAACCCTAAGTAGATTTACACAAACTGAGAAAGTCAAAAAGCGTTAGGTTGTGCCCCACGCTCCCCTACTACCCAGTGCAACATTTACAGATCAATTTCATCAATATGGTATTCACCCAGCAGACAGCACTACTGCCGACCTCTCATACTGCCAAACTACTGTTGATCCACTGTCCAAAGTGAAGTGCCCAGTCATAAACACACACACACACACACACACACACACACACACATTAGTTCTTTGAAGTTGTTTGGGCACAGATGTGGCTAGGGCAGCTCTCTATTAGCTAGCCATTGTTTTTCAAGGCCTTTTATTAATATACCCTCTCTTGATAACGGCACATTTCCGCAAGGAAGGGAAAAGGGGAGGGTTAGTTAATAAGAAAAGTCTAGTCTGCATGCAGGTTATTACAATATAACATTTCAGCTATGGTCTCCCCCACCACCCCCCACCCATGCAGGATGGCGGCCACCAGATCAGAGTGATCAGGAAGTTTACGTCCCCTGGGACAAAGAAATGAATCGAGCGCAAATCATGCAAATAGGGTATCCAGCCATCCTGCATGATACAGAACTGTCCGTTTTTAAAGGAACAGAATTGTGTCCCCTATTAAATCCATACAGGACACAGTTTGTCCCAGATTTTGGCAATTTATACATCTGAGTTAGCTTCACTATTTATCAAATTTGAATTGGTTTTGCATACATCAAGCGTTGTCATGATACTGTAATTTCTAACTTCAATACAATGAAAAATACCACAGAGAAAACATTGCCACAACATTAAGGTCATAAAATTTGAAAGTATTTTCTTATCAATTGAAACTTGAGATTCCTCAGGCCTGATAGCTCTGAGAGGGATTATATAATAATATTAATAATAATAATTCTAACACAGCAATATATTACTATTGTAATTCAACTGCAAAATCTGTAAAATCAAAAATGATTATTTCTTAATTATATTAATTATTTTACTTATGTTAATTATAATACTTAATTTCTTCTCTTGCAAGAGTTAAACCCTCTTGCCTTTTTTAACTTCCACGGTTAAATGGAAAACTCATTTGTGAGTTTTACTCACAAATAAATCAAAAGTCAAAAAATGTAATTTTTTAAATTTGTATTAGTTTGCATGCATGTCTGCTTCTGACCAAATAAAATGTTTATATTTGTTTGTATATGATACAGTTTGTATAAATTACCCCAAATTTTCCCTTTAACTCTAGTAAATTCTCGTTAACTTGGAATATTTCCAAAATTCCCTAGCTTAAATTCCCATGGAAAGTTTCTGGAAAGTTTCCGGAAATTTACTGGAAATTTTCTACCCCTCTGCAACGTCTCATTACAAATCTAGTGAAATTATGTAATCATCTATCCACAAAAACTTGAAAATTATGCGAATGTGAAAAACCTTAACTGGTGCACATTGTGCACGCTACACCTCTACACATGCAGAGATTTTTACAGCATTAACTGTGAACCGAGCCGTTCTGACATAATGAAACCACTGGATCACGAGCTGATCGCATGTAAATGATCACAGTGTCGCTCTTGAATGCACAACAGACTATACGTATTAAATAAAAATAAAACTCGCTGTCAGCCGAGAAAGTGCAAGATGTACTGGTATATCGATACTGTGGAAAATGAGTATTGAAACCGTTTCAAATATTCAATATGTTTTGAAAAATCTATATTTTTGACAATACTACAACTGCCAGTGCTAAAAAATTACAGATGAGGTTAAAAGAATATTTGTGTACATTCACAACCAACCCTTTGTCAAGCCCCATCTTAAAATGTTACTGAACAATTCTACCTTAGCAACTCTTTTCTTACGCAAGTCTAAAAAGAAATATGTTTTAAGTGGAATTTTACACAAATTATCCAAAAATCACTTAAAGTAACTGAGTATGTAGAAGCGAAGCCATCAATGGTTTACTTAATTCTTAAATGGCATAAGTGGTATAAAAAACTGAGAAAAATGGATTTTCCTAAAAAGATTATTCTCTGCTGATCCTGGCAACCCTACTCACAAACCTTGCTCGATAAATGAGCGTAAATGGCTTGTCATTGCAGTTTTCCTTCATTCACATTCCTGCTATTTCAGCAGCACATCAGAAACCTGACTTCACACATTTCTGTTTAACAACACAAACATTGTCTGAATGCAGCCAGTGAGTAAATATGCCTCCCTTCATTTTCTTCTGAAGACGACCAAACAGAAGAGCATTTGTATGGCTCGGTCATGAGCCACAGCCTGCAGAACAGATGCTGTAATTTTTGCATCATAGTGTCCACATGGCATGACATTGCACCTGAAATGAAATCATAAACAGAAGTGGGAAAACATACACCATCATTTTTCATTTCTCATAAACAGATTGGCTTCATTCTGAGTCTGTTCTCAAACAGGCAGCACTGGATGGTAGTGTTTGGCTCTCTCTGTATGGCTGAATGGTCAGAGGCAGAGAGGCTGAAAACCCTCGTGTGCCATATAAACCCATGGGCAGCATGCCAAACTAACCCTGGTCTACAGCTCTTCAGACATCCCCACAGACCCAGCATTCAGTTGAAAACTCTCTCAATGAAATCAATCATAAATATGAGCGTAGACACACTCCCTAAAACCATTCACAGCAGTTGTTGCAAGAACATAATTGAATGACAATCCATAAACACTATTACTACATGAGCATCAGTGGGTAGGTCCTTCACTACATACAAAAAAATGAGTTTTGATTCAGACATTTGTTGCACTGTATGTTTGTTGTTGGGTTTTTTTTTGTTTGTTTCTTTTGTTACAATTCTTCTGAAGTACTTTTTATGCACTTCAGACTGCATACTCACATTCACAACTTCCACAAGAATGTGAAATGCTATACTTGATAAATCAGACAACCATTGTAGTTCTACTTAGCAATTGTCAGCAACTTGGTTTTGAAACCATGTTTGAGGTATGACTGTGTAATTTATGAGGCAGAACAAAGTCTCTTTATGTAATAATAACCACAGATCTTATTTCACTCATAAATCCAAAACCACTATTCTAAAAACCCATTAGAAATTCCCCAAGGGAACCTATGTCCAAATAAATGTCCAGGTTGGCTTACAAATTGATGCCATTATAATGTCTTTATTATTTATAAAATATTATGTTGTACCTCTTGCATGGCTTCTGTTTGTTTATATTGTCTCTGTGAAACTTGTGAATAAAAAATTGTTAATCATAACAAAAGAATATAATCCAAGACTGTCTGTGGCTTTGTTGTAGCTCACTGAAGTCATGATAGGAACTGAAATTACTCTAATAGTCCAGTTATCTGCAGCATGACCACCCATAAGGGACAGAAGCAAATGACACAGGGTTAAGCTTGATGTGGCACATTATGTATGCTCTCCAGAAGCCTTTTGATTTCCCAGCACCACTCTGATAATTTGGTTTAATTAAATTTGCTCTGTTTTTATGTGAAGGAGTGAGACACTTCCTCAGCAGGAAGCAATTTCAATTTGAGCGGCGTGGAGCGAGTGAGTGCAGTCAACAAAACAACAATGAAACATACCTCCCTGTTATCCAGAGAAAATTGCAATTGGCCCCTCATTCGATAACAGAGTGCGACAAGATCAAGCAAGCCCTGTTGTGTCTGAGACCGGCCAAACATGTCTGATGACAGCTAACGCTGTCAACTTCACGTAAAAAACAGATTGAAGCAGAGAATCGACATTCCAGAGTTACATTTTTTCAACACAACATGTGAGAGAAATTGGCCACATTCATTTTGTGATTCAGGAGTGAAACAACTGACTGCAGCGGCTTCCCATCATTCAACATTTTATGTGTCATTAATGAGTTTTATGTTGATGTGTCATGCAAATACTGTAGTTCTTCTCATGTCAAATCATACAAAGTCACTATATATACACACCTACAATGGAAAGTTTGTACTTTGTAACAAATATTCGCAATGGCCTTACATTTAAAGAATAAAGCACTTTTGCTACTGTCCGGAACACAGCATGATCTATAACTGAAAATTACATCTAGACAGCATTGTAGCTGTGAAAATCATAGTCTATTACTTATCTCACGTGTCTTGGGTCAATTATTAATGCTTTCACTTCACAACGTGTTCAATAAATGTTTCACTATATTATGCTAGTTAACCATGTTGGGTGATTCTTCAATTAGAAGCACTTTTGACTTTAAATCTAGAAAAATTTAAACTCCTTAAGACTATGTTCCAGAAACATTTATCACAAATCATTTATCACTGTCACAAAGTAGTAACAGTTTGGAAAATGGTGTGACATTTTTCAGTTTTGTAGAAAAAGCTAACAAGTTAGCTATCAGTTAGTTAACTTTAAATGTACATAATTAAAAATAATTTAATACTTAAGAATAAATACTTAAACACTAATCGATTTGTTTATGACATCTAAGAAAGCTACTCTCAGATTATGATGTGAAAATTAATTATATTTCTAATGTTCAAACTGTCACTCTGCTGACCTCATCATTTCTCATTTCTCATCAGAACTAAATATGTGTTTTCAGGAAACTCAATAGTTTTCTAAAATGCTTGCAATGTTTAGTAAGTGTCCGTTTTTGGGACTGTGATTATTTGTTATTAAAAAACACACGCATAAGAATGAACCTCGCAGGTTCTCGCACACATCAAGCAAACATACTTGAGCTTCCGTTTACCATAACTGATATGTGAGTTGATGAATGTTTATATGTGAATAAAGCCTAAATTCAATCTGTTAGTCATATTAAGTGATTGTGTCTCTTCAGAAGATTTGGACTAAACTGCTCAATTCATATGGATTAGTTTTACTGTCTCTTTATGAACTTTTTGAAGCGTCAAAGTGGTAGTTGCATCAATGGAGGGACAGAAATCTCTCAGATTACATTAAATATCTTCATTTGTGTTTTGAAGATGAATGAAAGTCTTGAGGATAAGTAAATGATAAGACAATTTTCATTTTTGGGTGAACCCTGTAAAGTGCACTTTTTCTTTTTGAAATTTTCAGTGTAAACACACTAATCACACTATTTATACTACAAAATGGCAAAGAATAGTGCAAGTACGCAAACTGGGACATACATCATGAATGTTCTACTCTTTATTTAGTGCTTGAACACTAGTCCTCTGTGTTTCTTAATTACTGTGGTGTAATTTAGGATGCAAAACGGTTTCATCCAAACATTTCATCAAGGATATCTTGAATCTCGAGGAAACATTTCAGCACTTGTTGGTATGCTGTTCTCAAAAACATTATTATCACCAGGAAGCTGTCTCTATTAATGGTGGATTCCATCATTTGCATTAATCATTTGCATAGACATGTGTACAGTTTAGTCAAAGTAACATTAGTATTATGAAACATTTGCATTTTAACTGCCACAATAATTTGCAGCTTTTTAGCCTAAAATATCTAAAAATAGACACTCCAAAGTCAGACACATTACACACACTGTCCTCAACAACATCTATTTGACAGCAGACAGCTTTTCAACAGTGTGAATTAATCGACAAAAGATAGATTCAACAAATGTTTCTTAAATTCTTTCATGTGTGAAAAGCTGAATGCTAGTGCTTCCTGTTTCCTTGACTACAGATATACTTGGGTCACTGACCCATTGTACCTGCATGTTCTCTACTCTTACTGAATCAAAGCAGCTCAGATTTTTGCATCCTGGTTGTTTGTTCTTTAATGATCATTAGCAGAACATCTGGTTTTATTCAGTTTACTCATTGAACATCACATCTCATCTCCTGCTGTGTATCTTAGCAACAAGCGCTGAACAACAATAACATTAAGTTTAATGATAATGTAGAGAATATCCAATATGCATCAAGGATTATATACCATTAGATCACTGTATCCCCATTGTGTCGCATTTGAGAGGATTTAGCACACCCCCTATAGAACAGATTCCAGCCACAGCTGTAGAAATATCCACAGATCTGATCAGACGTTTCTCAATAGCAAAAACAGCTCCAGACTTTGTAGTTCAGACTAGTTCTGTTCCATTTAAGATTCAAACCCTTTGAGGGAAACTTCACTTTCTTTCACTCCCACCCTTTCTTTTGACATTTATGAGCAAAACTCCATGAAGCACCAGAGCCATGCTAACCGGCATATACTGAATTCTAAAGCCTTCTTCCACTGGTGCTCATTTGCATTGGTTTTGAGAAACAGCTCCAAGGTCAGAACAGAGTCCAAAGGTTCCAACAATAAAAAACGCTTCTGACAATGCTTTGTTGTACCAAAGCATGAAATCTGGATTCTGCTATATACAAGAATCAGTCGGTGGAAACTCTAGTGTAAAGGACAGGTGCAGACACAGAGTAAAACCTGCACTGCTGCAGAGTCGAGTGCCAGCAGTGGAACGGAGCCTGAATCTATGCTCTGCCAACCAGAAAAACACTATCTGCCTAATAAACATGTGAGGCAGGGCTTCTGTCCCGAGTGTTTGACCTCAATCCAACTGTTTTTGTGTCTAGATGCTTCTTAGATGTGGGGAAACCGATGGATTTAAGACAATACATTGTGATCCTACTTAAACCTGCTACTGTTGTCTGCAGTCATAGCTGTCAGGGCGCTTTTATGTCGCAATAGGCTTTATTTTGTGCTGAGAAGTACATTTACAGTGAACTGGTATTTACACACTTTGCTGACTTGCAGATAACCATCTGGCTTAGATCTATGTAATGATGAGTTATGTGTGATACGTTTAGCCTTTATCATGCGTCTCATGCACTAACTAATGGCATTACCCTTAGCCCTATTCTGACCAGGAAATATAAAGGTTTAAGATCAGCCAAATAAAATGAGCATGCGGAAAAAAAAGATCTGTCTATTTGTTTAAGATAAAGTTGTAGAAGGCTAGAATGTTCAATGATGTTTCAAAGGCATTCACACTGTATGTATGACAATATATTTACACAAGTTACTTAGTACATATTACACAAATCAAAGGTCTTCATTTGCCTTTTTATCAAATCATAAAATCATAAATGTGACATAATGTTCATTTGTTTTGACCGGATTTAAAATTACATCAGTGTTTCCTCATTTTTGCATTTTGTGGGGCTTAAAGTCAAAATTTTTAAGGTAATGTAACATAATGTTGTAAAACATAAAGTCTCATTAAAAAGCTTACATATTTGAAAAAAGAAATGTTGGCATTTAGCAGTTTGGTATAATCGTTTTATATATATATACACATACACACTCAGTCAAACCAAAAATTCTTGATAATTTTTTTTTTTTTGTTGATATTTTTTATATATTTTTACTAGTGGGTGCAGGACACTATAGTTCATTTATGTAAGTGAGGATAGCAAAATAAATTGTGACATATTATACCCAAAAATTCTTCATACAGTGGACTACCAGTAAAACTGATAAAAATTTGGAACCAAAAATTATTCAGACACTTTGACCTGACCATGTTTTGCTTAAGTGTTATCTGACATAATTAAGATTATTTTTTTCTGACACAGTTTAACTCTGAGATCTTGTCACATTTTATTACCATTTTTTTAAACTATAGTGAATAAACTCTATTAATATAAAAATAACTGAATAAATTTTGGTTTGACTGTATATATATATATATATATATATATATAAATTATAAAAAAATATGTATAAATAGCCTAAAAATCAATTAAAAAGACCGCTTTAGTCCCTGGCTGTCAAGATAATGTTTATTATTATTATTATTATTGTTGTTGTTATTATTACATATTTTGGCCTTTTATGAAATAGCTCGTTTTGTACACATCAAATGGAGCAACCAAGATTAAAAAAAAAATTATTAAATATATTTTTAAAAAAATGCTCATTTATTGAAAGTGCATGGAAAGTATTTATACGTTTTACTGGATAATTACACCACTATAAATTTGTAAAGCCAGTAAATCAAAAACAATTGTAGAAAGTATTCTTAATATCTCATAAATGAACAAATTATTTATTATGCATAGGTAAAGGAAGATTAAATCTAAGGAAGTGTAGAACTCACTGTCTTGAGATGATTGTTCACATGTTGGAATAATTCTTAAGGTAAATCACATGTTAGTTGTATTTAAACATCTCATGCCTCTTATACAGAAGCAAAGCTGTGAAATCAACAGATGACTCCCGTCTCTACCCGATAATATGCGTAGAATCTCTGACACCTAATCATCCACACTTACTCATTCCGTTACATTCCACTTTTCAATCGGTATGCAAGGAATTCTGTCGTATAAATAAATAGCACTGGGATACAGTGTCCGTCTGTCCTCTCTCACGCGCGCCATACAAAATATACGAGCGAAGTTGAGTGTATGTAGATACAGTCTTAACGGGCTCATTCTCATTATAGATATTTCTCCCTCAGCGCAACTTTTCCAGTCATGTAGTGTTCGGGTGGGTTGATATTAAAGGACCACTTACCCCAGACGACCATCCGTGGATCAGCTGTTTCTCTGGTCTCGAGTTTATATGATCAGCGCAGGTTCCGCGAGCTCACAGCAGCACTCAAACAACATGCTGTATTTACAAATGATCACAGAAGACAGTGCCAGTGAGGCTGGAGAGCTGCAGTGCGCACTGAGATGTGTGCCACACACATACCATTACCGGTCCGGTGCTGCTGTGACTCTGTGCCTGCGATCCTCAGCTAGACTTCACAGATGCAGAGGGGTGGAGTGACAGATCCCAGCAGCGCAGTGTGTCACGGGATGTGTAGTTCTACTCATATGGCCACTGCAACAAAGCGCCGCAAACGGGTGTGTTCAGGTGGCAGCTTTCAGTTTGTGGTATGGATGGTGTGAAAATGAAAAATAGAGAGAAAAAAAAAAACTAAGTAACGACATTTTATGTCGTGAGGTTTTTAAGAGTGTAGGCTATAGTTCCATATTAATGTTATTTCATATTTTATTATGATTCTCACATTCTAAGGCCATAAAAATTTAAGTCAATTAAATATTTTTTTATTAATATACAAATCATATCATTAACATTTACATTACATTTTAACTTGACATATATGTCAGTGTGGGAGGGACTAAATGAATACAACATTTAGCTAACTTTATAGCTTTAACTTAATATTGTATTTTAGTTTTTTTGCATATTGTGTTTTATTGTGTGTGTGTGTGTATATATATATATATATATATATATATATATATATATATAAATTGCTGCTTTTTTCAAAAGTTAGTTTAGTCATATTGTTGGAACAGTTCAATAGGAACATGTACAGGGTTGCTAAGGGCATTTTTATCATAAACTAATAATAACAGTAATTTGCGGTTACAAAAATCCAGCTGTGCGTACAGAGTGCGAGCGTACTCTTCTGATGATGAAATTCGTGCACTGTACGCTGACCCTCGCATACGTGTAAAAAGTGAAGTATACTTTGGGCTTAATGGCAGTCAAAATGTTTCTTATTTAGAGCATTACAACCCAAATTATGGAAATGTTGGGACGCTTTTTTTAAATTTGAATAAAATGAAAACTAAAAGACTTTCAATATTTTATTCACAATAGAACATAGATAACATAACAAACGTTTAAACTGAGAAATTTTACAATTTTATGCACAAAATGAGCTCATTTCAAATTTGATGTCTGCTACAGGTCTCAAAATAGTTGGGATGGGGGCATGTTTACCATGGTGTAGCATCTCCTCTTCTTTTCAAAACAGTTTGAAGATGTCTGGGCATCGAGGTTATGAGTTTCTGGAGTTTTGGTGTTGGAATTTGGTCCCATTCTTGCCTGATATAGGTTTCCAGCTGCTGAAGAGTTCATGGTCGTCTTTCGTTTAATGATGCGCTAAATGTTCTCTATAGGTGAAAGATCTGGACTGCAGGCAGGCCAATTCAGCACCCGGACTCTTCTACAATGAAGCCATGCTGTTGTAATAGCTGCAGTATGTGGTTTTGCATTGTCCTGCTGAAATATACAAGGCCTTCCCTGAAATAGATGTCGTCTGGAGGGGAGCATATGTTGCTCTAAAACCTTTATATACCTTTCAGCATTCATAGTGCCTTCCAAAACATGCAAGCTGCCCATACCGTATGCACTTATGCACCCCCATACCATCAGAGATGCTGGCTTTTGAACTGAACACTGACAACACGCTGGAAGGTCTCCCTCCTCTTTAGCCCGGAGGACACGGTGTCTGTGATTTCCAACAAGAATGTCAAATTTGGACTCATCTGACCATAGAACACTTTTCCACTTTGAAACAGTCCATTTTAAATGAGCCTTGGCCCACAGGACACGACAGCGCTTCTGGACCATGTTCACATATGGCTTCCTTTTTGCATGACAGAGCTTTAGTTGGCATCTGCAGATGGCACGGTGGATTGTGTTTACTGACAGTGGTTTCTGTAAATATTCCTGGGCCCATTTAGTAATGTCATTGACACAATCATGCCGATGAGTGATGTAGTGTCGTCTGAGGGCCCGAAGACCAAGGGCATCCAATAAAGGTCTTCGGCCTTGTCCCTTACGCACAGAGATTTCTCTAGTTTCTCTGAATCTTTTGATGATGTTATGCACTGTAGATGATGAGATTTGCAAAGCCTTTGCAATTTAAAGTTGAGGAACATAGTTTTTAAAGTTTTCTACAATCTTTTTACGCACTCTTTTACAGCTCTGCTCATCTTTACTTCTGAGAGACTCTGCCTCTCTAAGACATCGCTTTTATAGCTAATCATGTTACAGACCTGATATCAATTAACTTAATTAGTTACTAGATGTTCTCCCAGCTGAAGCTTTTCAAAAGTTCTTGCTTTTTCAGCCATTTGTTGCCCCCGTGCCAACTTTTTTGAGACCTGTAGCAGGCATCAAATTTGAAATGAGCTCATTTAGTGGATAAAAGTGTACAATTTCTCCCTTAAAACATTTGTTATGTTATCTATGTTCTGTTGTGAATAAAATATTGGCTCATGTGATTTGAAAGTCTTTTAGTTTTCATTTTATTCAAATTTAAATATTCATTAATAGTGTATTATATAATTATATTATATATATTTATACACACACACACACACACACACATATATATATATATATATATATATATTTCAATTATATAATACACGCTATAATATACAATAGGCTATACAATGACAATATACTCCAGTGATTTACTTCACAACAATAGCATCAGCATGGAAAAACCTTGAATGTCACTGTAATGGACATTATGCAGTGTAACAGTACCCAACCTTGCTATCTGACTTCCTGGTGAGCATCCAAAATTATAATTAGAACAAGAAGCAATGACAGCAATACTGAAATAACTTTTAACATGCATTATAAAAGGTTGACCCCCTCCCTTGAGGGTTCTGCCTTCGGTGCTTGTAGCTTTCTTTATTTTGGATTTAATGCTGGCAGGAGAATTCATTGTCTTTGTTTCAGTAAGGAAAAGAGAAACTTGTTTTTAGAAAGGGCTTGATAGGAAGTTCAGCTTCAAGCTCGTGTCTAAAAATAGTTCTAATGTGTGACCAAACTGTGCTCTTAGCTCTTCAGGAAAGAAACCCTTGTGGTCATCAGAAGCATGAGAACTGGGCCTTAGTAACACACTAGTGGTTATGTATGGGACAAGATGTTTTTGGCATCATCAGAAATAGTCAACTTCGTAGTTCGTAAAAACAGCATTGATTTGCTATGTGAAAAACTGTACACAGTGCTGGCGATATTAGCACATTTCTGAATAGCGTGCGCATTTATTTAGCTGTTGAAGTGTCACAATATTAAACAGCCATAAGGCAGAGGCACAAATATTGATATTGTTCATGATAACAATCAAGCTGTACATTTTATATTGGCCTAATACAGAGCAGAGTTAGGCCTGTACAAGAGTTTTCAAATAAAATATATGTATCTAAATGATCTCTGTGCAAAAGTTTTATAGATATATACCTGCATTGGTTAAAATATTGCTAATTTAACTGTTAAATTTGAACATACATGTATATGAGCATTTTAATAATATTCATAGTATTCAGTCTTGAGGGCTTATACATTTTATGTCTATATATACTTCTGAAATATAGCACAGTTCAGATGTTCTCCAGCTTGATATTACTCATTCACTTCTTATTCAAAGTACTAAGACTAAGACTGACTTGTGACCAAACCGCCACACTCTCATCTGACCCCTCGTCTGTGCCAGAAATAGCTACAAGAATTTTGATGTGCTTGTCAGTTTAGTATTCAAACTGCCTATATAAATCAATTGAAAAGGACAGGGCATATTCTCCATTTGAACTCTTGCATAATTCTGTTCTTATAACATCTCAAATTTAGAGACTGTACAAAATGTCACAATGGGAGTATGGTCTTTATAAAGCAGTTATTGATGACACATAATTGCAAAAAGCTGTGGAAAGTTATGAAAACCATCTTGATACTACATTATGACAAAAGTGTTTGGATGGTTATTGGCACAATATGACATAATCAACATGATTTCTTGTTGAAAGTGCATTTAAAACCAATTAAAGTTGAGGCCTGTACGACAGATTATGCACGGGGGTGTGAAGGAAGATACGGCAAGATGAATCTGTGAAAATGAACTGAATGAACTCAACGTAAAATGATGTGGAAGGTAAACAGTAAGAATACTCTATCCACTTGCGCCATCTACTGGATGTGTTTCGAGTTTTGTCAATAAAATGCAACTGTTTTATTTCAGTACAATTTCAGATAAAATAATTAAAGCAGTTTAATGCATTTTATGCAACGGACACAGCTGCTTAGAAGAAAAGTACAGTTATAAGATGTTATATTGACGGAAAATTATATTTTATCATTAAAATATTTTTTAGAAATATTAATATAAGATAGGAATTTAAATGAATGAATGAATAAATATGGACATTTAATATAAATAATATCAAATATGACATACAATACGTAAGAAAAGTATATATATTATATGAAAGCATATAGGCTCATAATCTTTTTGAGATAGAATATAGTTTGGAAATTCTGCATGACAAAAAACAAAAAACAAAAAAACAATTCCCTTCCCTTTAAAACAATGCCTTTTTCATATTTTATATTGCATATTTTAAATATCGCATTTGTAATGCATTTTTTCAATTGAACTTTCAAAATTACAAAATTCAATAAGTTCTCGAGACATTTCACAATTTTCATATTTAGCAAGCACAACTGGAAACAGCCTGCAGCAACTAAGTAAAATTAAATTAAATTAAAATATTGAAATTAAAGGGCTTCACAAACATATATTAAATTCATTTAACAGAGACAGTTATTTGGGCTTTTTGATTTAAAAAAAAAAAAAAAAAAAAATCATATTTTGTGTTGACGAGCCCGACTGCATACGTCATCAGCAGGTGAAAGGTCATGTAGAGAAAGATGGCGGCGTCCAGGGGAGCAGTAGTGTTAAAGACGGTTAAAAAAATTATTGTACAGTTTTGCCCCTTTGAATCTAATGTTCGCTCCACAAGGTAAGCATACTGTACATATCTCGATTTACTTTAAATGAGCGTGGTTAATGTTGAACAGGTCTGTCTATTAAAGTAAAATCTTGTGTATGATTTCATGAGCTCTTCTCTTTTTTTGTCGTCCTGTAATAGCGGTCATAGGGACGTAATATTATATGATGCCAATTTTATTTACATTGAGATGTCACTGAGTGTTTCTCGGTTTATAGACATTTGGTTTTAGCGTTCTTAGCAGTAGTCGCCGCTGTTGTATTTTTCTCCACACCCAACATTTCACTTTAGCGGACCAAAGTGCACTAGTATATGCCGATTATGTAATTATCGAAATTATTGTTAAACGTTACATGAATATGATTATGATGCCGCGTACAATTAATGGTGCTTGAGTTGTACTATGCTAACTTTCAAGTCTCTCTGTGAAATCTCTAGCGCCCCTTTCAGTCTAAACACAGTAATTGCAGCAGTCTGTCAAACTGTTTTGAACTTGAACTAGTAGAACTATGTTCGAACGAACTAGTATTTTCCTACTATTTCCCCTACTATGGGTACTGGCACAGCACGGCAAATTTTTGTATGCGTTGTACATCACTTTCCAGCCTCAATTCGAAATTTCTGTTTCTGTTTTTCATGGCATTTTTTTGTATGTCTTTTGAATCAACTGCCATGAAATTATTCTCAAAGTTTGGGGAAAGCTATGCAAAATTAACTACTCTAAATGAATCTGTTCTTGATGAAAAACTGGCCACTCTGTGTAGATGACATATTTATTGTGAGCTGTTTACTTCAAGAGTCACTTGAGTTTTGTATCCCACAATCCTCAAGTGTTTGTTGCATAACTGAAGTATGCTTTTAATTATACCTTCATAAATTCATAAGTCAGCCGCACTGCATAACTATCAAGTCCCAAAAAACACTATCTTATGTCCCTTTCCTTCCCGCAGAGAGTTTCTCATCATGGTCGGGTCCGAAAAAGTCAGAGGCACAAATATGAACTGTGAAGTTATCACAGAAGTAAAGCACGACCGATCAGAGCCTACGATTGACATCACATTCTGTGAGTGACCTCAGTTTAACTCTGAATTACTCTAATATTATAAAGAGGCATTCAGCATATTTAACATAGTTGTGGTCTTTTGCAGTGGATGGAGAGAGGCTGGTGATGAAGGGATCCAAATTAACCACCCAAGAAATGCTCTCAGCCTTACAGACCCGCTGCAGTGCTAAAGATCCTCAGGCTAAAGCAGGAGACAAGAAGTAGTGTATTCTGTATTATGTATTTATATGTGCGTGGATGTGTAATAAAATGGTATTTGTCATGTCCTTGTGAGTTGAAGTCACTTTTTCCTGGATAGTTTTGGTGAAACTTCTGAATTAAATCAAGAGGCCTCTATATTCAAGCACACTTTTTATACTCATCTACTATTTCACTATAACAAACATTTTGTGGAAATGTGAACCTGATTTGACCAAACAAATGTGTAGGTTTTTTTTTACATCACATCCAGGTAATTAATGCCTAACATTTAGTGTTGGAGAATTTCTGCTGTGGTGTCATATTCTAAAACCTTCAAAATCCTTGAAAGGACATTTACAGGTTTGTTATTACATACTTATTCCTATTACAGAATAGTATGCAGTATACAGTGTATTCTGCACAGTATCCAGTAAACAGTATGTCAGTATTCCCTTCTAAACATTCCAAATATTCAAGCAGGACTCATAACCATTCATTTGGTAGAGGTTTATTATTACATACGTATTCGAACACTGTAAAAAATAATTGTTGGTTTAACTTAAAAAAGTAAGTTACCTGGTTGCCTTAAAATTGAGTTCATTTGAAATCAAAAATTTGAGTTAATACAATGTAGGCGATTGGTTTAATCAACAGAAACTCAAAATATTATGTTATCTGAATCACATTAATTATTTAAGTTGATTTGACAAAACAAAAAATGTTGTGATAACATTATTAAAATAATTTTTTACAGTGTATAAGAGAATAGTATCCAGTATACAGTGTATTCTGCACAGTATCCAGTAAATAGTATGTCAGTATTCCCTTCTAAACATTCCAAATATTCAAGCAGGACTCATAACCATTCATTTGGTAGAGGTTTATTATTACATACGTATTTGAACACTGTAAAAAATAATTGTTGGTTTAACTTAAAAAAGTAAGTTACCTGGTTGCCTTAAAATTGAGTTCATTTGAAATCAACAATTTTAGTTAATACAATGTAGGCGACTGGTTTAATCAACAGAAACTCAAAATACTATGTTATCTGAATCACATTAATTATTGAAGTTGATTTGACAAAATAAAAAATGCTGTGATAAATTAAAATAATTTTTTACAGTGTATTAGAGAATAGTATCCAGTGTATTCTGCACAGTATCCAGTAAATAGTATGTTGGTATTCCCTTCTAAACATAGCCAAATATGCATAGTATTTAAAGCAGGACCCATAACCATTCATTTGGTAGAGTCTGGTTTTCTTGTTCTGTATCTGAATGATTATTTATGTGAAAATATGTCAGTGAAATAATTTGCTTTTGTCTGTGATATTATTTTTCTTAAATGCTTAGAAAAAAATATTTTGCTTAGAAAAATTTGAAAGTATACAGTTATGAGTTGTCTATATTCATTGTAATAAGCATGTTATTGCATAGTTATCAGAGTACAAATGGTAACATTTTGCGGTTACACTATTTTAAGATGTTATTGTTACAGTGTAATTATATATTTAAGTACAGAGTAATATTAATTAACAACATGTACTTACTATAGGGTTAGGGTAGGATAAGGGTTTGGTTGAGGGTTAGTTGCATGTAATTATGCATAATTTACTGTTATTACTTAATTTACTATTAATTTACTGTTTACCTTAGTTAATGTTAATAAAAATGTTCATATTCATGTTAATTCAGGGTGCATTAACTAGGCTAATGTTAACAGATACAACTTTTGATCTTAAAATGTATGAGTGAATGTTGAGGTTAACATTAACTAAGATAAATAAATGCTGTTTATGATTGTAAATGCTGTAATGTTAACAAAATGTTAGCACAGTGAGGGAAGGTGAGGAAAGGTTTCATCTTATAGTTGGTCAAACACGTCACTCTAAAAATATTCAGCCTACCCATGTGCATGATCTTTGTGATTATTATCCTCTGACCCAGTGAATGTTATTTGACCGTTTTTGTGGTCCCAAAAAATGCGAACCCTTCCCCAGTCCTAGGTTGCATTTGCGGGTGGGAGGTTGAGGAACTCCGCTCAGTGACGCTGGATGATCTGATTGGCTAGTGTGATCATGCACGTGCTGGAGGAGCTATTGAAAAACCCTGCAGTCATTCGATCAGATCAGATCAAATCTGAACTTTGAGCTGTTGTTTGAGTGACAGGGAACATCATCATCCGGAAAAATGGTTGACAAATTCGTGGGGACATGGAAGATGACCACCAGCGACAACTTTGACGAGTACATGAAGGCTCTAGGTATGATTCTTCATCACTTAAATATTTATTAAAATTCAAATGCATGCTATTTTGCAAATCTTTCCATTTTGCTAAATGCAAAAGAAAAAATAAACCAAATTTGTCACTGTATTATTAATTTAGCAACAAGTTAGGATTCTTTTACTGTTGATGGTCATGGTTATAAAGTTGTCTCGTGACTGAAAGAGGTGCGTTTCGTTTTTCAGGTGTCGGTTTCGCTACTCGTCAGGTGGGAAACCGGACCAAACCCAACCTGGTCGTGTGTATGGATGATCAAGGGCTCATATGCATGAAGTCGCAGAGCACCTTCAAAACTACTGAGATCAAATTTAAACTGAACGAGTCATTCGAGGAGACCACCGCAGATGATCGAAAGACTACGGTTTGTAATGGAATATTTTCGGAATATTTTCAGTGGTTTGAAGCTATGATATTAAGTTAACTGGCTCGTCTCTCTTTATCTGCAGACTGTCGTGACTCTTGAGAACGGGAAACTTGTGCAAAAACAGTCCTGGGATGGCAAAGAGTCGACGATAGAGAGGGAGGTGACGGATGGAAAATTAATAGCTGTAAGGATGCTCTTTCATTTATTATAAACACGCCATTGTATAGTTAATTACATTATATAATGCTTATAAGATATAAATAAAAAATGTAATTTTATTTTTATTCAACTTAATATATTTCAGTTAATATTCAGGGTTCCCACAGAAAACTGGAAATATCAGGAAACTTTAAAATGGTGATTTCCAGGGCAGAACGGTCATGGAGGCTGCTGTATTAAATATACGATTTTATAATTTTTAATCAACTCTAAAATATTTTCTTCTGCTACAGTTTGCTCTTTGTGTTTGTAATCTTTATAAAATGATTGAAATCCTTATTCAGTAAACATGAACAGCTAAATATGTAATAGAAATTCGCACAAAAATATGAAATAAGCCTGAATATATTTAACTGAACATGATTCTAACTTATTTTTAAGTTATTTTAAAATGTTACCTAATTATTCCCTTCTCAGGTGATAGGGTGCAATATAAATGGAAATAGTCTAGAATAATGTACATTAACGATTAACAAAAATTGTTCTGTGTAAACTAAATGTACAGAACAGTTAGTTGCAGATAGTCTGTGAGTAAATTGTTTCCTATTTGCTTTCTCAGTTGAATTTTATGAGGTATTTATAACCATATCTTCTTTTTGACCAGAAATGCACGATGGGTGATGTGGTGGCTGTAAGGACATATGTGAAGGAGGCATGAAGTTATCCAATCTGGATTTGAAGATGCCAGGCTCAGTTCAATGAGCAAAAAGCCAAAGTGAAACGTTATTTCTCTACTGAAAATCTTATGTTATTTTTGACACCAAAGAAAATGCGTGCTGACCCTTTTAAAATGCATTTATTATCAATCTTAATGGTGCTTGAATAAAGTTGTTTTTATTTGCCTTCAGCTGAGTTGTGGTTTGTTGATCCCTGCTATTTTAACATAGGCTTAGTCAAAATGCATGTGTCAACGTTTTCGAAAAATCTAGGTCAGAGATTTAGCGTTGACTCACAGTAAGGAGTAAACTTCTCATTTGTGCATACTATGAAAGATATCACATAATAGAAGGCGTGACGTTTTCTCATGAGAAACAAGGATTAGGCAATGCCTTCTCACGAATTATATGGTGAGGTTAACTGTCAAATACTACATATCTGTCACATCCATATATCCAAGAAATCATTCAATTAACCACTTTAACTTCATGTCACATCCATATCCAAGAAATCCTTCAATTAACCACTTTAATTTCAACTGCCCTATTGTTCTAGTCTTTCATCTTTTGGAATCCTTACATATCTGTTAACATCTCAGAAAAATGTGTTAAAGTGTGTAATGGTTTAATTATCCACGTAA
Organism: Ctenopharyngodon idella; assembly: GCF_019924925.1. Classification (NCBI taxonomy): domain Eukaryota; kingdom Metazoa; phylum Chordata; class Actinopteri; order Cypriniformes; family Xenocyprididae; genus Ctenopharyngodon; species Ctenopharyngodon idella. The sequence continues at coordinate 23,881,306 of NC_067238.1, forward strand.
GATCTTAGCTAGGCTGACTCCTTGAGGAGCAACAGAATGTATTTTCTCACAGCATTTAAAAATAAACTGAGTAATGCCATTTTAAAACAGTTGAGTTTTGCTTCATGACATGATGTTTATATTATGTTTCTGGCTGTGTATGGAAATCTCTAGAGATTAATAAACAAATTAATAATATTTAACTGTACTGTACTTCTGAATAAAAAGGGCTAGTGATCTGAAATGTCACCTAACTATTTTTAAAAAGCTTCTGTCTGAGATACTCTTCACTAAAAATGAGAGTTTACATCTTGATGGACTGATCATGTGATTTATATTCATTAAACTATCCAAAATGTCCATGTGCATGATCCAGATGGTTCTTGCGTTCCCATGTATTTTTGGCCCTTCACCTCGGTTGGATGAAGACAACAAGAGAGTTACTGTAACAGTGGACTGTGTTCAAGGGTACAGAGGATATGTATTTCTTTCCTCCTTTTAGTCGAACATTTCCCTTTTTGAACATAGTTTTAGCATGCGTAATGAAATTGGAACACAGCGAATCCCTAGAGTCGTCCTTTTGACCTACACAAAGAGCAGAGAATGTTCTACCAGTGGCTACTTTCCCAGGACAGGAAAGTGTAGAGATATACTGATTGTAATTGACTGCAAAAACAGCTGAAACAGGTGGGTTATGGGCCAGCTCTCTCTGTACAGCCTATTCAATAAAAACAATGCATTTTCCTATTACCCAACCTGTACAAAGTTTAAAAGGTGGAAGGTGGTACTAGAAATGTGCTTTGAATGTATGAAGATTTCATTTTTCAGACACATATTATAGTGTTTCCTATCTCATTTGATTCGGATTTGGCCTGATGCACCTCTCATCGCCATGCTGAGATCAGAAGAGCAGAGCATATGGAATGATTTACCTCTTAAAAAGATGTTTGTTGTCATAATAACTGAGCCAAGGCTCAGAGAAGTTAGATGACAAGCAATAGGTTTCATGTTTGTTATTACAGAATTAAGGGAAAGTGCTGTTGCCCCAGTTGTATATAAGAGTTATAAGATTAGACATATAACAAGATAATATGCAGTATTGATTTTGTATGGAAAGAAAACCATGACATGGTATCTGAAGCGTTTCTTTTTACAAAAGATTTTTATGTTTTGTAATATTTGTTGTCATGGCTATGTTTTGTAATATTTTTTAAGAATGTTGCATTGTTGGACGATTATTTATAAATGACATTATTTGTTACACTGCTATGTGGAATACTTGATTCTGAGTGGTCAGTTTATTGCACTGTCAAGCGGTGTATATTTCCAAATATTCGCTGTCATCATAGCAACACTTTATATCATTCTAATCTTCCGCGTACACGAAACCGCCGCTACTTTAATGTCTCTCTTATCCAGTGTTGGAGGTAACGCATTACAAGTAACTTGAGTTAAGTAATCAGATTACTTTTTCAAGTAACTAGTAACCAACCCAGTCTCATTAGAAAAACGTACCTGTGGGAACGTTTTCATGAGTCGCAAAATACGCACCAATACGTACATATCACTGCAGTTTCGATGTGAAATGTCCACTGAGAGGCGCTAAAAGCATGTTCATTTTTTTGCCGGAACAGATAAACGTGAATATGGTACGTTTTTATGACGCTGGTTTTTATACAAATCTCCGCAGTTCTGATTTGAAATTTGCACTCCGCTGCGTTTTAAAATAACGTAGCCTACCACCAACACTATACCTAAACCTACCCGATAGTGTTAACAAAAGCAAACGTAACATAAAAAGCATCCGTAATCGTGCCGTTTTAGCTTGTTTATATCGCTCTCTGAGCTTTTTTTTTTTTTTTTTTTACCATGACTCGCCTTTCACGGGATTCGTACCGAGGGCTTCCTCATCTTAAGTACAATTCCGTATCAGCTGAGCTACCGAGCAAACTTGTTATGTCAGGAAAGTGAAACATATGGAGCTGGTTAAGTGACGCAAAGTCCAAAATATATTCGTTTACAAATCGTTTTGAAGTCATAACATAATATTGTGCAAGGAGACATGAAAACGAGTCTTTATTAATCCATAATCTGACGCCGTAGTCGTAACTGTGTATGAAAACGATTAAAAGCGCTTGCCGTTTTACTGCCTCTAGTGTTCATTTCTGTTGGAAACTGCAGTGATATGTACACACTGGTACGTATTCTGGCAACTCGCGAAAACGTTCCAACAGGTACGTCTTTCCTATGAGACCAGGTTGAAAGTAACGCATTACTTTTTCAACTTACAACAAAATATCTAAGTTACTTTTTCACATTTATTGACTAACAGCTCTAAAAACATGACTAAAAACATGATGGTTATTGTAGTTCTAGACTAAATGTGAACATTTACTCATCTCACTTCCACGAAAACATTCAGTATTCCTCAAAATGAATTAAAAACAGTGAAGTGCAACCTCAGAATTTTATGCAAACCTGTAATAATTAACTATATTAAATTACACAAATATACTTTATGTATTTAAGCTCACTTTATTAACCAGTGTCTTTGCTGCTGACCTTCAATGATCTAATTCAACCATACCAATACGAAAAAAATTCCTTTAGATTAGATTTAGAAATGATACAGTGTTGAACTTCCTTCACCTGTACCCTATTCTTCTTTAATCCAGAATGGCAGCACAGCTGAAAGGTTAGTTTGAGCTGCGCCCTCTACTGTACAGGCATGAATTTGCATTTCACTTTTGGTGTGAAAGGGCCTTAACATTTGCCAAAAATATAACTTTTTTGTTGTTTTTAAAAAACAAACAAGCAAGCCCGGCCCAGGTGAAAAAAAGTAATGCAAAAGTAATGTAACGCATTACTTTTCATAAAAAGTAACTAAGTAACGTAATTACTTTTTTAGGGAGTAACACAATATTGTAATGCATTACTTTAAAAGTAACTTTCATCAACCTGTCGCTCACATGAGATCACAGCAATACAGCATTGCCAAGTCTGCAGTTTTCCCACGTAATTGTGCTACTTTTACACTGTTGCTTCTGCACTATTTTTTTTTTTATTTTTACAGAATGAGATTTTTACCCCCCGGAATGAGATTTTTACCGGGGGACCCAAGGGAATGTGATATTGGACTAGTTTTGACCGTGTTTGGGCTACTTTTAATGAGAAACCTTGCAGCAATAGCAAACCAAAACAATTTCTAACAAAATTCCAGATGGACAAAATCAAGTCCTGCCCTACAATTTCTCTTGTTCGAGAAGCCGTTTCACTCGTATATGTGTCACAATAGGGAAGACTATAGCAGCTTCGATTTCATGGTGACTTTAATAGACTATTTTGTTTAATTGTGGAGGAATTACAATAATATACAGGTAAAGTTATTAATAAATTTCTATATTTTAAAATATTTTTATGCATTGATTAATTCGGTAAATCTCCATGTAACAAGGTAGGTTATGTAGTAAGCTGGTCATTATTGACTGGATCTTGTGAGCGTCTGTGTATTGCATTATGGGTGTGTGCACAGCTTGCGGGATGTCTCAGTATTGTGTGTCAGATTCAGAGGGGTCCTGTCTTAGTGTGTTGACATGCGGACTGTTTTGCTTGTGCAGATAACACTACAGGAATGAAATCATATCCTTTGAGTAACATCTGGAAAGCTGCACAGCAGGAGAGTGATCGCACCCTTCCGTTCACTTTACTTACACTGGAACGGACAATCATTATCGGCCTGTGTCTGAGATCAGGGCCAAGGTTACAGTCCCTCACACTGCAATAAAACAGCTTCCTCTGTTATTCACCTATCAGAAGAGCTTCTTTCAAACAGCGAAGGCTATAAAACCTATAGAGACCTGCAGGCTTATCCGATAATAGTCAGTTAGCATGTCTGTAATGTTCACTATTTTATCAATATTAATCTTCCTGAGGCCTACCATGACCTCTGTGTTTTAATTAGTCAATTCATGCCTTCACAACAGATATGTTGTTGCAAAATGCTTTGATTTGCAAATCAATCTGTCGACATAGCTGCTGAAAAGGGTTTTGAGTTCACTTCAGTTGCCTGGTGCTATGTGTCAGTTGTTGAGTCAGGCTGATATCAGCAGGGGCTTCTGGGAAGCTTGTTGCTATGCAACTAGCCTGTTGGACTTCAAATCCAGCTCAGAACGAAAAGAGCGGCAGTGGTCTCTGAAGGAGGGACGTCTGTGGCCAAAGAATCCATTTATTAGTACATGCTTGCAGGAAACTGGTCTGAAAGATTTGAGTACATAGCTGACCTCATGCTTTAGCAGTCTTGAGAAATGGCTCTAAATGCAAGAAAACTTTCTCTCATAGTTCAAAATTAAATGAACAAAAATTAGACAGAGTGTGTGGTAATTACGAGACATATAATCTAAAAAATGCTCAAAGAGATATAGTTGACTTATTTTTTCTATTTGCTACGGAGCCTCGCACCTGCAGGAAATAAATAGTAGGCTAAACGAAAATAGTAAATCGTGCGCACGATTTAGTGAATCGAGGGAACGGAATAGTAAATCGTGCGCACGTTAAAGTAAAGGCCCAGGTATAATTCACTTTCCGCGCACGGACGCGTCTCGCGCATCTTTCAAAGTATACTAACCACGGATGCGCGCGGATGACCGAGTTCGACACATGCGCAGTACAATTTTTTCTATGCTTGTACCAGACATCGTGTCATCAGCCGGACATTCGCTGGGCAGGATCGGAGAAGAAAAATAGTCCATCCACCATTGCAACATAGTTCAGAAGATACACCAAGAGAAAAGGAATCAACAACGATGGAGAAAGCATGCTTATGAGTTTACTCGTCTTGTTTTTGAATCGCTCTTTACACACTCTTCTTCGACGACTGCACATTGTGCTCAGTACTGTGCGTATTGCCACCTAGTGGACTCTTCTGTCCTGCTTGCGCATGCGCTGTTGCACGCCGAAGTATACCCGGGGCTTAAATCGTGCGCACGATTTAGTGAATCGAGGGAACGAAGTAGTAAATAGTATTTAGCAAATCAAGGCGAACGGAATAATAAATCGTGCGCACGATTTAGCAAATCAAGGGAACGGAATAGTAAATCGTGCGGATGATTTAGTGAATCGAGGGAACAGAATAGTAAATCTTGCGCATGATTTAGCGAATTGAAGGAACAGAATAGTAAATCGTGCGCACGATTTAGTGAATCGTGGGAACAAAATAGTAAATTGTGCGCACGATTTAGTGAATGGAGGGAACAAAATAGTAAATCGTATTTAGCAAATCAAGGGAACGGAATAGTAAATCGTGCAGACGATTTAGGGAATCGAGGGAACGGAATAGTAAATCGTGCGCAAAATTTAGCAAATCGAGGGAACGAAATAGTAAATCGCGCACACAATTTAGCGAATCAGGGGAACAGAATAGCAAATCGTGTCCATAATTTAGCGAATCGAGGGAACGAAATAGTAAATCGTGTGCAACAAAAGAGCAAATCATGTGCACGATTTAGCAAATCGAGGGAATGGAATAGTAAATCCTGCGCACGATTTAGCAAATCAAGGGAACGAAATAGTCAATTATGCGCACAATTTAGCAAATTGAGGGAACAAAATAGTAAATCGTATTTAGCCAATCGAGGGAATGAAATGGTAAATCCTGCGCACGATTTAGTAAATCATGGTAACAAATTAGTAAATCGTTTGCTACTCGTATGTTGTTGTTGTTGTTGTTTTTGTGCAACACAAAATGAGATGTTGTTTTGCACAATGTCTGAGCTGTGCTTCCACAAAAAAAATTGATGGTAATTCACTTTAAAATCTGCTTTTGTGTTCCATGGGGAAAAATAAAATAATCCAGTTTTGGAATATATTTTGAGTAAATAAACTAAATTAACTAACCAACTAAATAAATAAATAAACATTAAAAAAAAAATATTGAAAAATGAAATTGTTCACTGTTCCTTTAATGCAATACTGTTATTCAATATTTTAAACCAAACACAGATAATTTCATTAACATATTTTTTGATATTACACGCATTCTCTCTGCTTTTTTGCATTTGCTTTTAGACTAAAAGAGAAAGATTTCTTGCTTTTGCATTCATTACTCAAGTCTTCTAAATAATGAGGTCAGCTTTGTTTAAGAACACTCCAATCTGTCCAAACTCTCCCTTTAACCTTGATATGTGGGATGTGTCATGAAGAGAGTTTTAACTGATTTCCTTCCTCATCCTTTGGATTCAGTGAGGACATGTGATCTGTAATCCCATACAGAGCACTGCTCAGTAGGAGCCCATATAGTACAACATCAAAAAAGGGGCCAGTCAAAACAATCACAGATGTTCATCCTACAATAATTGTATAGGGGTTTCTCAAGGGCACAATGGTAATAGAACACAATTGTGACCTTGAAACTCTTGACTATTGAATGTTAAATCCACAATGTGTTAACCATTAGGCTTTCCCGTCCCAATTTCTGTTCAGCATGCAAACTTTCACTTGCAAATTAGATCTATAGCTTTAATGCTATGTGGAAGCTTGAGGACTACGTGTGCTTGTTACCAGATTTTCTGGAACACCGTGAATCTTCCCATTTGGGACCAGATAAAGCACAAAAGGAAGATCTTTGGAATTCTGTTTAGAATTCCTGTTAGATATAGTTTGAGGAACATCATCTCAGATAAGAGAATGTGCATGTGGGAGTTAAATCTCATTTCAACCCATCTTACTTTAAGGCTGTGAATATGACATTTTACACAAATATGGTACATAATAAGTCTTAAAATTCTTTACAATTAAAAATGCATTTTTTCTTTTTCAACATGTTCAGTGAAAAAAGAGGTTTTGCCTTCAGAAAATGTTGACTGTCAATCTCAGGTAGTCAAATTATTTTTTCTATGAAGTGTTTACTCTTTTCTTGTCATTTAATTTTTTTTTCTTTTTGTGAATGCAACAAACATGAAGAAAAATAAGAAGAAATATATATATATATATATATATATATATAAATATATATTTATATATATAAAATTGTAACACACTGTATATTTCACATAAATCAAAGAACAGTTGTTTGATAATTTTTCCAAAAATTAATGGTTGAATGTTTGAGCTTGACAAATGAAGTCAACACTAAAATTTGTGTACAAATTGAGAAAATGCCTTGACATGTAGAGTCCAAATGATTTTGTCCTGGTTGTCACAATTCTATGGATTTTTTAAAGGAATCAATGGGAATGTGGGAAAATCATATTGTAACAGCTTGCACACACACACACAAATATATATATACCATATGTATACCACCTCTCCTGGCAATTCATAACTATTTTATGTTTTGGTGAATTGGTGTTATATTTTTCTAAAAAGCATATGTTTCTATATGAATCACATAAATCACCACCTCATAAAATAGTTATTTTCTCATGAGATTGGGTTGGACAGACCAAATTCAAAAAGGGACTTTAATGTGTTAATAACAATATACTTTTGAAGCAATGTTAATTGTAAGTTATAAATTATTAATTTAAAAAAACAACAACATATGATTTGTGCCTCTAATGCTTTGAATTTGTACCCTATTTTTGGGCAGGGCCATATAAATCCACTCAGGTCCTTTTACCCATTATGATCCTGTCAATGAAATGCCTGTTATGTTCTGAATGAAAAAAGTTCTCCAAACCCTTTCCGTCAACGTCTTTCAATACATGGCAAGCAATGAAAAAGTACTTTTTTCCTGTTGAAGCGAGGGAATTTGACGTTTAAGCATCATAATATGTTGCCTGTAGTTTATATAAAAAAGAGATATATCTATGTGTTTTTATTTTTAAGAGCACAAGTCTAGAGAACAATAGCTCTGTGAACACCCTTTAATTACTTACAAACACGTACTTCCACTTGCTGTAGGGGGGAGATAACATGGGTCTGTGATAGCTCAGAGGAAAAGGAAGCTATAAGTCATTCACTGACCTTTCTTCTTACTGCTTGTAAACAAAACACTTACGGTTGTACTTGAATTTAACCCCTGAATCCTCAAGGATTGAGATTTATTTGAAACACCAAACAGGATTTGGTGTAATTTAGGTCAAGTTCACCAATATATCACAACCAAGTCGTGCCTAGAGATCAATGCTATTTCAAGAATGACAGATTTAACCCATTACATTGTTGCTCAGTGCTCTAAATGTGGAATACAAAGCAACTTTGAAGTGACGGCTGCTTGTCTTCGGCTTTGTCTGCACACAGCTGCAAGTATAGCAAATAAACATATACAAATGTCAGATGTTCTGGAATGCTTTATGTCTTTTCCCACGGCTAACTTTTGATCTAGAGAAGCCGAGGGGGAAGCAGCTCATGTGATCAGACAGGCAGGGCCACATATAGGGCTGAGAGGTACTGAATGGGCAACCGAAAGGGAGGTGGTGGGTGGTATATGAGCTCTGACCGCATGACGCCAAGCCCCTAACATTAGTGCTCACCTCTGAAATGCTGGAAAGCTGACATAATTAACTTAATGGGGTCTCTGTGTCAAAAAATGACCACAAATCTTATAAAAAAAGGATTTGCGTGCTCTTAGTTCTCAGTTAAGGAACAACAGTACGTAAGCAGACGACGTAAGCAGTAAAGGAACCTGCTTTTTTCCTTTTTTTTTTTTTTTTTTTTTTTAAATATGGGTAGATGTCATACTTTTAATTCATATTATGTGAGAGACTACATGTACTTTTACATGGAATTGTTGTATTTTTAAACAAAACAAAAACCAAAGCCCTAACAGAACAGAAAAACAAAACAAACAAACAAAACATAGAATTTTTGTACTTTTAAAACCAAAACAGAACAGAAAAACAAAACAAACAAACAAAACATAGAATTTTTGTACTTTTAAAACCAAAACAGAACAGAAAAACAAAACAAACAAACAAAACATAGAATTTTTGTACTTTTAAAACCAAAACAGAACAGAAAAACAAAACAAACAAACAAAACATAGAATTTTTGTACTTTTAAAACCAAAACAGAACAGAAAACAAACAAACAAACAAAACAGAATTTTTGTACTTTCAAACAAAACAAAACAGAACAAACAAAATAAATAAATAAATAAATAAAAACAACATGGGAATTTTGTACTTTTAAACAAAACAAAAACCAAAACCCAGAAAAACAAAACAAACAAAACATAAAATTTTTGTACTTTTAAAACCAAAACAGAGCAGAACCAAAAAAGCAAACAAACAAAACAGAATTTTTGTACTTAAAAAAAAAAAAAAAACAGAACAAAATAAATAAATAAATAAAAACAACAACATGGAAATTTTGTACTTTTAAACAAAACAAAAACCAAACAGAACAGAACAGAAAAACAAAACAAAACAAACAGATCGTTTTGTATTTTTAAAAACAGAACCGAACAAAAAATCCAACAAACAAACAAAACAGAATTTTTGTACTTTTAAACAAAACAGAACAATAATAAAATACAAAATAAATAAATAATTTGTCACACCACCAGACTATTTAAAATGAAATAGTGAAGGCTTAAAAGAAGAAACAGTGAAGTGTTTATCAGAGACTAGTGTATTTAATAAAGACAATGACTTCAAATATAGTAGACATTTCTGAAGTAAATGACTCACAATATCATGTGGTACATGTCTGAGGTTAAATCTCGGTGTGAGTGTGCTGATATCACATGATTTCCTGCACCGTCACCACATTTTCTTAAACTCTCAACATCAACGCTGAAATAACAGCATTTAAACCACCAACAGTCTAGATTGGAGATATGAGATTATAAGAAAACAATTCAGCAAAGAACAGATGTATCACTGCATGAAGGAATTTTATAACTTGAAATCATTCACGTTTTCAAGGTCATTATGCTATAAGAGTTCAGAAATAATAGCTTTCATTTAAACCAAAATACTTTTTTTTCTACATCACTCAACATATGCGAAACTGCAAATGCAAACATTCATTTATATAGTAATTACATACAAAGTTTGTTTTTACCCCAGTTATTAATCAAAAGATGTGAGTATTGAATGGCGGAAGATCGGGAGGGTTTGTGCTGTTGTTGCATGCAGGAAAGTTGACTCCTCATTTGGAGTCAACTTTCCTGTCCTCACTCACACCCTGATTTGGGTGTGAGTGAGGACAGCAAAGAGCTTAACTTGTATGGGCTACAGGCTGTGACAACGCCTGTTCACATCAAGAACGATAACTATAAAGATAACTATATTAGCGTCCACAATAACACACGATATCTTTCTGTTTATTATTCGGTTGTTAAGTCTGGATCTAGATCCAACTCCTCCCACTTTACATATCCCTAAACCTACCCGTCTCCGCCCCCTGGCCCTAAACCTACCCATCTCCACCCCCTGGTTCTAGATCCAACTCCTCCCACTTTACATATACCTTAACCTACCCGACTCCGCCCCCTGGATCTCGAGTGTTCTGCAGTGAGGGGCTACTGCCCGGAAACGGCGTTCCTTACGTCACGACTTAACAAGCGGATAAGCGCGCTGCAGTTTTGTCGTCTGCCGCTTTAAATGCTCGCGCTATTTAAAGTCTAGTGGTTTCTGATTGGCTGTCATTGTTTTTAATTGTTCAGCAACAACAACAAAAAATCGTTCCAAAGATATTTTTTTCACTGTGCAGTTATCGTTATAGTTGTGGTGTGGACTCTGCTATTCTTTTTATATTTAAATGATTGTTAGAACAATATCTTTATCGTTATCGTTATAGTAGTAATGGGAGAAACGAAGCTTTTCGAAGCTTCGAATCAATTGAACTAATTGCTTCGCCAAATGATTCATTGTTTCGAAGCGTTCAAAACTGTGTAAATGCAACAAAAACTCAGGCCAAACATGCATAAAACTGCTTTTAAAAACCCATTTCAAGTGTTTTATTGAAAGTATAATCTATCAAATACAATTAACTAATTATCTAATATTATTAAATATTAAGTGTCTATGTAATATGTTCTTTTATCAATTTTCAGGGCTTGCCCTGTTGAAAAAAACAGTGTATGCTGGTTAGGTATGTTTTGAAGCATGGAAGCTGGTTTGAGCTGGTTTATGCTGGTCCTTAGCTGGTTTGAGCTGATCATGAGCTGGTTTAAGCTGGTCAAGTGCTGGTCCTAGCCCCTAAGTAACTAGCTCCAGCTCAGGACCAGCACTTGACCAGCTTAAACCAGCTAAAGACCAGCATAAACCAGCTCAAACCAGCTTCCATGCTTCAAAACATACCTAACCATCATATGCTGTTTTTTTCAACAGGGTGTTTGTTCTATGGATGGCTCAGCTGAACAGGCCAATAAGAGACTATTAACTACTATTGTTCCTTTTAATTATAAAAATGTCTCATTACATCTACAAGTGCATAAAACTGATCAGAGATCAGGTAAAAACCATACTTTTTCAAGGGTTCGCCGCTGGGTGGCGAATCTCAGTGAATCTGCATTATTCATGGGTTCACAGAGATCGCCCCCAGTGGTGAGCCATTGAAATTTCGAAAGGTTTGGAAACAGTTGTGACATAACGAAGCCTTGTTTACTGAAATCACGTGACTTTGGCAGTTTGAAACACGCTCCGAACCAATAATGCAAAACAAAAGATTCATAAAAGTTTCAAAGCTTCATGAAGCAGTGTTTCGAAAGCACCCATCACAACGTTATAGTTATCGTCCTTGGTGTGAACAGGCAATGGTCTCTTTAAGAAATGCTTTGAATTAACCATGAGATGATAAAGGAAAACAGATGTTTAACATTTAAATGTTCTTTAATTGTGTAGATCATTTGTTAACATACATGACACAGAGGTCAGCAAAGGTTTTGAGTCTCTAGTTGACTCAGACATTGCACAGCTCTTGACACAATCACAATAGTAACAAAGTTCAAGTATAACACAATAAATTTGAGTGTATCATGTCCTCCTCTGCATTTACTGTGTGATTTCATTTTGAATACTTTAACCCCTCGTGATTCTTCGCTTCAAACCGTGCAGGTACTGTGATTATCTGTGTATCGACAGCAGCCAGACACACTCATACACCTCGCTCGTAATCCTCAGCCGGTGACAGGTTCTATGCAGGTCAGCGTTTGCTAGACACAGCTTTTATTTGCCCCTGATTATTTCTGTGCAAGTCACCTCACATCCTGTCAGGGGTGATCATCCTCACATGGGCTGATTCTGTTCCGCCTGGGGGCCTCTATTCAGGGCCCAGCACAGTCACTAGGCCGGCCAGACCTAACTCACAGGCCCAGGGCAGCCCAGTCAGCAAATACACCACCAAGAGAGAATGAGAGCAACACACAGACATAAATACATCACAGTCTTTTAACAGCTGGCCACCACAACAAGCATCCAGGGACAAAACAGGGTTGTTTCCGGCAGACAGTTTTTGAAGCCGTCTACCTTTGATCCTTTTGCATTGACATGTGGATGTCTAGATAAGCACAATTAACTTTAGCCAGTCAGTACACCTACTAAAAGCTGAAACTCAATTTAGGACTGCTCGCAAGTAGAGTTTATGCTCCCTTTTTAAAATAAAATAACTTTTAAGTTTGAGAATCTGTGTCATTACATTTATTTAGGTCACTATTTGATAATACAGAGATCAATTTAAATGTATTGAGAATTAACCAGTTCAATTCCGTCACTGCAAAATCATACGAATGACATTGTCGCCACCTAGTGGTGATGAGTCTAGACAAGTTTCACTTCTATTTGAGGACTTTTTTTTTATTGTCAAGGAAATTACAATTTTTATTAATGTATAAACGAAATTGTCATTTTAAGGTCCTGTTTTTATTTATTTATTTACCTTTTCATTTTAAACGGTCATTCAGTGTGACTAATTATTTTATAATTATTTTATAAAAATACAAACATTCCATATATATATATATATATATATATATATATACACTCGCTATACTCAAAAAGTAATTTAAATCAAATTTTGCTATTTTACTATATATATATATATATATATATATATAATTATTTTACTATATATATATATATACACACTCGCTATACTCAAAAAGTAATTTAAATCAAATTTTGCAATTTTACTATATATATATATACATATATATATATATATATATATATATATAGTAAAATAATTAGCAAAATTTTTAAACTTTTTGAGTATAGTGAGTGTTAAAAATACCAAACTTACCAAACTTCCAAAAATAAATAATTATTTTTATAAATTATACTAGTAGTCTACCACTACCACTGTATTATTTTCTAATTTTCCAAAAGTTTCAGATAAATCATTTTTGTAGTGCTTTTAATAATAATAATAATAATAATAATAATAAAAGTTAGATGAGAAAATAGCAAGTTTTCATCAATGTGTATCGTCAAGGATATAATTATGATAATAATTATTTTATTGTTTAATTATAGTAATTATTTTATCATAACTCCTGAATCTCAAACAGTAGAGTGTGGTGCTTGCAATGCAAAGGTCATGGGTTCGATTCCCAAGGAATGCATGAATGATGAACTGATTAAATGTATAACTTTAGGCTAATTAAAGGGATAGTTCACCCAAAAATGAAAATTCTGTCATCATTTACTCACCCTCAAGCTGTTCCAAACCTGTATAAATATATTTGTTCTGCTGAACACAAAGGAAGATATTTTGAAGAAAGTTTGTCCAGGCCACTTTGGGGTGACTTCCATAGTAGGACAGAGCAAAGAAATTTATACAGGTTTGGAACAACCTGAGGGTGATCAAATGAAGACAGAATTTTCATTTTTGGGTGAACTAACCATTTAATGCAATGTAAGCTAAGTCACTTTAGATAAAAAGAGTCAGCCAAATGCATAGAGTTTTAGATTAATCATGACTGTCTTTTCTTTGATTGCGTTACATCCTTTACAGTCTATGCTACATCCTAATGGTCTTTGCAGCCTGCACCACTATTGGACATCACAGGGGTGCACAAACAGTTGATGTAGTTTAATTTTGAGTTACTTGCACAATTTGTGTCTTTTGTAGCAGACATGTCTTTTTGCTATGATAAATGTAATTATAGAAACTGTCTTAGGCTTTTACAGCGAAAAACACCAACTCCAAATATATTAGCATAGTGGTATATTCTGGCTTGAATGAGCAGTTGTCATGGCCGCTGCCTGAGGAGATTAGCCTCTATAGGAAGTGGAAGTCTAAATAAGATTAATAAAAGGAGTCAGCATGACAGCGGATAGTACAGAAGAAACGGTCAAAAACCGTCAGGAATCCGATAACAGTGACAACATGACAACGACTGAATACTGCGCGCAGCTGCAGCAGTGGATGTGGCGCTATTACTGTGGCTATGCGAGCTGGCAGAGTTGGGTGTTCATGTCCGCGCCGCTGTTTCCTCCGCCTCAGTTCGGTTGCCAGGCACCCGGCAGCTCCACATCTGCATATTCCGCGACGCCCGCTGACATCGCCGCCTGGTATAACCAGACGAGCCCACCGTCAAGCCGTCCAGCAGCTATTGCCACATCCAGCACTGCTGACAGAGGACCAGCACAGCCTGCAGGTAGCTGTCAATACAATGCTCTGAGGAGATGGAGTAATTAGTTGCATCAGTAAACACACGTTAACTTACGTTCATGAAGAAATGAACTAAATTCATTTACATTTTATGTATATCTCCATAATCCCCAGCTTTGTGTACTTTTAGTATTATATAACCCATTTACATACTATTTTAAGTGCATTAAAGGTGTCTTTACACAGCAAGACTGCATGCACTCTGCCTATGCAATATTGCATAACCTGATATTGCTGAGTTCAACATGTTCCTGGGTCAACATTTTTGTTGATCCTGGAACAACATTTAAATCAACCAATCAGATTTAAGGGACAAGTTTACAGATTATGTCAAGTTTAGGCTTAAAATCATGAATTGGTGCTTCTACATCAGTGTTATTCATCTATCATTTCCCTCTGATTTTTGGGATAACTTATGGGTAGGGTTAGGTTTAGGGGTAGGAATAGGGTTAAGACAAAATTTTCAGACTAGAATGTTGTTCCAGGATCAACAAAATATGTTGACCCAGGAACGCATCTAACTCAGCAATATCAGGACGTGCATGCAATATTCAGTGTAAAGAGACATAATGATGTATAAAAACCAGATTAAATTATGCCTGCTGCTCTGCTCTGACCTTCCTAATAACAAAGTATGCAGCTGAAATTGCTGTGTAAATGCATTTATGCCAGTTCTGAGTAGCATTAAACAGTCTGTGTAACGCTTAAAAGCCACTTCTGAAGCGCTTCTGTGCCACATTTTCACTAAGGTGTATGCTGCAGTCTTACACCACATATAAATGAAAGTAACCGTCATAAAATACATATTACTGTAATAGCCATGACACACAATGATGCCTGCACAGCACCTATATAGCACCAACATTAGTGTACATGCCACATATTATCTGATAGTGGAAGAATTAAACTTGAGAATTCACACTGAGGTTTGTTGAATTTCATGTGAAAATCAAAGTATTTGATAAATGTATGTCTGCCTAGGACTGGCACTCTCTGTCCTAACTTCGTTTTTTCTCTTTCAGGTAGAGAGTACACCATCCCCTCCCCTTTGCGTAGATTTCTGGCTGAAACTGTGGATTTCTTCCTTCTCTTCTGTGTAAAGGCAACCATAGTGTTGTGGATCATGCATCTCAGTGGAATGAAGTGAGTTGAGAAGTTTTTTTAGAACCAAAATGCTAACAAAAGTTATTTTAAATTGTAATAATATTTCACAGTATTACTGTCTTTACTGTATCTTTGAGCAAATAAATGCTGCGTTGGTGAGCATAAGAGACTTCTTTCATAACTGACTCCAAACTGTATATACAGTATATTGTGTAATGACAGTTCATATGTCTTTGATCTTCTGAACAGGGATATTTCCAAATTCATGATGCAGTTTATTGTGGAAGAGATTGATGAGACCACATCTTTGGAGGACCTGCAAAAGATGATGGCCGTGGCTTTAGCATACAGAGTCCTTGTGTGCGTCTATGAAGTGAGTGAGTCTCTGCAAGCTTCTTGAATCATTTGTCTTCCATTTTATAAGCCTTGTCTCTCAATCTGTTTTAATTTACTTTTTTAAATGATTAAATGATTATTAATTCCATCCTCATTATCTTGTCACTTGGTAACAATATCCGGTGCAAAGCCTCTGTAGTCTAGAATAGGTTTGAATGAGTTTGTGGTTTTAGACAGCTCACACATTCCTTCAGCCTGTGTTCTTTATCTGCAGATCATCTGTATTTGGGGAGCTGGAGGTGCCACTCCGGGAAAGTTCCTGCTGGGTCTTCGAGTCGTCACATGTGATACGACAGTCCTAGTGCAGCCGAATCGGGTTTTGGTGGTACCGGCATCCAATGTCAGCTTATCTGCGTGAGTTATGCATGTATTTATAATGCATGGGCGGACAAACATATATATATATACACCGATCAGGCATAACATTATGACCACCTTCCTAATATTGTGTTGGTCCCCCTTTTGCTGCCAAAACAGCCCTGACCCATTGAGGCATAGACTCCACTAGACCCCTGAAAGGTGTGCTGTGGTATCTGGCACGAAGATGTTAGCAGCAGATCCCTTAAGTCCTGTAAGTTGTGAGGCGGGGCCTCTATGGGTCGGACTTGTTTGTTCAGCACATCACACAGATGCTTGATTGGATTGAGATCTGGGGAATTTGGAGACCAAGTCAACACCTTAAACTCATTGTTGTGCTCCTCAAATGTTCCTGAACCATTTTTGCTTTGTGGCAGAGCGCATTATCCTCCTGAAAGAGGCCACAGCCACCAGAGAATACCGTTTCCATGAAAGGGTGTACAGGGTCTGTAACAGTGCTTAGGTAGGTGGGATGTGTCAAAGTAACATCCACATGGATGGCAGGACCCAAGGATTCCCAGCAGAACATTGCCCAAAGCATCACACTGCCTCCGCCAGCTTGCCTTCTTCCCATAGTGCATCCTGGTGCCGTGTGTTCCCCAGGTAAGTAACGCACACGCACCCGGCCATCCACGTGATGTAAAAGAAACGTGATTCATCAGACCAGGCCACCTTCTTCCATTGCTGCGTGGTCCAGTTCTGATGCTCGCGTGCCCACTGTTGGCGCTTTTGGTGGTGGACAGGGGTCAGCATGGGCACCCTGACTGTTCTGTGGCTATGCAGCCCCATACGCAACAAACTGTGATGCACTGTGTACTCTGACGCCTTTCTGTCAGAACCAGCATTAACTTCTTGAGCAATTTGAGCTACAGTAGCTCGTCTGTTGGATCGGACCACGTGGGCCAGCCTTCACGTGCATCAGTGAGCCTTGGCCGCCCATGACCCTGTCGCCGGTTCACCACTGTTCCTTCCTTGGACCACTTTTGATAATACTGACCACTGCAGACCAGGAACACCCCACAAGAGCTGCAGTTTTAAAGATGCTCTGACCCAGTCGTCTAGCCATCACAATTTGGCCCTTGTCAAACTCAAATCCTTACACTTGCCCATTTTTCCTTCTTCTAACACATCAAATTTGAGGACAGAATGTTCACTTGCTGCCTAATATATCCCACCCACTAACAGGTGCCGTGATGAAGAGATAATCAGTGTTATTCACTTCACCTGTCAGTGGTCATAATGTTATGCCTGATCGGTATATATATCTGTATATATATAGCATAATAATGTATTAAAAGTATTTTAATTTATTTATTTTTCTTTCATTTTGCAGGTCCACAGTACGGGCCTTAAATAAAAACTTCTCCATCGCCTTCCTGTTCCCTATCTTTATCACGCTACTCTTTTTCCAACACAACAGAACTGTTTATGACGTTGTGGCTGGAACCATCGTGGTTCGGAGGAGAAGAGCCAGATGACCGTCTGTTTGTGTCAAAGTCATGTGAAAACAACCCCTGTCAAACATCAAGCGCTTACAGATGTTCTCAGTATTTTGTTTGAAAATATCAGCATAGTATGTACTGCAGATTTGCACTAATGATCCCTGTATTAAAATCTGATTACATAGCTATTGTTTACAACACTGAGAAATATCTGCTTTCTTAGAGATGTTACTGATCTTGTAACAGACAGTATTTCGTGTTGAAGAATGATGAGTGATATCAAGCTCAAGACACATGTTTTACGTGGACATGCTTGGAAATTTCATCCGAGTGGAATGTTTGACTCTAAACACCAGTTTAATCCACAAGGTTTTCATAACTTCTCCCCAGATTCAAGGTTTATGGCCCAGACGAGTCTGTTATTAATCTTACCAAAGGCAGGGAATTGAGCTCGCATTCATCACGTATTCTTCCACACATGCTTGCAGCCGTCCGGAATGTTCCATTCCTGTTGTAAATTCAGTCGGTGGCTGATATGCCTCACTACATTTCTCAGGGTTTCTTAAAAACCTGTTGTACGTGTCCTGTGTTTCAGTTATGATCTTTGATATGTAAAGAATTAAGTGAAATTCACATTATCTGCCCTACAGTATTAGGTATGCTAAACACATCAGCTGTTCTGATTTTTCACGGTGCATGGTTCATAAAAATATATTAAAATCCTTGAAGACAATATTCTCTGGGATGTATTATCTTTCTCATGTCTTAGTATCACTGAGATACAAATGTAGTTTTTATTCATATTTTGTTTTTATTATTTTTATTTTTACATTGTCATTGAAAGTTTTAGTAATTTTGTTATTAGTTGATAAAATGTCAATAGTTTTAATTAATTTTTATTTCAGTTTTAGTTTTAATTATTTTAGTACGTCAAGTTAAAATTGAAATATTAAATGAAAATTAGAAATGTTGCCTTGGCAACTAGCTGACATAAAATATAAGTTTAAATTTAATAGGTTTAAGCTTTTTATATTTTTATTTTAGTTAACATTCATTTTGTTTCAAGTAACTAGAAGGGTTTTTAATGGTTTTAGTTTTAGTTAGCAATAATAACTGGTCATACCATATCAGTACAAGGTTAAGAATAATGAAATTACTGTACAGTAGAGAATTAAAACAAACAATGCTTCTTGATAACCACTAGGTGGTGATATTTGTTTATAAACACATGCTGGAACCCTAATTTGACAATCATAGTGGTGAGTTCTTTGAAATGCAAAGCAAATGTCCTTCGGCATCGTTAAATTACACAGTCACATTCCATAGATAGTGAGTCCACATTTACACAAGCCAATGATCACATGCCAATCAGGCAAAAACTGTAAAATTGCATTGTTTTGGTAAGAATGACTCACTGAGGATTTAGTTATTTGAAAAATATATTTCATCCACAGCCATAAGGCCTGTTTTTTTTTTGTCTTTCTGTTTGCCCATTCTGGTCTCTCCGAAGGTCTTGGAGTCCCAGAGGCAATTCCTCATAATCAAAACCTTGTGGACCAAATGAAGAAAACAGACACAAGGATTGTCTTAGGACAAATGTGCACACCAACATGCACTCACAAACACTTACAAAGTCTGATAAAGCAAGGTTTTGAACAAACATCACAAGATGATACAAGTTCATCTGATGATACACATCTGATAATAAACAGTGAATTTGTAGTCTTGTGCAGCAGGAGTTTCTTTTTATATGCACTAATGGCACTTAAAAGGTCCTCAGTGATTTTTCCTTTAAAAAAAAATAAAAAGGTAAATGTTTAAAGTACAGTCACATGAGATGTACTGCAGTCATATATAACCTAATAAAAGCTGTTTAATTTTACATGAGCAGGTCATCTCATAGAGGCAGCCATTTTGAGATCACATGACCAGCTGAATACTACTCACTTTATCCCAGAAATCCCCTTATTATTGGACACCTTCAGTCACAGAATAAATGAATAAAGGCTAACTGCATATAGCACTCTTCTACGATAGAATCACTAATCACAAACTTTTGCTGTGATTCGTTTATACTGCATCCAAACCACTAGGTGTCAGTACAGGCCTAAGTATAAGACTTGGCAACATAAAAATGATAAAGGCTGTGTCCGAAATCTCATATGCTGTGTTCGAAATCGCCCCCTATACCCTTATTCACTATTCCCTACATTACTCCACTAATATAGTCCACTTGAAGGAGTGAATGAAACGAGTGAGTGAATTTGGAGTTTGTGCTGTTGTTTAATAATCTTTTGAAATGTAGCAAACTGGCAGCTCCAGTAATGAATATTTATGTTGAACTAGCATGTTCAAACCTTTTAAACGATTTAATGATCAATTAAAAAGGAATTTATACCTGTATGATAATGCTGGACCAGCGCGGTTTGGAAAATGAATGGATGATTGATTCAGCTGCGGGCGCCATCTCCTGGCGAGACGCGGGAATTCATTCAGCGCGTGACTCTCACAGTGCATTATGGGTATTCTCTAGCTGTTGAGCATGCATCGGTTGTACACTCGTTATTGCGGTGCATTGTGGGATTGAATGAGTGCACTCAACATCGTCCACTATGGTTTCGGACACCATTACAAATGGCTGTCCCCTCAAATAGTGCATTATTTAAGGGTATAGGGGGCGATTTCGGACACAGCCATATTCTCTTGAGTAGGTACTTATTTTGAACAAGTAATTACTTCAGGAACGCTAAAAAGTATGTTCTATATAGTATGAATTTAATCTGGACATACTACATTTGCCATGTTGTCTTTATCATGTGACCTACCAGCGTCACTTGCGTCACTAAAGTGTTAAAGGTGCAATGTGTAAAATTTGGGAGGATCTATTGACAGAAATGCAATATAATATACATAACTATGTTTTCAGTGGTGTATTAAGACCTTACATAATGAACCGTTATGTTTTTATTACCTTAGAATGAGCCATTTCTATCTCATACACCGCGGGTCCCCCCTCCATGTCAAGTCGCCATTTTGTGCCGGCATGTTTCTACAGCAGCCCTAAACGGACAAACACTACAGAGCGTGTTTCATCACTATGTTGTTCTTCTTCTAAATCGTTTGTGTTTTTAGAAGCAGCTTGCGTCGTCACTACGTTGAATAGGCTACGCACGAAGAAGTAGTAGTAGTAGTCGTCTGGTTTATTAGAAGCAGAAACCATTCTTTGTAAGAAGTAAGAAGAAACCTCATTGCTTGACTGGCTAACATACTCTCTGCTGTCTCAGACGATGGCATCTTTGTCTTGTGTCAGCCAGACGGCCACAGTAGCTTCTCTATTTTGCTTCGAAAGGGAGGGGAGAGCTGCCGTTGGTTGCAGTTCACAACCTCACCGCTAGATGCCACTAAAATTTACACACTGCACCTTTAAAAGTGTCCTGTATTGTATGCACACTTCAGAATCTCGCTAGAAGTAGTAAGTCAACCGGATGCTATATAGTAGGGAAGTATGCGATTTCTTAAGTGCATCTTTAACATAGAAACTATTTATCTTATATAGATAAATAGATAAATCTCACACACAACTTGGTTTTACATACATTACCAGTTAAAAATAAAAATTTAACATTGTTTTATTCTCTAAAACAAACTTAAATGTCATTGAGAGCATAGTGTTCAGTTCATAGAGTCATAGTTTTGTGTGGTATGCCAGTTTGCCTCAGAGACAACGTATCTTTACTCACCCACAGCCCCACCCATCTGTCTGCCCGTCATTTCTAATATGAATTTTACTGGGTTGCACATCTGGTTTGTCTGGCCAGCGGTGCTTGGCAAGGCCACTGGGTTCACAGCTGCTGACTCTTCCCACATCCTCTTCATCCGGGATTCTGGTAAAGCAGTCCCCATGGATAGTACTTCACCCTGCTGCGAGGACTCATTGGCAGGCTCAAGACAACTTGATATAGTTGTTTTGTTTGCCACTGAGCCGCAGTGCAGCCCAAGCTGGAACTGACACCATGTTGAAATTATTAGTTGCATTAGTCTTGATTTCCAATCTGAAAAACAGTCATTATATTTAATAATATTGTGCCACAGGAGCATCAACTGGGTGGTTAAAGTGTTGGACTTTAACCAGTAGTGTTTCCCATGCTTGTAACATATGGCATGCTAAAAATCTCATAAGCTTATTTCTCTGTGATAATAATGTTAGATTAGAGTCACATCTTCATATATAAAGAGTTTATTTTGGGGCCAATATTACTAATAATGAGTGTGTTCTGGTTTTCCATGATTTTTTTTAGCTGCTATTATATCCTAATGATTAAAAAAAAAAGCATCACACAGGCTCTGGTGAGTTTTATTATTTTTTATTATTATACACTAATTTTCAAAAGTTCAAGTTCAGAAATCATTGTAACTCAAAATGTTTTGGTGCTCAAAAACATTTCTTAAGCTCAAAAGAACCATATTTGAAACAGAAATCTTTTTGTATTATATATGTTTTAACTGTCATTTTTGATTAATGCATATTATTTTTTAAAAAGTATATTTAAACATTTTTAAGATAATTTGCTTTATGATTATAAGTAGGCTCTGTTAGAAGAAATACCAGAAGAAATGACTACTGTATTTAATACATGTGTGATATGCAAAATATGGTTATTATGTCAATGCCAATGATTTTCTGTCTGACTGTGGTGACAAGAAAAAGCTGACTTAGATAAATCCGAGAATCATTTTGAAACACTTTAACTAACTTGAATGACCTATTAATCAATATTTCTAATATACATTTGACATCATTTTTGTATCTGATGGTGTTTGTATTGAGTGCACACATTTTGTGAGAAAAAGGAAAAAGCAGAAGAGGCACACAAACAAAGGGGAAAGTCTCTGAACATGCTGAAAGGAGTAACCCACATAAACTTTTATTTTTCAGTTAGTTTTGTGTTCTTATCCCAGTACTCATCAGTGTATTTACATGTGACCCACTACCTGTGAAACAAAATTCACTTTGCACTTTTATCTCGAGTACACCTGAAAACACGGCCTCATTAAAAAGGCTCTTTTTGTGTTTTGTGTATTGTGTGCTGCTCACTGTGAATCAGGAGAGACGAGGTGACTAATTAGGGAGCTTCACAGCGAGAGGAGCTGGTGAGGATGCTTGTGACAATAACAAGCCCCGTCGACAGGAAGGAACTCTCCTGAGCTGATCCCACAGCGATCCACAGCACTGAAAGCACAGCTGAGTATTAATGCATCGACTTAATGAGGCCTGTTTGGAGAGTAATACAGAGCAAGCACCACTGTTTACAACAGGTTACATTTGGCTGACCTATTTTTTTCTGATGCAAAAAGTACAGGAATGGTTTTAATATCAATGTTGTTGACACCAAAGAGCACATTTGTTAAAACAGAGCACAAAGTTGTTTTTTTTGCATAAAGGTCTTTTTTTTTTTCTGTTGCATGGAAGTGTATTTGTGATTATATATATAATGGACACCCCTCCAAATCATTGAATTCAGGTGTTCCAATCACTTCCATGGCCACAGGTGTATAAAATCAAGCACCTAGGCATGCAGACTGCTTCTACAAACATTTGTGAAAGAATGGGTCGCTCTCAGGAGCTCAGTGAATTCAAGCGTGGTACCGTGATAGGTTGCCACCTGTGCAATAAGTCCATTTGTGAAATTTCCTCACTACTAAATATTCCATGGTCAACTGTTAGTGGTATCATAACAAAGTGGAAGCAATTGGGAACAACAGCAACTCAGCCACGAAGTGGTAGGCCACGTAAAATTACAGAGCAGGTCAGCTGAGGCGCAGAGTGTGCAGAAGTCGCCAACTGTCTGCAGAGTCAGTAACTACAGACCTCCAAACTTCATGTGGCCTTCAGATTAGCTCAAGAAAAGTGCGTAGAGAGCTTCATGGAATGAGTTTCCATGGCTGAGCAGCTGCATCCAAGCCTTACATCACCAAGTGCAATGCAAAGCGTTGGATGCAGTGTAAAGCACGCCACCACTGGACTCTAGAGCAGTGGAGACGTGTTCTCTGGAGTGAAGAATCATGCTTTTCTGACTGGCAATCCGATGGAAGAGTCCGGGTTTGGCGGTTGCCAGGAAAATAGTACTTGTCTGACTGCATTGTGCCAAGTGTAAAGTTTGGTGGAGGGGGGATTATGGTGTGGGGTTGTTTTTCAGGGGTTGGGCTTGGCTCCTTAGTTCCAGTGAAAGGAACTCTTAATGCTTCAGCATACCAAGACATTTTGGACAATTTCATGTTCCCAACTTTGTGGGAACAGTTTGGGGATGGCCCCTTCCTGTTCCAACATGACTGTGCACCAGTGCATAAAGCAAGGTCCATAAAGACATAGATGAGCGAGTTTGGTGTGGAGGAACTTGACTGGCCTGCACAGAGTCCTGACCTCAACCCGATAGAACACCTTTGGGATGAATTAGAGCGGAGACTGTGAGCCGGGCCTTCTCGCCAACATCACTGCCTGACCTCACAAATGCGCTTCTAGAAGAATGGTCAAAAATTCCCATAAACACACTCCTAAACCTTGTGGAAAGCCTTCCCAGAAGAGTTAACGCTGTTATAGCTGCAAAGGGTGGGCCAACTCCATATTAAACCCTACGGATTAAGAATTGGACATCATTAAAGTTCATGTGCATGTAAAGGCAGACGTCCCAAAACTTTTGACAATATAGTGTATATATTATAAGTCATAATTTTTTACTCCTTTACATTGTTATTTAGACCATCAAAGTGGTCTACATATTTCACAATTCATCATGACCTAGGTCTAAATCTTTTGTCTTATGAAAAATATTTTTTTCTATCTTACTGGGGAAATAAGCCAATTCTTTGATGATTATAAAGTTCAAAAGAACAGCATATATTTGAAATAGACAGTAAAAGTACTGATGTAAAAAAAAAAAAAAAAAAAGAAACCTTACTGACCCCAAACTTTTGAATGGTACATAACATATATTGGGTTCATTGTAATTGTTAGAAATTGTGCATTTGAAATGAAACGCACTTTGCAACAGTATCAGGCAAGAAGGATTTATGACCCTGGTCGCATCTGGTTCATTCTGGTTCACCACCACTGGTTACTGCCAGCCAACCAATGACTGATCGATATACAACAAACACAGTGGAGTAAAAAGCTTCCTCTGGTATCAGGACTGTGGCATGACGCCAAGTCTGATGATTGAACAGCATAATCATTTTGGGGATAATCCATGGATTTTCCACTTCCTTTCAGAGTGGAAAAATGTGTCCCTGTCTTCTCTGCTCTGCGTAGAGAGTCTTTAAATAGCCTCCATTAATCCTTATGCATTCATAATCACTAGCTCTCTGCCATTTTTATCACTCTAAGAGCTGAAATCACCAATGAAGCCAAAGCCATATATTACAAGCAGCCCATCTTGCAGATCCCCTTCCAAAACTGAAAGGCAGAGTTGTTAAGATGTGGTCTAATCGGGTTTCCTACAGTGAGACAGAAGGAGAATTAGAGTGTCTTTCAAACAGGAGTCACGCTGTGCACGGATAACCGCACTGCTGCTGTATGCTGATACTGCTATGGTGAAGTCTGAACCAAGTGACCTTATTTAGTGTGACTCTGGACTTCCAGACATAGGTGAAAGTCAGTATTACAGGAGAAGCACAAAACTGCTCTAAACAGCTTTACTAAAGTTTGATATTCACTCGAATTCTAAGCAAGCATCTTAAGCAGAGCATTTTCAGCAGAATTGAAGATGCGCTGCTCCACTGTGATAGTCATGCAAGGGTCAGGCTTTGCTGAGGTCCCGCTGAGATCCACAGAGTTCTGTGAAGTTTCTGGAGTGGAAGCTCAGCAGTTGTTGTCTTCCACACAATAAGATAGGTAAAGGTTTAGCTGCAATTGCGTCTCGAGTGGGCCAAATGCAAAGTGAATGGGGAACATTAGAATGAGAAGTGCAGTGATTGTATATTCTGTCTGATGTTTAGACATGGAATCTGATAAGTGAAAATTCCCTGCAGGAATCCATTAAGATTCAGATTCTTACCAACGCCTGGAGTTACATAAGATACTTATTCAACACTATCTGCTCTTTAAGGGTCATAAATCCAGTGTTGACACAAAGTTTGTGATGTAATTTGTAGCATGTATACTGAAAGGTTATATTTTTGTAGTAGTCAATTATATTATATTATATTATATTATATTATATTATATTATATTATATTATATTATACAACAGTTAGTTCCAGATATAACAGTCCAACAGCACTGATTTATTACCATTTGTAATGTATCACTTCGCTAGTCTGTGTTTGGTGCCAATTTTTTAGTGACTCTTCTTTGGTTACAGGTGACTGTATTTCAGTGTTATGTTTACGAGTGAGTCACTGAATCATTCACTTAAACGATTAGTTCATTCAGGAATAGATTGGCTGTTGAGTCATTGAACAATTCACTCAACCTATTCATTCAAAACACTGATTCATTTATAGAGGTTTTGCTGTGGCTTTGTTTGGAAATATTTTCGTTGGCAGAACAAAACAGCAAACTGTAACTGGCAGTATTGTGTCTAAAAGTTACTCAATATTAATTTCAGCATTTAACCCATCCAAGACAGTGCACACACATTAGGAGTAGTGAGTAGTGAACACACAGCAAACCGTGGACACACACACCCGGAGCAGTGAGCAGCCATTTTTGCTGCGGCGCCTGGGGAGCGATTGGGGATTAGGTGCCTTATTCAAGGGCAGCTCAGTCATTTCCTGCCGTTATTGAGACTCAAACCCTCAACTGTCGGATTACTAGTCTGACTCTCTAACCATTAGATCATGCTAAATCTATAGGTTATCCGCTTCCTCGTGATGTTACAAGAATCCAAACATGACTCCAGCACAAAGATAAAAGGTTTTCTTGGTTTGGACCGTACCGTTCTGGGTAGGGGCTGCAAGGGTAAGGCCCCTGTGGAGCTGGGTCTGCAAGAGCCTTGTAAAACTTCAGAAATATGTCCTTTTATCTACTAGCCTCCAGTATTCATAATGCTAATCAGCCAACAGAACAGATGGTAACTGGAGATAGATTTGTAGCTCTCAGGCAGCCCTAGCACATTCTGTTTAACGATAACTAAGGTCAGCTCACCAGACAGATGTACAGGGAGCATATATTATCATGCATACATGATAGACACTGTTGTTTGTTTAAAAGGATCACCCTTTTGTTCTGGAAAGAAGCCAAACATGCCAGTCAATGCAAAGGCCTCACAAAGCAAACATATTGTTTTGCTTT
Organism: Ctenopharyngodon idella; assembly: GCF_019924925.1. NCBI lineage: Eukaryota > Metazoa > Chordata > Actinopteri > Cypriniformes > Xenocyprididae > Ctenopharyngodon > Ctenopharyngodon idella. The sequence continues at coordinate 23,908,432 of NC_067238.1, forward strand.
TTCAGGTCATAACCTCAGAATGCTTTTAATATTTTTAACAGTGAGAACAGATGATTTTTATTTCAAAAAGACCAACAGGTGGCGCCATTCAGATGGTTTGGGCCTACAGTATACAGATATTTGACCGCTAACACATTGACCTGTTTAGCTTACTAAAAAAAAAAAAAAAAGTTTTGCTTAGTTTTTCAGTAAAGATATACATAATAATGCTTTATTCTGCATGACCATATTCTACATCCCTTAATCCTGCCCATTACTAACTTAATAACTACCTTAATAATTATTAATAAAATACCAACTTAATAACTACCTTACTAATTATTAATAAGCAGTAATTAGGAGTTTATTGAGTCAAAAGTCGTAGTTAACAGTTAATAGTGAGAACTGATGTCACTGCAAAATCAATTCACATTTATTTGTATAGCGATTTTCACAATACATATCATTTCAAAGCAGCTTTACAGAAAATGCATGTTTTTACCATACAATTTAGAGTAATCTGTCATCAGAGGTGACTGTGTTAAAATAATGTCCATATGTCAGAAATTTACAGTTCTAAGATAATACAAATTATGCAGTTAGCCAACATTATGTATTAATATTAGGCAAAAACTATAACCTCATTAAAGAAATTATAACAAGTTGTGATCATAATGATTAAAATATAATTTGGCAGTTGTGTGTGTTGATTCAGAGTTGGCATCATCTGAAGTCCTTGCAGGGATTGGCATCATCTCTTCACAGGTGTTGGGTCATCTGAAATCTTCGTAAGAGGCTGGATCCAAACTGGAGCTGGCGTACTCTCTAGTTACCTCGGGATGGGCATCCCTAGATAGAAAACAGAAAAGTAAATGGAAACAATTATGGTTGCTGTTCATAACATTTCAACCAATAAATTGTCATGTGGATTTGATCTGATTGTGAAATGCTCCACCTCTAGTGGATATCCTAGGTACTGCCAAAAGTCCAGTTTTGTGACCTTAAAGAGCATGATGGATTGTAGGGTGATAGAAGATCGATTAAATACACATGAGCTAAACCATTTAGGGTCATATACGTCAGTGGCATTACTTTGTAATCGATATGGAACTTAATAGGTAACCATATATGATCATATTTTCTTGACCTGGTAAGAACTCTAGCAACTGCATTTTGGAAAAACTGTAGCTTGTTTATTGAGGATGCAAGAAAAGCACCTAGTAATACATTACAATAACCCAGTCTAGAAGTCATGAATGCATGAACTAGCTTTTCTGCATCAGAAACATATAACATGTTCCATAGCTTAGCGATGTTTCTGCGGTGGAAGAAAGCTGTTTTTGTAATATGAAATATGATTTTTTAAAAGACAAGGTTGCTGTCTAATATACAGTAATACCCAGTTCTTTAACTGTAGAGGATGAAATAACAGTACATCCTTATAGATGCAAATGGTATTCTACGAGATTCTGTGTACAGGTTTTTGGTCCAATAACCACAATACAATAATCCTATCTGAATTTAATCGAAGAAAATTGCTTGTCATGCAATTTATATCTTAACACACTCTGTCAGCTTGGATAATTTAGAGGTTTCATCTGGTCATGATGAAATAAATAACTGAGTATCAGCATAGCAGTGGAAACTAATTCTATGCTTTCTAACAAGGGGCAGCATGTAAATTGAAAATAGCAGAAGGCCTAAAACAGACCCTTGTGGCACTCCATCATTTACTAACGTTGACTTGGATAATTCCACGTTTAAATAAACAAAATGGTAATGGTCAGATAGGTACGATCTAAACCACTTTAATGCCTGTCCCTGAATACCAGTGTAATTAAGTCATGACCAATAATGTCGAACGCAGCACTATGATCAACTTATTGAGATGCAGCCTTGGTCAGAAGCAATAGAAGTAAGTCATTTGAAGGAGCACAATTGGAGAACAATTGAGTGGACACAATTATTCTAGTATTTTAGACATAAATGGAAGATTTGAAATGGGTCTATAATTTGCCAATTCATTTGGATCTAGTTGTAGTTTCTTAATGCGAGACTTAATAACGTCCGGCTTGAAAGGTCTTGGGACATGACCCAGAGATAGAGATGAGTTAATAATATTGAGAAGAGGCTCTTCTGCTACAGTTAACAACTCTTTCAGTAATTAAGTCGGTATTGGATCTAATAAACATGTTGTTGGTTTAGATGCAATGATAAGTTTATTTAGCTCTTCCTGTCCTATAGTTGTAAAGCATTGCAATTGTTCTTGAAGGGCGATAACTGAGGCTGAATCATAAAATGCTGTCAAAGGTTGTAAATTTACAATTGTATTTCTGATGCTTTTGATTTTCTCAGTAAAGAAATTCATAAAATCATTACTACTAAACTGTGATGGAATATTCAGTTCAGGTTTTGTCTGTTTATTTGTTAATAGCCACTGTACTAAATAAAAAGCTTGACATGTTTTTGTTATTTTCTATGAGTTTGCGGAGATGCTCAGCCCTGGCAGCTTTTAGAGCCTTTTTATAGTGGTACATACTGTCTTTTCAGACCTCTAAATGAGTTTATGAGTTTCTCTCTTGAGAGAGTGAGTAATACTGTTCTACCATGGTGCAGTACTTTTCTCTCTAACCTTAATCTGATGGGTGCAACAGTTTCTAATGTACTAGAGAATATAATGCCCATACTGCTAGTCATTTCATCATGTTCATTTGTGTTTATGGGTACAATGAGCAGCTGAGACAGATTAGGAAATTTATTTGTGAATCTATCTTTAGCAGTTGGGATAATTGTTCTACCTGGTCGATAAAGCACAGTTGAATGGCAAATATTAGCAGTATGCAGTATGCACGTCACAAGGTAGTGATCAGTGACATCATTGCAAGAGGGAGGGGAAGTTATCTTGTTAAAGATTATGAGGCCACATAAATAAAAAAAATAATGTTGTGCACAGATAAATCATTAAAAAAATACTACAATATTCTATAAAAAAAAGGGTTAGAATTGTAATGGTGACTTTAAATGTCATCTATGAGTGACGTCATGGAAAGCAACATTTCATTTCATATTAATTCAGTTAGCATCCTCACACTGGTTGATTTATTCTCTTTGCATACTGATAACAGTTTTTCACAAGCAGATCCAATTTTCCCTCAGCTTAGTGGATGTCTTCCATTGTGTCTGATCCAGAGTCTTTGAAAATGTCTTTGAGAGGAGATGTGAGGCATCAGGGGGCTGGCTGTGGAAGAACGAAGGCTCAGTGGATCATTGTTGAAACTATTTACTAATGTTTCAGGGTTTGACATAGCACGACTTACAGTTGTCCGAATAAATGAGTAAGCTTATGCCCATAACAACCAGGGCTTCAGCTGTCAGGCCCCATGGCAGTAACCATAAGGTGCCCACTGAAATGGGCCTAAGGGCTGTCTGGCGTTCTTTCATTCCTTCGCAGATGTTTTCACATGTCTGGGTGAGATTAGTACAAAACAGACAAAAGAACAGCATGATAGTCAAAAATCTTTCAAGTTGTGTAACGTGTAAAGTGACAGAACAGTCTCCACTAACTCTAAAGTGTTTAGAGAGCTGAATAGGCACCCAACTGTGTGTTTTCAACAGTCTGCAGTGACTGTGTGTGTCAGCATTGCCCCGGACACCAGATGCCATTGATTTACTACCTTCCTCACGGCTCTCCGGAGCAGGAACCTCATTGGCTGTCTGCATCTCCAGTGTCAGAGGCTCCTCCACCAATCAGAGGTCTTCTTGGCCACAAATATCTGAAGTAGTAATAATGTGGAATGTGCTGCCTCAACATGTGCTGTCAGCTGTAAAGTGTAGTACTAAAAGCACTTGGGACTGCTGGAGGGAGCATAGAGAGAGGTGGAGACAGAGCGTGGGAGGAAGAGGGCAAAAAAAAAAAAAGAGTGGGGAAGAACTAAAAGAACTAAACTCTTGATGACAAGACTACAGTTCATAAGGCTGTAGACTCAGCTGTGCACTATCTATCTATCTATCTATCTATCTATCTATCTATCTATCTATCTATCTATCTGTGTATAAACAAACATTATTAATTTGTTTAGTTTTCTAGTTGTTTATACTTGTTTGCTTGTGGTTGTGAGTCGATGGAAAATTCCAGTTGTGTATGCAGTGATTTATGTAAGTGTCGTGTTTTCCACCATCAGTGATATTGATGTAACTCATTAAGGGCACCTGTTGCTCTAGACTGGCTAGATGAGACACATTGCCTCTGAGAGGTGTGTGTCATGGGTTCAGCTGCATATGTGCAAGACAGAAAACAGACTAGTATTTCAGCGTGTATTTACATTTGTCTGACCAAGCATGACCTGTTGTTGTCGCTTTATGTGTGTTTTTGAAACAGTGCATGTATGTCTGAGCTCTTGCGTTGAGTATCTGTATGTGTGTGCGGGTGTGTGGTAACTGGTATCATATTACTGGAACAAGCTCAGCTACCGATAATCTTGTTTACACAGCCATTAGAGCCCCTCACTCAAAGCCTCTCTGCTGGCTTGGCTGGCCTCTCCTTCACTCCCTATAAAAGTATGGGCTGCAGCCCAACTTCTCGTGGTTGTGTCTCTCTGCGCAAACACAACGCTCTCTGTGTGGGAAAAGACAAGCGCAAGACAAGCGGTGACTCACAGGCCATGTTTCCAGGCACAAAACCTACTCTGTAAGGCTTTAGTGACCCTGGGAATTGCTAAACATCACAGCAGAGACTGTTTGAAATCTCCCCACCTAACACTTGTAACACTTGCCGAACTTCCCTTTTAGGAAAATCCAACATAGGATGGTATAATGGTTGAAACATGGTAGCTGGTTTCTAGCTGGTCCAAGATGGTCTAAAATGAACTAAATTAATTTGAACTATTTTAATTAGTAAATTTGACTAATCTTTAAATAATTTAATTATACTAATTTTAAAAATGTAATTTTAGGTTTTGATTTTGGTACGTAATAAACATAAAAATGGCTCACAATAGCTAAAACACTAGATAAAAACTTAATGTAATAAAAACTATATTGACATGTATAAAGATGACAAAACACAAGATCATTTATGATAGCTTGTTAAATTTTGTAAGCAAAAGCATGCCGTTTTTGTGTGTGTCCCTTTAAATACAAATGAGCTGCTGGTCGCTTTCCAGAAGAGGGCGGAGCTTTAACAGCTCGCGCTTCGGTTGTTCAACGACGACAAAGCTGGAGAATCTCACGCAGCTAAAATGATGATTGTCATTAACAGTGTTCAGCCTTACATTGTTCAAATGGACACTGATGGAGAGACTCAGGAAGAAGTTACAACTTATAGAATGCATCTGGATGTTTCTGAATGGTTAGTGGATACATTTATGTAGTTGCTGTTTCAACTCATTGACTAGCATGTGCCATCATGTTTTGTGCAAATCTAGAGTTGAATTAACCCTCGTTTGTGAAGCAGTCTGGCATAAATTGACGACATGGCAACAACAGTCTACTACAACAACTCCTCCTCTTCTCATGGCCTAGTCCTCATTGTTGCGTGTTCCCGGGGGCAGGGTTTATGTCAATTTTAGAGTTAGTGATGTCACTAACCCGGGAAGAAGCTCGTTGTAGTCCCTACCAGACGTTTGTTGTAGTCCTTAAACAGAGAATAATTTAAAAGAAAATACCTCCCTTTGCATTGAAATTTGAGCGTCGCAACTTTGCAGATGCTGTTTATGCTCTAACAGCAACATTACACACTAACTAAAGTTAAAAAAGTTAAATCATAATCAATCACCCCTTTAACTAAAATAAAAACAGAAATATAAAAATAAAATCTAATTCAAAATATTAGCCTAATAAAAACTAGTATATCAATGGTACTAAAATAACACTGGCTTGTGCCGAGAAATTTAATGCCATCAAACTGTATTAAACGATACCAGTTAGTACATTTACTTTGGCAGCCCTAAAATATTAAAACTAAAATAACAACGAAATAAACTAAGGGGGGAACTTAATAGGAAATAAATAGAAATAAAAATGAAATTAAAAATCCAAACTACTCTTTATTAACCAGTTTTGGACCAGCAAATGACCAGCTTAAGCTGGATTTTCTAGCAAGGTTATTATATTCATAAAATCCATATGTGTTGCTCTGTTTTAGTGAAATCAGGCAGCTCCTCTCGTGGCCTAGTTCTGCTGCTGACAGGGTCAGACGGGCAGGCTGTGTGTACAAATGTGAATAGTGTAGCATGTGCCCCTGGCGTTCAAGCATGCGACCCAGGCTTAGAGAGACAGATTCTCCTGCAATACCCCAGGACAAGTGACCACAATGGGGCCTCAGCAGGTGGTGCACCTATTCCACCCGGACAAGGTATGTACTCTATGCCGAGAGGCCTGTGGCTCATACCTCCAAAATAATCATGAGTAGTAGGAGCAGGGGTTAAAGAGACACACTTCAGATACACAACATACTTTATTGCAGCTGACCTTCAGTATCTCTGTCTGTGTGGTCACATTCCTATGTGTAACTCAGTTTATGTGTTTTGCATATTTGAATAGCTAGTGTGTGTGCATCTGTGCGTGCGTGTGTGGGTTTGGTCCTGGTAAACTCTACATTCTGTCAGGACCACTATCATCAAAGATGATTGACAATTGCATCAATCAGTTTGGATTGGTGGTATGATTCTGTTCTGGGCAAGAACTCCCTGCACATCCATGCAGCCTAGCATGGATAAGAGCAGGGAAGGCAGCAATAACCCCTCTTAGGGTAAACAGAACAGAACCAACATAAATGTATTGCAGATAACATTAAAAGGGTTAGTTCACCCAAAAATGAAAATTCTGTCATTAATTACTCACCCTCATGTCGTTCCACACCCGTAAGACCTTTGTTCATCTTTGGAACACAAATTAAGATATTTTTGATGAAATTCGATGGCTCAGTGAGGCCTCCATTTCGAATCTTTTGTTTCAGAGGGTCTATAAAACTGCCAAAGTCACGCCCCCAGTGGTGAACCATTGAAATTTCGAAACAATGTAACAAAGCCTCGTTTACTGAAATCACATCACTTTGGCAATTTGAAAACACTGATTCGAAACAAAAGATTCGTAAAGCTTCGAAGCTTCATGAAGCAGTGTTTTGAAATTGCCCATCACTAGATATTGTTAAATAAAGTCTTTATTATGTTTTTTTTGGCACAAAAAACGTATTCTTGTCGCTTTATAACATTAAGATTGAACCACTGTAGTCACATGAACTGTTTTAAATATGTCTTTAGTAGCTTTCTGGGCATTGAAAGTATTAATTATCTTACTGGCAATGGAGGCCTTACTGAGCCATTGGATTTTATTAAAGTTATATTAATTTGTGTTCCGAAGATGAACAAAGGTGTTACTGGTGTGGACGAAGGTGTGAACGAAGGTGTTACTGGTGTTTCATGTACAACATAATAAGAGAAATTAGTCTGATTCAAAGGGGAATCAGAAGGCTAAATCCTAACTGGACAAGGAGGAGGAGCTGGGTATGGAGGAGGGTAATTAGCTCCTGAGAAACACGATAGCTGCTGATAATGCTGAAGGAGCTTATATATGGATGCTATATATAGGTGTCGGACTCGTATACAGGTAGACGTGAGTCACCTGAGAGTCAGCTGATGCGAGCTTGACTGACATGACCTGCCAGAACTAAAGCTACGCTTGATTTATGAGGACATTTTTTGGTCCTCATAAGGAAAACAACTTATAAATCATACTATGTGATGTTTTTTGAAAATGTAAAAATGCAGAAAGTTTTCTGTGATTGCAGGGTTTAGGGGTAGGTTTAGGGAATAGAATATACAGTTTGTGCAGTATAAAAATCATTATACGTATGGAATGTCCCCATAAAACTTGAAAACCCAACAACACAAAATTTGAGAAATTTAACAACATTACTAAAACTTTAACTTACTTTAAAATGAAAACTGAAAATAAAAAGATAAAAACTAATTCAAGATAGTAAAAAAAACCTCCAGTATCTCAATTATACTAAAATAACACTGAAAAATCATATGATTAGTGTCACAAATGAAATTACTTGACTAGTGACCTAGAAAGGCAGAATTTAAAATATTTATTTTTAATTATTTTTTAAAATGGTTAAACTTTCTCTTTATTTGTAGATTTAAAGGAATGTAACTTTTTTGTACAAAGTTAACAGAATTTAAATAATGAGTCAATACATCATCAATCCTTCTTCTAAAATGTGTTTTTGTCTTACTCTGATTCACTGTGGTAAGTAAGCCTATTATAAGTGTTTATATTTTAGACCTGACGGGATAGTTTTTGCAAGAAATTGCATACATGCATTGACGTGTATATGGTGTGGGCAGGGCTGTAGCTAGGGTCCCCGGTGTTGGCTGTTGTTGTAGGTCTCCCTCAATTGAAATAGTCACCAACTTTCGAGGAGAGTCTGGCAAACAGTGAATGCTCGTAATAAAACATGAATCAACATCAGCTTGACTTTCAGAGATGGCACAGAGATGGTGTCTTTATTACTCAACAGGTGAGTAAGGTATTGTATTGAACTGATAAATTTTCATATGCAGCTCTCTAACAGAGTTCATTGTAAAGTGTATCTATTTCTATAACACCATTTTAAAGCTATGGCACTATGTATGTATTCATATACCAGCCATCTTTTCTGCATCATTTCTACATGCAACAGCCATTATCAATACCCATATGTTTTTAGCTTGATAACCCACAGCTTTACGATCTTACTGACGCTGCCTACCACGTTTCCCACAACACGAACTTGTGTTCCTGCCCCTGGAGCTGTGCGGTACAAGACGATACTGTATACGTGAAACAAGATATGGTCACAGATGGTAGAAAAACAGCCTAATCTGTGAACCTGCTGACTGACAGCATGCATTTAAGCATGGCTGCGTGCTGCTAGGGTTTTTAAAAATAGCCCGGCAAAGATGGACTGAGGGATCACACAAATAATACACCCCAGCAGAGGCCAGCCATCTGCGTGTGGCTGTATGTGTTTGTGTGGGCGTGTTGTCTTGTCTCTATAACCCTGGCTCTGATTTGTGCAGCAGAAGTCATTTGAAGGATGCGGTAGTAACTCTGACTCATGGCTCCCAGCTGTAATGAGAGAAACTGCACCTTAATGGTGTTCAGTTACCAATAATAGCACTATACACAACACAGATTTATCTTATGGTGATGCTGCGAATTGATTTTAAAGGGATATTTCACTAGGAAAAAATTTGTTATTTCAGTAAATGTGGTAGAACCTGATACCCTGTTGTGTTCTGACATACAGGAAATAGACCCAACATATATCTTAACTCATTTTTATTTCCCTCTTAAACTGATTTAATAAATTAATATCATTTATTATCAATAAATTATGATATATTTTATTACTATAATACATTACTTGGCCCTATGTGTTATTATAGGCATTTTCTACACAAGAACAAAAATACAGCATTTTTATGTACATTTTTTTCTTTGTTTTTCACAAGGAAGTATTATTTTCTCTGTCATGCACTATCAAACCAAACAGTGAAATTAATTAAATGAAATGAGTTCATTTCACTCAAATAATAATGAAAGTTCATTGTACTTAATAGAAAAAAGTTGCATGAACTCAAATTTTGAATGCAGTAAGCTGAACTTGATATGATTGAGTTGCAGCAGATTTCTAATTACCAGCATGCTTTGCGTCAGACTGTATAAGGAAAATAAATGTTGGAATTAAAGGGTTAGTTCACCCAAAAATGGAAATTCTGTCATTAATTACTCACCCTCATGTTGTTCCACACCCATAAGAACTTCGTTTATCTTTGGAACACAAATTTAAGATATTTTTGATTAAAATCCGATGGCTCAGTGAGGCCTCCATCGACCGCAAGTTAATTTACACTTTCAAATGCCCAGAAAGGTACTAAAGATATATTTAAAACAGTTCATGTGACTACAGTGGTTCAACCTTAATGTTATGAAGCGACAAGAATACTTTGTGCGCCAAAAAAACAAAATAACGACTTTATTCAACAATATCTAGTGATGGCCCATTTCAAAACACTCCTTTATGAAGCTTTGAAGCTTTATGAATCCTTTGTTTCGAATCAGTGGTTCGGAGCGCATATCAACTTTGGCAGTTTGACATGATCCGAGCCACTATAAGTGTTAGTTTGTGTGTTTTTGCACAAGATTAACATGTTATCATTACATAAACATCATGATGTTAATGTAAATTAACTGTATGTAATTGAGTGGGGCGAGGCTGAGAACTGTGGGATCGAAGGGATGCTGGTGACGTGGTTGTTAATGAGAGACACCTGTGCACCACACTGGCCTTGCTCCGCTTCCACGGCTCTCAGCCCCGCCCCACTTTTCACAAAAATTTTAAGTTCTACTAACTTAAAAAAATGAGTTATTTTACTTAAATGTTTTGAGGTAATATGTTTCCTCAAATGTTTTGAGTATTCTGATCTTATTAAGTTTTACAGTGTTTTTACACAGTATTGTCAAAGAGCTTGGACATTCTGCTAAATATCTTTGTTTACAGCTTTTGTTTTTTGTGAGCTATCCCTTTAAATGTGGTAGATCAAGTGGAGATATATGTCTAGAAGCACTAGATTTCATACTGGAGCTCAGCAGAGGTGATTACACACCACTAAAAATAGTCATGGCAGTGCTGTCTAACACAAGCTCTAAAGCTCATTTAGGGTAATGACAAATGCTACGGCTTACAGTCGGCATATTTAGATTAATGTAGCTTTGAAATCACTTTGAGTCACGTCTTTTGAGATATAATCGCTGAAACTATAATTCCAGTGTTGTAGATGTTTGTGCAGGACTAGAAGTACATTACAAGAAAACATTAAAAACACACTGAACTGAAGCACACACCACAGAGCCACAGGAGGGCTTGTTGGACCGTAGCCTCTACTTTGTCTTAAAGCCCGGTGACAGGAACGATGGCAGCTTGGTTTGCTTAATGAGGGCTGTTTTTCCTCACAGAGCATTATTCAGCAGACGCTGTTATTTGCCTCGAGAGCGAAGGGTGAGATGAGGGAGGGGGGTTTGAGAGGGTGTGTAAGGTGAGTGTGAGGTGAATGGCTGACTGGGCGCAAGTACACAGCAGAATGTCAAAAGTCTCTGGGGAAGAATGGAAAGCAACTGGTGAGAACAGATCTGAAGGGGGCTTGAAAGAATCTGTAGTTGTTCAGATGGCATTCACACACACATTAACTGTACTTCTCAGGGGAGCAGTAGTGATGTGTGTGTGTGTGTGTGTGTGTGTGTGTGTGTGTGTGTGTGTGTGTGTGTGTGTGTGTGTGTGTGTGTGTGTGTGTGTGTGAATGAGTGAGCACGTCTGTGTGTGACCTCTGAGAAGACTGTGTCAGTCCACATCCCTTCATTGTGCTCTGTAGGTTGCAAGCCTTGTTTATTCTATGTTTTCTGTCTCACAGATGCTACTTTCTCCCTTGACCGCCTTCTAAAATCTTACGGGTCATCATATAGACCTACATGCGTGAAAAATTACTTCAACAATGAAGAACTAATGCCAAGTTTTACTGTGTTATTGTTTTTTATTTTTTTTTTTTATTTTATGTTCATGCTTTTTTTTTCATTGTTCGTAATGGTCTGTTCCCACAATTTAGATTTACAAAACAAATATATTGAAATAAATGTTTGGGTTTGGTAAGATTTTTTTTTTTAATCAAAAAAATCACTTATTCTCAACAAGCTGCATTTGTATGATCAAAAATACAGTAAACACTGTAATATTGTGAAATACTATTACAATTTAAAATAATTGTTTTCTATTTTATTTAAAAATGCGTTTATTTCTCACTGTAAACTTGAATAATCTGGCAAAACTCAAATTTGAGGCGATCAGTTACATCAAAATTTTTAAGTTAAGAAATGCAAAGTTTAAGTAAACAGAACTGGCAGATTTTTATTTTTTCTCATACATTTTAATAGTTTAACTTGAAATATTTAAGTACACTAATTCATACATTTAACTTAAAATTATCACGTAATCTCAACGTGAACATTTTTATGTGTAAACAAGCTAATTCAGAAAATGCTAACTTGCTAATTTGCCAACATGTTTAGCAATAGCATGGTATAGCACTTGCTGAATGAGTGCAGCAATATAAAACATTCAGTATACCTGCTTTCAAACCAAGCCGCATACACCACTTGTCACCATGATGTTAACTCTCCAAAAACCCACATTAACAGAAACTCCTCTAAATTAGCATAACAAAACATTAATCACTACTAAATCTCCCACTTAACATTTATCTTGCACAAAAAACATTATATAACACTTAATTTTAGCATTTACTCTCCCTTTCGAGTGCCATGGGCAAAGCATGCTGGCAAATATAGAAATCCCAGCCCAGTTTCAGTTAAACTTAAGTTAATTTAAATTAAAAGAAATAATGTCATAAAACTCAAAACAATAAAACAGTTCAGTTTACATAAAATATGCTCGAAAGAAAAAGAAAGTGCTAAATACTCATAAAAGTTAATTTGACTGAACTACTTTGTTTAAGTTTGTCCTACTCAAACCAATTAAGTATTTTGAGCATTAGGGTTTACAGTGCTGTGATGGCAGCCATTACAGTCTTTTTGGCCGTTCATTTACATGACAACAGCGTTTTAGAGGCCTGAAAACGTAAACTTTTGAAAACGGGTTTCAAGTTTTTGAAAACTATACTGTTATGATCTCTGTGTAAACTACAAAAACATAATTTGTAAAAACGGTGACATCATGCACATGCATATTGTTCAGTCTATAGGCGTGTAGTTTTTCTTTACAAAGTGACATCGCCTACTACTGGCCTGACATGTATAATACAGCCTTTTTAGTCGTTTTTCGCGGATCCATGTAAACAGGGATCATTTTGACAACGCTGTCATCTGTACGTGAAAAACGCAAGCAAAAAACTTTTCCATTTTTAGTACATCGTTGTCGCAAACGTACCCTTATTTTTGTTTTCTACTGTGAAACAACAGCCCGGGACAGTGTTGCCACCTTGTGGAACAACTGATTAGTGCAAAACAAATTCAGTGCGCATTACAAAAATTAGACGGCGCGCATACAGTACGCACATACTATTCTGGTCAACCGAGGGGGACCCCCCAGAACGAAGGGCCCACAGTAACAACCTGCACCGGGTCCCGAATACCCCACCTAAGGCCCTGATTCTGGTGACGTGCATCGCACACACAATACGCAGACTCTCGCGTATGCGTAAAAACCGAAGTATACTTTGGGCTTAACACTTCTACACATGTTTGATTATTAAACACGTTCTTTGTTTGTTTGTTTGTTTGTTTAAAATCATACATTCAAAATCACCTTTTCAAATTAAAAAGCCCATTTGATAAAACAGTCCAGGTAATCTCACTACATTCAATCTGCCTCTTGTTTATTTACCTATTGTGCAACAAACATCTGACATAAACACTCACAAACTCCCTGAAGAGAATCGAGCCGTAGGTTAAACCAGTTACTCAACCAGACTGTGAGCAGTCACATTATGTAACTCGCCAGAGGGCAGGGAGAAAGACATTCATTTTAAATACACACACACAGACACACATTCTTCATCTATTAGCTGTTGCAAGTAATAAAGTGTGTGCTCTATGTGTCAAGTTCAGGTTGCTAGGGCAGGGCTGCAGAAACTCAGAGGAGGCTTGATTTATTGTGCTGAATTATGTGAGACTGGGCTACAACTGGCAGTCTGCCATAGGGGGAGCCCTTGACCTAGAAACTAGGGAACAAAAAAATAAGTTAAAGAAAAGTGAACACAGTTACAGCCATAAGAAATTCTCCATAACCCTCCAGAAGCACCAAAGCTCTGGGAGACTTGATCAGTACTGTTTATCAGACACTGCTCTTACAGTACAATGTTGATTCACTAGGTTTCACATGCCCCTGGCTTCCTTTGAAATATGCTGTTCAGTGTAGTGCACAGATCTGAATTAAAGACCTACTGAGAACACAGACACTCACACACTGTTGTTTTTTCCCCCCACAGATTAAAGCTCACACAGCAGTTTCCTTAGATGACTGTGGCTGAGAATGTGATGCAGGAACTACAGGACCTCAGGTATGTCTGGCCTCAACCATTCAGGATGTTTAGACCACATACTGCTTCCAGTAAGTGACTGGTGAACGTGATTTTACCAAGTGCAACATGTTCCTGGATCAACATTCCAATCAACCACTCAGATTTGAGGGACAAGTTTTTAGTTTATGTCAAGTTTAGGCTTACAACCAGGGTTAGGTGCTTCTACATCAGTGTTATTCACCTATCATTTCCCTCTGATTTTAGGGATAATTTATGGGTAAGTTTAGGTTTATGGATAGGGTTAAGTGACTGAGATCTAAGGGCTTTACATATCTGAGAGAAGATGAGGCACAATGAGGCAGTGAAGACTTTATGCTGTTTCATTAAGTAAAGTCCTGGTGTCATTACTCAAATGTGAAAACCCGACAGTGGTTTCTTTTGGACCAGTTAAAAAACTATGAGTCATAGTTTAGTATTTAGTGTATATGCTCTGACACTGTGTTGCTCTTGTGGGAAATGTTAGTTTGAATTTGATGTGCAGTATTTCCTCCTCCTGTAGCCTACTGTACAAACACATATTTTTATTTATTGTTTTAATTAAGCTTTTAATTGTGTAAAAAAGCTGTAACACAATAATAGAATAAAATATATAGAAATAATAATATTAAAATATTTAATAACATTTCCGCTCTTCCGTCACTCCATCTCCATAATCTATTTTGCTCAAATAGAATGAAGAGCAGAAATATGCAGTTAAAGGCCCACTGAAGTGTCTTGGAACGCGTAGCATTATTCAATGTGTTGACGTAATTTCAACTGAAACAGGAAGACAGGGCAGGATATATCGAACAGCCCCACCCCTTTTTTAAAATAGCCAATAGCATTTTGTTTATATCACAGCTCAGCCAGAGCTGCTGAGCTCTGTAAAGCTTTGGCTTCCTTCTAATTTCTAACCGTTTCTCCACTCGTTTCTCCACTCGTTTCTCCACTCGTTTTGTGGTCTGTGCCGACTCGCATGTTTGATCTGCTCTGCGCTCTCGAGTCTCTGGACCAGAGAAGAGTGTGCTCGCACTGCGGCGGTTCACGTGACACTAACGCGAAAACGGACCTATTCACGTCATTGGAAAGCATATTTACACTGTCTGAATCGTTTCCTATTCTCTATATAGTGCACTATGTGCCATTCACCATATAGAAACTACTAAATGTGTGAACAAATGATCGATTTCAGCCACAGCTTCGGTGTCAGTTTATAGTGTGGGAGGGGGCGGGACTTCAGATTCTAGAGAGCATTTGATTGGACAGAAGATCTGATGAGAAGTTGAAATGCGTGGTGAATGATGTCATGAAAATCTGTGATCCACTTTAGCGGAAGGGAGAAACTGTAAGTTTTGAATGTTTATATCTCCTAACTGCGAATTTTGTCATTGTTTTGGAACAGACCAGCTTATTCATAACCTTTAAGGGATAGTTCACCCAAAAATGAAAATTTGATGTTTATCTGCTTACCCCCAGAGCATTCAAGATGTAGGTGACTTTCTTCAGTAGAACACAAATGATGATTTTTAACTCCAACTGTTGCGGTCTGTCAGTCGTATAATGCTTGTCAATGGTAACTCCATCTATAAGAGTCAAAAAAACATGCACAGACAAATCCAAATTAAACCCTGCGGCTCGTGATGACACATTGATGTCCTAAGACACGAAACGAATACTGTTCGGTTTCTCGCATAAACCGAACAGTATTTATATAGTTTTTTACCTCTAAAACACCACTATGTCCAACTGCCTTGCGCATCCAGTTGGTGAGGTCTGAACGCGCTCTGACAACGGAAGTGATCTCTCGCACTCGTTGAAGTCGCCTACATCTTGGATGCCCTGGGGGTAAGCAGATAAACATCAAATTTTCATTTTTGGGTGAACTATCCCTTTAAGGCTAACATATTCATACTAAAAGCTAAAAAACTTTAATTTTGATTTCACGGGGACTTTATTGTATTAACTTTTTCTTAGTTAGATGCCATTTTGTAATCTTGGTCCTATCTGTTATTTTCAGAGATTATTGGATAAACCTTATCTCTTCTATACAGTGGAGTAAAAAATGTATCACCTACTTCAAATTTCTTTTGAAACTAACTTAAAGGTACACTTTGTAACTTTTGGCCCTTTTTAGAGGTTAAAAAACAAAACTGCATGCTTGCGGAAGAACATTGTTTTGGTTTTGCTTCGGCTCTGCGTGACTGCATGTGCAGGTGAATATGACCCTTCACAATAGATAATGAACTAGGTTCAAGATATAGCATGCTCCATGTCAACCTTTCTCACTCTTTGTGACAACTAACCTATGCCACTCCCACATACACGCACGTGTAGTAGCCAAAACAACTTTTCTCTATTTATGGGGATATGACGAGACATGCACGGGCGAGTGATGCATGCACACAATTTCCCACGAAAACCATCCCATCTAAAATATAAACACTTATAAAAGGCTTGCCACAGTAAATAAGGGTTAGACAAGAAGGAAGAATGATTGATGAGGTATTGTCTCATTATGTAAATTTTGAACAAAAAAGTTGCATAGTGTACCTTATATATATATATATAAAGCAAGCTGTTCCAGTCATTAAAAATGACAAAAGTACTCATAAAGAGAAAAAAGTGCTAAATTTGTCAGATCTTCTGAGACAGATCTTCCGAGACACTTATCTGTTAAGTTGTACACAGCGCCATTATGAAACTGCTTCTTTTCCACAGACAGAACTCTGCGGTCACGAGGGAGTTACGCACTCATACCTGTACACGCTTCAGTGATGCTAACATCAAAGGATGGATTGAGGTCATCAGGTCCATGTGCCATTCCATCACCATTCATCGGAATGAAAGATTAAGGTGAAAAAATGCGTTTTTCACAGTGTACGTTCTCTCAGTCAGTTAGGCAAAATACTCTCTGCAGATCCTCTGCTAATTAGCAATCAGCTCATGAAAAAAAAAAAAAAATAGAAATCTGAAAAGAAATAAGATGCTGAGTTTCTGATGATGCTGTGTTTGTCCTTGTTCTAGCAATGACTGAGCTCTTCCTTGACATAAGAAATCAATGTGACTGGCATTGATTTTGTGCAGTTACACACTAGGGACACATCACCTGTCCACAGTGATGTCTAGTACTAAAGATTGTTGATAGAGTACTTTGTATTAAAAGGATAGTTCATGTTAAGGATTGAATATTTTATGATTATTTACTCACCCTCATGTTGTTCTAAACCAGTATGACTTATTCTTCTTCTGCTGAACACAAAAGAAGATATTTTGAAAAGTGTCTTTAGTGTTTTTGTTTTTGGCCATACACTGTTGTTTTGAATCCCACTGACTTATTTAAAGGGGCCATATAATGCTTTTTAATATTTTAATTTTCCTTTAGTGTGTAATGTAGGCTCTCTGTTTGTATAAGATCTGCAAAGTTAGAAAGCTCAGTCTCCCACAAAGGGATTTATTCTATCTAACAGACACACTGGGTCAGCTGGCCAGTCAGTGCACTCTGGGCTTTTTTGGAAGGAGGGGCTTTGTAGAAATCAGCATGTTTCAGACGGCCTTGGAATAATGTGTTTTTTGAACATTAAATCATGTTAATCTATTCTATTACACCCAATAAACCAAAAAAATTAACTTTTAAAATAGCATCCTATGACCCCTTTAAGGTGTTTTCCCCAATATTTAAGACAATATTTGAAGGCCCCCCAACATATTTCTGATACTCTTGCTATAAACTTTGTGTTTAGGAGTGGCAAATATTTAAATAATTAAATAAAATAATTATAAATAACTAAAATAATTGAATTCTATAATCCCAGTAACTGAATGTTCTTCATGGTTTAGACTTTTTTTTGCTAATGAATTTAAATTAAAAAATTAAATAAATAAATAATATAAATTTCAAATAAAATTTTTAAAGTCCCATATATACTTACATATGCTAACCCTGGTTCTTAAAAAACAATGGCAGCAGTTAAGGGAAAGAATATAAAATAAGAAATATGATTTCAACATCTTGATTTTTGCCGTTTTAGCTTATTTTAAATCATTTTAAAGGATTAGAGTATGAAGCTCAAGAAAGTGCATCCATTCATCATAAACATTCATCATAAACATACTCCACATGGCTCTGGGGGGTTAATAAAGGCCTTCTGAAGCGAAGCGATGCGTTTGTGTTAGAAAAATACCCATATTTAACAAGTTATAAAGTAAAATATCTAGCTTCCACCAGACTGCCTTCTGTATTCTACTTAAAAGAAAGTGTAACGCCTCTCACAGTTTAAAACGCATATGCTACGTCCTACGCCTTCCCTATTCAACTTACAGAAAGTTTTTTATTTTACTTTATAACTTGTTAAATATGGATATTTTTCTTACACAAACGCTTTGCTTCAGAAGGCCTTTATTAACCCCCTGGAGCTGTGCGGAGTACGTTTATAATGGATGGATGCACTTTCTTGAGCTTCATACTCGTTGGTCCCATTCACTGCCGTTATAAAGCTTGGATTAGTCAGGATATTTATTAATATAACGCAGATTATGTATCTTCAGAAAGAAGAAAGTCATATACACCTAGGATGGCTTGAGGGTGAGTAAAGCTTGAGGTAATTTTCATTTTAAAGTGAACTAATCCTTTTAAGTCATCTAGCAGCCCCCTTGGAAGTGTACTAAGGCCTCCTCTCAGCTCCTGATTCCGGTATTCAGTAATTTGTGCCATGTGATGCATGTATGCATCTTGCTTTTCCCTTGAAATTCCCACCATACACATCAGTTCAGCTCATAGACCCCATTGACTCGAGTCCACCTCTGGTCCACCGCAGTTTACAGCAGCCACTGCAAAAGCTGATTCCCATTTTGTTCACTGTTTCTCTCATCCATAATTCAGCCACCCCTAGATCGACCCCTCTTTCACAGGAACACACTCTGCATGCTGTAGCGTGCTGATGTCACTGCGTGTATATCCATGCGTGTGTGAGCGGGTAAGTGACAGGGGGTTAATGTATCTTCAGGGCTGCTCTCTCCATATGTCAATATTTAACCAATGGCTTTCTCTCTCACTCCCTCCCTCGGCTTTTTACTCACTTTTTCTGGCTCTTTCTCATGTTCCAAACACAAGCATAACTGAGCTGTCTGAGAGTTTGCATAAAGTCAGAACTGAGCGCTGGTATTACAGTGTATGATTCATCAGTGCAAAATGTAGTAACTTCCTCTGCCTCTATAACGATTTTCCTTTTCAGTTCATGACACCAAGCTCTATTATCCAAATGGATAACCGATATTTCTGGACTTCTGTTCAACGTTTACATGACAATGATGTACTAATTAAAATGGGAAAGTTTTTCCTTGGCATTTTTCATGTACAGATGACAACGTTGTCAAAACGTCCCTGTTCACACAGATCCATGAAAACGACTAAAAACGTTGTATTCTGCTGCCAGGCCAGTAGTTGGCGATGTCACTTTGTGAAGAAACACAACACGCCTAGAGACTGAACATGTAATACGCATGCTCATGACGTCACCGTTTTCACAAATTCTCGTTTTTGTAGTTTACACAGAGACGATAACGGTATAGTTTTCAAAAACTTGCACTTTGCAAACATTTGAAAAAGTTTGCGTTTTCAGGCCCCCAAAATGCTGTTGTCATGTAAATGTACATGTAGTTAAGGTCTAAAAGTTTTTTTTTTTTAACTTTCAAACAAGGCTGTCAAGCCAACATGCAAAGTTTGACTTGACAAAGTTTTCTTTTCTAGTTAAAAATTACACAGTGTGGTTATGTGAATTTCCGAATTGTTATTTGAATTGATTCCTTAACCCTGTAAAGGCTGAGATATGAAATAATTGTCTTAAAATTGTCTTTTTTTAATGGAATAGTATACTGGACCTTTAGACAAAATATTTTTTAAAAAATAAAAAAGTGTGCATATGTCTTTTTTGTTAAAGTATCATATTTGATATAACAGGTTTTTATGACTATAAGTCCTTTTACTTGCTAAAAAAGTATGAACTAATCAGAGGGCATGTAGTACAACAGGTTTTTCAGCAAAGTTTTGATCATGTTGATAATTTAGAGGTCTTAGAATTTTGTGTATCAAATATGATACACTAGACTTTATAGGGTTGAACTCAAATTGCAACTGCAATTGCAATTATTTGGTAAAAACGTATCCAGTGTACTGTATACAAGTCAACATAATGAGAAATGGTACAATTGAACTTCAAGCTCTAACTAATTAGTACATACTAAAGTCAGAAGTAACATACTGATTACTCTCAGAGTAAACTACACGTCACTTCTGTTTCAGGAACTATAGATCCTGAAGATATATCAGTGTTATCTCTCTATTCACTTAGACCCATTCATTTGAGTATACTGTTGGAATGGCAAGGTTTCTCAGCCAGCCTCACTTCCATGTGCGTTTTCTTTTGGGGGCATTTGCCATCCATCTGAAGAGCCCCTCAGAGTCTCAAAGGAGAGAGAAAACTCCAAAGGGGGTTTTATAGTCTGTAGCTCCTGGGTTTCTCACTGTTATTCCCGCCTTGTGTTGCTGAATGTGGTTTAAGTGGAAGATGAGTTACCTTTGATCTGTTGAGTTATGCATTATTCAGATGTTGTCGCATGCTCACTCTGTCTGGCTCTGTGACAGAGAGAGGCAAGATTTCTCCCTGACTCTGCATGTTCTCATGGATTTTCCAACCACTAATTAAGGCAAAATTTTCTAAAGATCACATTAGGCATATCAAGATTAGCGTTAATCGGTCTGTGTCCAACACGTTGATTAAATTGGGTGGTTAATAGCATGATAAAAACACAATCTATGTCTAATCTGAGAACTATTTCTTGTAGCTGCTTCAGAACCATGTGTAGCTTCAAATTCATGGCATGTAAAAGCTGAATGTATGTTCCACAACAAAGCGTACAGATCTACGCCACATGGAATGCTGAGAATGATAGGGATGTGAAATGCTAATGTGAAACAGCATGCCATGCTGAGGTTTACACTACGCTGTCATCTGATAAATATCTGCTGGAGAATTCCCGGCTTTGTCTGTGCCTGCCTGACTGCTCGTGTCACACCAGTGACTGAATACCTCGTATATCAGCTGTAGTAAACAGTGATACCCAACCATCAATTTTGCTTTGTTAATTATGACTTCAAAATAAATACATATATGTAAAACACACACACACACACACACACACACACACACACACACACACACACACACACACACACACACACAGGTTTGTTTTTGTGAATTGTGGGGACATTCCATAGGCGTAATGGTTTTTATACTGTACAAACAGTATTTTCTATCGTCCTACACCAACCCTACACCTAAACCTACCCATCACAGAAAACTGTGCACATTTTTACTTTCTCAAAAAAACTGTCCTGATATGTCACAAAAACGCACACAAGCACATGCACATGCACATGCACACGCACACACAGACACACACACACACACACACACACACTAAGGAATGTTTTTTGGGCAGCAGATCAGCATATTGATACTAAATGATTTCTGAAGGATCATGTGACGCTGAAGACTGGAGTAATGACTGCTAAAAAATTCAGCTTTGTCATTGCAGGAATAAATTATATTTTAACATATTAAAATAGTTATTTTAACACAATATTATATATGTATATATGTGTCGATGTGCAACATGTTGAGTATCAACAAAGACTATATAGAAAGACAGTTCACTCCTATTAGTTATGAATGGGAGAAACTGCAACACGCAATATGGCGGAATACGTCCTGCCTTCTAAGTAAAAGAGCCAATCGCTGATTGATAAAGTCATTGCATCAGTGCAGCTGCCATTAGAAGCTCCAGTTCCCATAGAAACCTGAGACTCGCACTTAGGACTGCACATGCGCATTGGCTTGTCTAGCCTGGAAAATAAGCTTTTTTAACGTTATTTGAGCATAAGAAACAACATTTATGGGACAGTTCATGTCAGATGTTGTTGCTGATTTGAAATATGTTATTTAATTGTGAGTTCACCAAGCAGTTTTTGAGATTTCAGGATTCCCCCATTCAAATAGATAAGACTTGGTCTTGGATGCCCGAAATAGCTGTCCAGAGGCGTTGCAAATATGGCTGCTGAGTGAACAGACTTTCCTTGAAAGGGACTTTGGTATCAAGGCAAAAGCCGAAGATGAAGAAGCTTGTTATGTACATTGTCAGAGAAGGTCCAGCAGTGGTGGTGGCAAATAGGCAAAGACTTGTTGCAGCTTGACGGTGCGTGTCCCCTGAAACAGGATTTTTTTCATTCCTATGGAAGTTGAAAACGCTCGCTCTTCTCCGCGCCAGTTTTTTGACCCGAGGGAGGGGTTCTAGCAGACCAATCACAACGCTTGCGGTCCGCGTAGAATTGACGTGTTGTTACATTTTTGGAGAGGTGCACGTCAGGCTACGCGTGCTATACTTAACCTACACCGTAGCTATGCCGTACACTCAACGCGAAAGTATAAATCAGCCTTTACAAAAATCCGACGGTGTGCATACAGTACGCGCATACTCTTATGATGACGAAATTCGCGTCACGTGAATTGAAGTAAAGTGAAGCATCGTTTGGACTTAAGTGTGTGAAACTCACGGTTATGGTAAGGGGCGTGGCATTTCTGATACATGTTTGAAGAGGTTGACCAATCACAACACACTGGTCCAGCTGACCAATCAGAGCACATTGCGCTTTTCAACAGGAGGGGCTTCATAGAGAAAGGAAATAAACAGACAGACTGGGAAGAGAGGTGCTGCAACAATGTAAAATATGTTAAAAAAAATGTTTTTTGAACATTCAAGCAAAAAAAACCTATTCTAGTACACCACAAGAACAAAATCGAGACTTTAAAAGGGCATATATGGCCTCTCTTTAACAAAAAATCTTTTGAAACATTTATATATTTATATATAAAAGGAAACACCCCCAAAAACATAAAGACTTTTAAACAGATGATTTGCAGTAGTTCTTTTCTCCCTCACACTTCTAAACAACAGTACATCCCTCTTTCCTATTTTTGTCCTGTCAAATGTCAGTCAAACCTAGTATCAAATTAAATATAGTTATAAAATAACAGATTCTGTAGGCCTATTTGTCGAATTGGTGGGAAATAACATCTGCATGTGTAGACCACCCTTCATATGACATGAATATGAACTTTAAATTTATTACAAACACAAACAGATGTCATAATACAGTGTCAGGATAGCTATAAACACACAACTAAATCCACACATTAATATGTAATAAATTGAAAACTCTTAAGCTGTTTTTTTAGTATGATTTAAGTAACAGTTGTTTATATAGGCGGTCCAAGCGTTTATACTAAAGATCAGAGGAGAGAGTGTTCTGGCTGTAGATGTAAGAAAATTGCTCAAGATAAATCCCTTAGCACTCTTTATTTGTTGAGTTCATTTAAGTGTAAAATAAACTTAGAGAAGAGTGCAATAGCAAACACCCACACATACATTTGTTCTCTTGTTTACAGCTTACAAATGCTTATGTTGAACAAGTACAGAGATCATCCACACAGACGTTCTCTGAAGTCCAGCACATGTATGCGCTGCACTGTGAAAAATGCAGAAGAGGTTTGATTTAGTGATGCATTATCCACTATCACAACATGACAATCTCACATTCAATAAATTATTATTACAGTGGAAACTCATAAGGAGCTTAGTGAGAGATAGAGAGTGAGGGCTGATAAGGGAACATTTTCCCTGTCAAGTTTGTACAACAGATGAATCTAATTTAGAGAGACTCATGTGGGCAGTTTCTGTTTGCTAAAAGCTTAAGCCGAACATCTTCTAATATAAAGTTCTCTCAACGTACAGCAGAAACATGAGCCATCAAGTATTGCAGGAACTATGATGAAAAATACATCAATCACTGTTTTTCTGCTATATTATTATTATTATGTGTAATAACTGATGCTTGCTAAGCATGTGTTGTTTGCCAAAGTATGAGAAATTGCTATTTTTGACTTTGAGTTAGTAAAAAACCCTCATAAACCTAAGTATTGAACATAGTATTAAAGTATAAAACTCATTCTATTTTATGTTAATGTGTGCCGTTACTTTTGGGTCACTATTTTTGTCCAAATCTATTAATTTATTCAAATAAATAACCTTAAAAAATGCAATTCATACATAAACTGCCTTATATACACCTATAATGATTTACAAATTAATATTTATCATAATTTTTGGAAGATTTTAAAATAACAAGGTGATACAAGTACAACTGATATCTTAACATAAAAAAGGCCTCATTAAATTAAAGTTTTTATTATTTATTAGAAAATATTAATATTTAAATGAATACTTGAAAAAAGTCATGAGGTGCAACTCCCCAAAAACGAATATTTATGAATTAATAGTTCATGAAAAACTTTTTACCTTGAAAAATATATTTAAAAATAAAAACAAAAGATGTATCTACGTATAAATGGTTCATGGCAAATATCTTATAATTTGTCAAAACCATTGGAAACCAGCATGAATACGAAGAGTACATTTAGATTAAATAGATTTTTAAAAGATTATTCCTTTTCTTTGTTGTAACACTTGCTTCTCATCGACCCACCCCTCATATTTCACAATATTTTTTAGAAAATCACTTATTTTATAGACCTTGCATGACAATAAATCTCTTTCTGTGACCAGCAGAGGGCAGACATCTTGATGAAACCCATTTAGAAACAACCCTCTTTCATTTCCCATAGTCTGCACACATTCTTCCTCAGACAACCCAAACTCTATTCAACTTAAAGACAGCTGTGGCTGCGATAATAGAGCAGAAATAAGGTATGGGAATCAACACGTCCCTCCATCATAGTGAATACAACTTGACAAGATGCCTACCGAGCGTGACTGTGCTTGCAGGCGGAGAGAGGACTGGCATAAAGTGCGTAGCTGATATACAGATGAACATCTGACATGCCAGGGGAAGGAGTGCTGTGCACACTGTGCTGTGGATTTGACAGGCAGATAGTCTCAGTGCTTGGGTGTGGTGCGAAAACAGGTACAGACAACTCAGTCTGTCGGTATTTAGAGAAAGTGAAATGTTAAAATGCTGCCGCAACTCCATCATCCCTCATTTTCATATTGAATAATGCTGTTTTTCGGCAGGCGGTGTATGATGTGGAAGTGGGTTGGAGAAGCAGTGGCTGATCATTAGGGCACTAAGTGTAAACAGCAGCAAGCCCACAGGGAGAGGCCTAAACATGCCCTCCTCACAGAAGATCAATAGCCCATCCACAGAGAGCGGCCTTGCCACTCACTCATGCACATACGCTCACTCTTATCCTTAGCAACAGTCTTTGGCCCTGTCCCAAATGGCAAAGTTTATACAAGACCGTAGGGTGTCTAATTCATCATTTTAGGTTTCAGAAGGGTGCTCTCCAGCACCCCCTTTGCGGCTAATATGCCCCCTTGATGCGCACTTTTGTCAAGCCCGCAATGAAGCGAGAGAAAGAAGAACTCTGAGGAAGATTGCGAAAGACAATACATCGAATCTCGATTTGTGATGATTCTGGATCAATTCTGATATTTTCTTTCTCGAATCGATTCTGAGCTTAGTTTTAACAGCAGATGGCGCTCTATGCTAGTTTTTAACCTCATACTCAAATGCTCATGAAGAAGAGTGCTGGACAGCGATTGTAAGTGGTTAAATATACTTGCACCTCGGCTCAGAATGCTTTTATGACGCAAGATTAATGTAAACACAGCCCACTGCGAACACCCTTGTAATTCGCTTCAACCTTTTCGAACTTTATGAATGATTATTTTAGGTTTGAGTGGTGTGTGTAAAGGAACTGGAAGCAAACAGAGTATGGGTGTTTATAAAGCATGTAGTGCCATCTGCTGTTAAAAACTACGCTCAGAATTGATTCGAGAGAGAATCGCGATACATCGGAAAATATCAGAATCGCTCCAGATTCTTTGTATTAAGAATCGATGTATTGTCCCAGCCCTACTCATTATTTACTTACTAATAAAAGTGACAAGGGGCTGTCAAAATGCAGTTCATATGACTTGTGCACACTATATTCCAAGTATTCTGAAGGATATTTGTGTGACGAACAAATTTACTGTAAGTTTAAGTTGTTATTCACCTCTCTGTAGCTCATTAGACACTAAATATTTGGTCTAGTGCTGTTAATCGATTAAAAAAAAACTAATTAATCACACATTTTTCTGTAATTAATCGCGATTATTCACATTCTAACATTAAAGTTTTTAATATATTTTTGTATTGTAATAATTTCACATTTAGTCTACAAATTAATGTAGAAACAACATAAAAGACAGAATATTTTAAATATTTGACCTAACAGGTAGGAAATATATAGAAAATGAATAAAGTTATCAAACACTTCACAGTCTTCACTGCATAAATTATAAATTAAAAATAGATTAATCCTTATTAAAGCTACAAAACTTATTCAGTCAAGAGCAGTGAGTGATTTTCTCTTTGTCTTTTGTTCTTTGATTAACATTAATGACAAACATCACAGCAGCAGGTTTATTAGGCTACTGTCACTTTAAGATCTGACACATCCGATGTCATCACAACTCTTTACAGTTATTTAAGACTATGCTTATGAGGGTACTCGAAAGTGGGCATTTTTTTGCCATACTTTTGTGTGTTCTTGTACGTTCAAGCGTGAAGAGAACTCAATGTAGCCAGCGCACACAGACAGCGCGGCAGTACAGATTTAAGTTCTTTTTTTTTTTGCAGCTTATCGTGCTTGAATGGTTTAATAGGACTTGAATGAATGATAGTGTGATCACACACACACACACACATATATATATATATATATATATATATATATATATATATATATATATATAAATATAAATGTAACGCTAGCTAAAGGATGATGAAAAAACGGATGCTGCATTAATTGCGTTCAATATTTTAATGAAGATTTAAAACTGAAAACGCGTTAATTTTGATAGCCCTAGGTTGTTCACAAGATGCATAAGAACCAATGTCATTTTGTAATAATGCACCATTTTTCTAGTCTATTTCAGTGCTTCAGTGGAGATGATTATCAGTAAATAACTACTTAAACTACTTTTGTAATACTACTTTTTTTTTTTTTTTTTTGTCATTTTGGGAATTGATAAACCCAGTTCACTTTCATTATACTGAAAAGAGCAGTCATCATATTCTTCAGAAATTTACCTTTTGTGTTTCACAGAAGAAAGAAAATCATATTGGTTTGTTACATATAATATGTCTGAGTTATCTTTTCCTTTTTTTTTTTTTTTTTTTGATAGTGAGCACTTGTAATTCCTAAAGATCTGACTGTTTTGGCGATGTTTTCAAATGCTGTATTTACAGGTTATGAACATGCAAAATGCTGTGAAATTCAAAATTCTTGACAAACTGCTGTGAAATTCAAAATTCTTGACCAAATGCTGTGAGCTGAAACTCTTAAATAATACTCCAGATATGCTGATGTATTTCAGGGTGGAGGATGGGTATGTTATAGTCTCCATAGAAACACAGGAGCAAACTCTTCTGGAAAGTCCCTTCCCAAACGCTGACCACAATGTGTCTGTGTATGTGAGTGCATGCGTTTAACATTTAGTCTAATTCTATTCACCTTCATAATGGGGTTTAAATTGCAAGAGTAAATTTTCAAAGAAAATATTATAGACTACCATTGTTACTTAAACTGGTATGTCTTAGCAAAATTAACAATAATCATGCATATCTGAATTGTGTTTTCTGGCTAAAACAGAATGTTCTACTCAAGCAGAACAGAAAATTAGTTTAATATGGCTATTTACTTCAGTATTTACAGGGGCTTGGCCATTTCAACTTGAATGTGCAAGGCTTACAGTGTCAGCTGCTTCCAGTTATTTTAGCTGTTATTTAGTCTCTTCATATTGTAAACTGGTATTTGTTATCACATTATTTTAATTTATTATCGTAATCAAAAACACTAGTTTGTGGCGAAAATAGTTTTATCGTTTACTGCACTTCGTTATTCTTTTAAGTATTTACCTATAGTGGCTAATGAATCGGAAGTCTTGCACATTCAGAGGAAATGGCTTACTTCCTTATTTTAAATAAGTGGATAATATGTGCAAACCCCGCACCTCAGCCGATTCTAAAGATTTCTTTGGTCATGTCAATCAGTGATGATTGACTACACAACGCTAAAGCCTAACCCTAACCTTAACCTTAAAGTCACCATGAAATCAATTCTTGTTTTTTTTTTTTTTTTTTTTTTTTTTTTAATGAAATATAGCAGTATTTATTATAAATGATTTATCCATGCATTTCATATTTTTTTTTTTTTTTTAAATTCATGTGCCCTTGTAATCATTAATCAAAATCCCACTTGCAGCGATCTCTTCTCTGATGATGCGTTTCCTGGCACAGGGGCAGCAATAGCAAAACACAATGATCCAACGATCCAATCAATTTTAAATTTTTAAGCAGGTTATGTTCATTTTTTAAAAATGTACATTTTTCAATAAGTACCTATATATAACAGCTTGGGGTGTGAGTGTGTGCAGTGTACGTTGTAGAACAAAACGTCAAATAATCATCAAGTTATGTTTACCACAGGCTTTATTTTACTCATAAATTGAAAAACCCCATAGGAAAATCTCGAAGGAACCATTGGCAAATTAGACTTCCGGGTTCTGACGTCATACCTGCACCACGAATCCATGAAGCCTGAACTTTTCTTGACAGGTGTCTGAGTGATTAAGTTGACCAATGAAATCAGCTGCAGGTTTGGTCTGAACTGGTTTCATGCGGATAATTCAGTCAGTGTTGCCAACTTAGCGACCCCTTTAGCATCTTTTTATCAATAAAGCACCTAGTGACGAATCTTGTGACTTTTTAAAGCACCTAGTGACAAATCTAGTGACTTTTTGGACAAACCTCAGACAAAAAAAAAAAAAAAAAATAAATAAATATATATATATATATATATATATATATATATATATATACTACCGGGGAAATGAGATATATAGGAAAAGAAAACGGCTTTATTAGACATCTGGTTATATTATATTATATTATATTATATTATATTACAGTATGTGAGCACAGATTAGGAGAGAAAACATTAGGCAGGCAGAATGCAAGTACGATGTGATGACGTTACAAATATGCAAATTAACCATGGCGTCATCTAGCGACATTTAGCGACTTTTTGGGCTGGCTTTTCCTATTTTCTTTCGAAAATAGTTGGCAACACTGAATTCATTTATTTCTATAATAATACAAGGCCACAGGTAACTACAGACGTGCTGATATTTGTTATATTTTTGTTATATTGCTTTCATAAAAAAGTAATATAAGAGAGAATTTCATATCGAGCAACACACATTCCACACAAAAATCGTCCATTTTGTACATTTCTTCTAATAACTATCGCTGACAAAGTTCCAAAAGAAGCCACAGCGTCTAGCTTTAAAAGCCGGTCTGGATCACTTTAAGTGGAGCGGAGTGACAGAGATTCACGTCTCAGCGTTTCAGCTCCACTCCGTTTCAATTTCCCGTTCCCTGTTCTGAGCGAACTGAACATTTAGTGCAACTTCACACAGTGTTGTTGTACTAGCGGAACACCTGCTCTGTCATTTAGATTCGAGAAACTCATTGACCTGTAATATTAAACTCTAAAAACGTTCAAAAAACCTAAAATACGATTTGTTTAACGTCACTATGTTTTTCTATACTTTTTAATGGAACAACCTCCCACCCCTTCTTTTTAACTGGGCCGGCCAACTGCTCCATATTTGGATTACACATTCACACACTCTTACGCACGCCTCCACACACTCACTCCCTCCGTCAAACACACTCACTCACTCACTCACTCGCTGGAGGTGGGGGCACGGAGAGATAGAGCTATTAGCTCGGGCTGCAGCAGACATCGTTGTACGAGCGGAGGGGAGACGATTCCACCGGTTGTGCGCGAGAACGCACGGAGCCCTGGCAACACGGAGAGCCTCGCGCTTCCCTGTCTGTTATACCGTACAGTAAGTCCATGCATTTATTTAACCAGCACAAAACTAGCTTTTGGGTTTGCTTGCTATCTGGGAATAATGGCTGGGAACTAAAAGACGCAGGAGGAACAGTATGACGTTTATTTAAAAACCCTTGTAAATATTTACTGTGACATTTGCACTAATTATTATGTCATCCTGTCTGCATTCGACCGGGCGAAATGTACAAGATGTGCTGTTTGTCATCTCGATTAAAAATTATATAACTACTTTGAAGTAGCGCACGGGAAGCGGGGCGGTTACTTGCGAGCTGTAAGCCCGAGCAGGGAGCGCTCTCGCCGGGGCTGGAGTAACTGCGCCACCCCGCCTTCATTCATCGCTCCAGATAGACTTATAAACATCAATTTACCGGTGGATTAATGATCAGTCAGCTGTACTTTTTAAAGACACTGTCAATCGCCGTATCTGTGCGCACTTCTGCTGAGTCAACACTGTTGCTGGAAGGCTTTTGATGTGAAAACACAATCGCGGAAGTTTTAGTAAGTCTGTACTAGAGTTGCGATTTCAACCCGTGTGCACAGTTTAATCCACGACGACGTGTCTGTTTAATTGTGAATAGCCCGTACTAGTAGTAGGCTACAACAAATTTGTCTCAGTTTCACTCCCACTGTGTTTTAATACAAACTGGCTGTGTTTCAATACCTAGTGAGCGTTATTTTTAGGCATCATAAAACGCAGTGTGATTTGTTTGGCGCGTTCTGAATTGACTCCAATACTGCTGTCTAGGTAGGCAGCCTTACTAGGTTTGGAGACGCAGCCATTGAGTGTATCCCGTCGTGATGTCACTCGGTTCATCCCGGCTGGTTATATAATGATCTGTTGCTGTGTATATTTCATGTGTTGGCAGGGCTGATGGGGCGCTCTATGCGTTGTGACCGACATGCAGTGCCGGGTTTTGTTGCTTTACTAAATAAACGGTGCAATTTAGCGTTGAATATGTAAACAGCTGGTTAAGACAGCCTTAAGTAGGTCTTTCGTAAGGGTCAGTATCACGATGTCACATACTATACTGTATTGTGTGTTCTGTTCATTAATATATAGCCTTGAGTTTGTGCAGTTGCATACTATACTGTACTGTACTGTACTGTACTATACTATATTGCGCATATAGCCTTGACCATTTTGAATAGAGATTACTTTGAAACGATTCATTGCATATGTCATATATTACTGTACTGTAATGCAGGATACTATGATATGCTACACTATACTATGTAACACATTGTTTTGACTTTTGAATTGCGCTGATTGTGGATATAGGTTTATGGCTCATGGACAGTTGCTTATACTATGTATTATACTACTATATTGCACTGTACTGTGTATGCTAAACTATACTGAAATGTATAAATGTCGTTTTTAATTTCATTTTTAGATAATTGTGCACAGGTTTACAGCTGTTGAAGGATTAGTTCACTTTAAAATGAAAATTACCCCTAGATTTACTCACCCTAAAGCCACGTTTATAATGGATGGATGCACTTTCTTCATACTCGTTGAAGAAAGTGCGGGACGTTCACTCCCATTATAAAGCTTGGATGTGTCAGGATATTTATTAATATAACTCAGATTGTGTTCATCAGAAAGAAGAAAGTGATATACACCTAAGATGGCTTGAGGGTGAGTAAATCTTGGGGTAATTTTCATTTTAAAGTGAACTAATCCTTTAATGCACATACTATACTATACTATACTATACTATACTATATACTATTCTGTACCATGCAATATATGTATAGCTTTCACTTTTGAATGGACTTTATTGGCTTTTTATTTGACTTTATGGCTGATTGGACAAATGCAGCATATTCTATTCTGTTCTATTCTGTTCTATGCAACATATAGCTTTCATTTTTGGATTTAGTTATGTGCAGATTTACAGCTTATAGGACACTTGCAGATAAAGTGAAGCAAAAAATTTCATGTGGAAACACTGTTACTCCCAAAGGTCTGTTTAAATAGATTCAGATTCAGTTTTTGAAGAGATTTAATTCACTTTTAGAATTTGCATGCCATAAACAGGCAAAGAAAGAAGAAAGCCTTAGTGAGAAATGACATTTACAGAGCGAAAAATTCTCACGTTGAATGTTGAAAGACCAGCATGTTCAAATAAATAAAGGCGGATTATTTGCAGGGTCACCGTGCTACAGTTTCACTGTGTTCTGCAGAGTATTGCTGCCACATGCTTGGATTTCATGCTTATTATTAGTGTACATTTTCAAGGCTCTTGGATGATTAAGAAATTCTAGCGCTTTTAATAAAAATTCTGTTGTTTCGGAGAGCGAGTGGATTAGTGTTTCCCCTGTTTTTTGTTTGGTTGTAATACATTTCAAACGGTATGGGCTGCCCTTTGCAACCTGGGGACTAAGCTGTCTGCTCTGATTATGTAGTGAATGCTTTTTTTCAGAGGGATTTGTGCAGCGGTGAATTGCTCAGTGCTATAACTCGGAAAGCAAATCTCTGATGTCCCCGGTACCACTTACTTTTAAATGCTAATGAGCAGTAATTAAGACACAGAGTATGGCCTAATCACAAGTGCACTAGTGCGTCTGCTCATTTGTTCAGGTTTACACACACACACACACCTGCCACTTATGAAGTGCCCATTCTTGCTTCTCCTTAGTAGCTGTTCAAACTACCACAGTGTCAATGGAATTGAGTTTGATGAACTCAAATGAGTTTGTGACAGATGCAGGCAAGGCTAACTTGACACGCTCGAGTGCCAGTGAAATATGGAGGGACACACCTCCACCTGCAGACACTGCTTACATAATTCCACTGTGATTGACAGGGACAGTATCAGCCAATGGGCGAGTAGGCCCAGCTGGACAAGAAGTTTGTTTACACATTGGAGGGGTGGAGCCTAAGTCAACCTGGTTTCACCCTTTGCTGGAAAATAAGTCTCAAGTTAGGCCTATCCAGGCAAGCTCTTGAAGTACACTCCCTCACAGGTATGCATGCATGAACTCAAGACATGGGACGCATTGTTCTGCAGCATAAAAGGCAAATTAATGATACGCCAAGTCTTTCTCTGAGCTCTAACCTTTTTCTGTGATTGAAATTTGAGGGAGGACATTCCACAGTCTTGCCCCTTAAATCTAATACTTGGAGTCTGTGTTTACACCTGGTATTGAAA
The DNA here is from genome assembly GCF_019924925.1 of Ctenopharyngodon idella. NCBI lineage: Eukaryota > Metazoa > Chordata > Actinopteri > Cypriniformes > Xenocyprididae > Ctenopharyngodon > Ctenopharyngodon idella. The sequence goes on from NC_067238.1 coordinate 23,941,723, forward strand.
TCTGTCTTGGTTATTTGATCACAAATTGGCCATCTGTTGCTGTTTACAACTGGTAGCATGTTCCATATATACTTTTAAATTTTAAGCTCGCCACACATGTGATGTTTGTGCATAATTTTTAAAGGAATAGTTCACCCATTCTGTTGCGTTTATCTTTATTCTGCAGAACACAAAAGATAAAAATGTTTCAGCTGTTCATACAATGAAAGTCAATGGGGTCCAAAAGTTTCAAGCTGGAAAAAGGAGTCCAGTGGTTCAATTTAACTTTAAGTCTTCGTATTTTGTACATTATCAACCTATGCTCATTGGACATACATGCCTCTATCTATATTTTTTGCAAAACTCCAGTACATACAATTCACTGCAGTTTCCAGTTGAAATGAACACTAGAGGAAGTAAACACCAACAACTTTTGTTCTTTCACACAAATCATGATTATTGATTAATAATGACTTATTTTCACATGGTTCCTTGCACAATGCTATGTTATTATGACCTCAAAACACTTTTACCATAGTGCATGATTTGTAAACTAATTAATTTTGATGTTTGCATCACAGATCCACATGAATGGCTTTTCTGATGTAGTAAACTTGCTCGATAGCTCACCTGGTACAGCATTGCACTTACGATGCAGATCGCTCGATAACAGTTCCGTGAACTATAAGTCACGATAAATTAAAGTGTTTAGTGTTGGTGGTATGTTATTTTTTTAAAACACGATAGAGGATAAAACTGAACACATTTTCCTTCGAAAGTGTTGCAAAACATGTTAGAAGCAATGAAAAATCATTTTGCGGAAATGTCACAGGCGCATATTTCCAATGAGCTTAAAATGGAAACAACACGTATACAGAACCCATATTCAATTATGGTGCCACATCATTAACATAAAACCTCAGTGGTGCTTGTGTCTTTATGACTACTTGATGTTAAGTCACATGACAAGCAAGAAGCATTGAAGTATGATGTTACTGACATGTCATCATATTGTATCTGGCAAAGCTTAAAGTCATGGTAAAATGTAAGTTGCAGCAGATCTTGTTTCCTTATTGTGACATACATCCGAGTGAAACATTTGTTGTTGTTTGGTTTGGAAGCAGATCTGGATGTGAGCTTGTGGTCGATTTTTAAGAGCAGGACAGAGTTTATGCAGACGAAATGGAGAAGTCCTGTGTACACCACCAGAGAGAAGTCTGTAATTTCGCCCAAAGATCCATTTATGACATTTTGATTCAAAATTATGAGGTCAAAAATAATTTAAAAAATGTAACATGCATGTATGAATTGTTTACAATATCAAAAACATGCACTAAGAAAATAGATTTTCATTTCACGTTGACTTTAAAATCCTTGTTTTAGTGCAGTGGTTGATTGACAGGTGAGTAGGCGGCCCTTCAGTGCTTCCCTGGACGCCTCAGAACAGATTAGAGTTTACACTACAAATGCAACATAGTCACATGCGTTTTCGACTACCTCTGAATGTGATGTGAGAGATTTGTTCACAGAACATTTTGGACCCCATTTACACCTGTATCTCTGTCCACTTGTGATTAGATGCTAGTGCCCTGTGTAAACGGGAGTCTACAGGAGTTCAACGTCCTTTCGCAGTGTCAAAGTCTCACAGCAGGAAGAGAGTATGAGGTGGGGAGAAGGAGGCAAGGAATGGGATCGATTGAGCAATTCTGTTTCCAGACCTTTATAGCCCTTTTCTTTCATCTCTCAGCTCTATTCATTTACTCTCCCTCCATGGGCGCAGTACACATCCCCAACCTGCTATTGTACTGCAGCGCTCAAGAGCTTTTTTTGATATCGAGATGAAAAACATTCCTTTCTCCAATGAGTGGATGTCAGCGTGCAGGCTGCTCGTCTTCCTCTAGACTCCCCATGATGGCTTTATCTAGAGCCTGAATTGAAGCTTTTATTTTTCAGCTGAACAATGTGATGAACGTGAACGTGCTTGAAACTGTTCATTGTTCAGTGAATGTGCTGATTTTTTTAATTTTTTAATTTTTTTTTATTTTGGGTCCTCTTATTCTTTTTGTCAAAGTGTGGCGCTTCAGGATCATCAATAAATCTTTTCATCCATCTAGAAGCATAGTTAAAAATAAAGCACTTGCATGAATAAATCACATACAAGCCTCCAGACTTCATATCCAGGCTCTACAGCTTGGAGAGTAACATACTTGTATGTGGGTTCTGGAGAGCCAGGAGTCATTTTGAAGTCTTTTAAAGCCCCATTTAAGACTCATGTGGCCTTAACGAGTCAGAAATATTGTAATTTTGAGTTAAAAGCACATGAATGATCAAGCGAAGTGGTGAAATTCTCAGTGATACCTGGGTTGTGCAAGTTGGTGGAAGGCAACACTGCAGTAGATTCAAGTAGGGCTGCATGATATTGGGGGGGGAAAAATGATTTTTTTTTCTGCAATATAGGCTATATTGGCAAATGAAAAAATACAGAATTTTCACCGGATGATTTGAATAGCTCTATTTGCAAAGAAGTAATTATTCTAGAGTGATTGGGATAATTGTGTTGCTGCATACAAAAGAAAATAATTTTAAAAAGCTGAAATTACTTTTTACTCTTTTTTTTTTTTTTTTTTTGAGTCAGTTTTTTGGTTTAACAATGTGAAAAAACTTGAAAAATGTTGATGTACTTTTCATAAGATCCAACTTAAACCAATTTCAGTTACCATAAGTTTAACAGACTGAGTTTAAAAAATGGCTTTCCACTTTTGACCCATTCATTATGACTATAAACTATGATTTTTATTGTGGTTTTTATTAAAATATTAAACAAAATATAAAATAAATTTCAATAATACTGTTGTGCTATTATATAAAAAATCTAATATTTAAGAAAAATAATACAAATTAATTTATTTTATATTACACTGTAACTAATATTTACATCCTAATTTCAGCATTTTTGAACATTAATCCATCAAGCTTGAATTTTGGTGCGGCATTATGTTCACACATGTACAGCTCATGATATTGGTGCGGCTCGATTCACAGTAAATGAATCAATTCACTCTGAAACACCATAAATCGAAGCCTTTGCGATTAGATAATCGCATTAAGCTATATTGCAATATTGATTTTGTTTCAATATTTCATGCAGCCTTAGACTGAAGTGAACGATTTTGCTGATTCCAGTGCTGTATATCATTAATGCATTTTGTACAACAAGGTTCTGGTCAACAAATATAAAGCTTATGATTCACACATTGTGGGTGCTTTATGTAAATTAATCTATTATTTTTTATATACCATGCATAATTAAATCAAAGGCTGTGTGAAAGTGATGCAGGCATATTAAATAATGCTTATCAGCTTGTACAACTACTGTTTATTTGTTTTGTTTAGTCTACTTCCGTATTTTGTTTCCGACCTACGTGATAACTGCTGCCTACCTTGGAAGTAGCAGCTTAACAGGTGCGCGTGAAGCATCAGCTGATCTGAGACTTTGTAGTGAAGATGGGCTCAGAAGAAATCGATAATAAGTTCTGAATGGCAGAGTGTGAATAGTGTAGCGGCTCTGTGCCAGTGTGGGGATCGATGACCCCTCTATGGGCCGCTGTTCTCCTCTCGTGTGGATATCTGTATGCTTGGTGCTCCCTCTGGGCATATCCAGACAGTAGAGCCACTATTGATGCTACTCTTTCACCATGAAAGCAACAAAGAAGAGCAAAGCTTCACGCTCATGTGCAGCTGGTTTAGAACACGATGAAAATCCTCTCTAAGCTTGTCATGGAAAAGGCCTGTTTTTGAAAGCCTTAAGTAGCACTCTCTTTTGGAGCCTCCTTAAAGGGATAGTTCACCAAAAATGAAAATTCGGCCCTCATTTATTCAAACTTGTATGACTTTCTTTCTTCAGTGGAACAGAAAAGTGATGTTTAGCAGAATATTCATGCTGATCTTACAATGAAAGTGAAAGGGGGCCAAGTATCACACAGCTATGCGCTATGTAGTATATCTCATGTAAAGCAATATTTATACTATATAGCAAATCTTTGCTGCGTGAAGATATATCTAAAGATATTAAGATATTATAAATGTTAACATCTTGATTGATCTATAAAGCTGCTTTGAAACAACGCATATTGTGAAAAGCACAATATAAATAAATTTGACTTGACCAAGAGCTGCCAAGTTCAGAAAATACCAAAAAGGCACCATAAAAAAGAATCATAAATAACCCTTCCACTATTTTGCAGGTCATCTGAAGCTGAGTGTGGTGAACAGATTGAAATTTATGTCCTTATTGACCAAAAACAGTCGTGGTCAACATTTACTTTCATTGTGTGGGGAAAATCTCTGCTAAAAATCTCATTTTGTTCTTAGTAAAAGTCATTCTGGTTTGGAACAACACAAAGATGAATAAATGATGACAATGAAATTTTGAAAATGTCAATGATGAAATTTTAATTTATGGGTGAACTATCTCTTTAAGGTTTCCCAGTTGTATGTTACACAGTTCATCATTGTGCAACACCCCTCAGGAAAATGACAGTCTAAAAGTCTCATTCTCAACATACATAGCAAAAGAATTATGTATCAGTCTGTTATTGAGGTTCTGCACAAAGCTAGACCTCTGTGCAGTGTTAGTGTACATTCATGTCTCTCAACCTTTTTATCCCAGCAGTTGGCCTTCATTCATATTTAATGGCATTCGCTATGTAGTTTGGCACTAGAATTGCCTTATTTGTAATGAGGAACTTGGTAGGGAAAAATTGCCCACCTATTTTTAGGCTCCATACTGTCAGTCTCATGTTTCATGTCACTAGTAATTCTTTTAGTATGAAAATGACTAAATAATAGAGCATTATGTGGCCGAATATCTCATCTCTGCTTCTTCCTTTCCATCTGATATGTATTACGTTTTGAAATGGCAATAAATTTAGCTTGTTTTGAACTGTTTTGCATATAGTTCATAAACAAAGGGCAGCTGGAACCATTTGACCAGCATGTTATAAGCCCTGAAGCAGAGAACACACAAATGAAGAAAATTCTCGTGGAGCCAAGATGCCATCCTTCCTGATGCAACTAGGCAGATAAATAGGACCACCAAGTGTTCTCCAACCGCAAAGCATACTTCTGTCTACCCTCATGTATCATGCAGTACAAGGCGGGATTACAGATTAAACTCCCTTGGAGTGACAGCTTGATCATCAGAAGAGAAAGTGAAGGGGCTGAGGTAGGGATTCCATGAGGAATGTATTCACTAAAATCTTCTTAAGAAAAAAGTTAAAGGCCCCTTTTACAAGATGTAATATAAGTCTGCGGTGTCCCCAGAATATGTCTGTGAAGTTTCAGCTCAAAATAACCCACATATCATTTATTATAGCTTGTCAAATTTGCCCCTATTTGGGTGTGAACAAAAACATGCCGTTTTTGTGTGTGTCCCTTTAAATGCAAATGAGCTGCTACTCCCGGCCCGCTTTCCAGAAGAGGGTGGAGCTTTAACAGCTCACACTTCAGTTGCTGAACAACTGAAGAAAGAAAAGACTATCGCAACTGTCACAAAGGATTGGGCCCCAGAGGTGGGAATATACCGGAAGATGTCTCCACCTTGCCAGGTGAGTGGGATGTAGTGGGACCTTATAAGGATCACGGGTCTCACAGCGGGTATCAGGATTGAATACTTCCAGCACAAAGGAGGATATGCACCGAGAGAAGAATTCAATAGCAGGAAAACTGCATGGATACAAACAATCCATGGAATACCGTAATCCACCCTTACCACTGTTATGTTTGGCATGATGGAGTCTTTCCTTAAAATGCATGCTGTATTATTCAGGTGACGTGAAGTCCCTAGCAACTCCTCACCTTGGTGAATTTTGTGGAAAGAACGCAGAGTTTTTGGGCAGGGTGCAGGGACTTTACTACAAGCTGTACTTAGTGCAGTTACAGTACGTTGAAGGAATTTCCTGAAGTTAACGCTGGCCTTGAATAGACAAAGTGTGGTTTAGACAAAGTGTGGTTTTGACAAAGGGGAGATGGACCAGAAAAAAACCAGGCTGACGCAAAGCAAAATACTTCACGCTGAGATAAAACCAGCGAAAGGCCATCCCAGTTCCGTCCCATTTCCCCTCTTAAGTGATGTCATTGGAGTGATGGAGATGCGCCAGCTTTGGAGGGAGAGGCGCTCCCCTTTTTTTTGTGGAGTTATCCCGTAAAGTCTTTCCAGAGAGACTCTCAGAGGAGTCAGCCAAGTCAGACAAGCATTCCTCCCTCTCGCATCTCTACCGCTCTGTTTTTTTCTTCTTTTTCCATCTATCCCTCCAACAATGTGTGTCTGAGTCAGCCAGAGGTACTTAAAACGTAAATTGTCAACGTGGGCACATTGAGAACAATTGAGTGTGTTCATTACCATTATACAGCTCTCAAATAATTTGGAGAAGATCACAGATCTCATAAGTCTTATTTAATGACTGTTAGTTGTATCATATCAGTATTCTTTTTATTAGTAGGTATTATTACTATTGCTCATGCTTAAGGTTAGGAACCTGAGTATTAAGTATTAAATAGCCTTCATGTGTGACATGTTAGTGCCACATACATGATATCTCAAATCATGTGGTTTATTGATGAGAGGTGTGTTATTAATTTTCTGAGTGATCTGACTTAAATTTTATGCCTAGCAGATGATAAAACAGGTGAGAAAATTTAGTCTTGCACTGAGATTAAATTTCTACAATATTTTGTCTAAATAAATGAAAAATAAAATTGTTAAATGCTAAAGTGAATTTAAGCTTTGCAACGTTATAATGTACTGTATGAAAAATGGATATTAATTTGCTAAATTGTTGTTTATTTTATGATTGTTGTTATGCTATAATAATACATAATATTAAATATATACTATTTATGTTATAATATAAATCTTAATATATAATATTAAAGGGGACCTATTATGCCCCTTTTCACAAGATGTAATATAAGTCTCTGGTGTCTCTAGAATGTCTGTGAAGTTTCAGCTCAAAATACCCCACAGATCATCTATTGTAGCTTGTCAAATTTGCCCCTATTTGGATGTGAGCAAAAAAACACCGTTTTTGTGTGTCTCTTTAAATGCAAAAGAGCTGCTGCTCCCGGCCCGCTTTCCAGAAGAGGGCAGAGCTTTAACAGCTCGCGCTTTGGTCACTCAACAACAACAAAGCTGGAGAATCTCACACAGCCAAAATGACGATTGTCAGTAACAGTGTTCAGCCTTACATTGTTCAAACCGAAGTCAGGACACTGATAGAGAAACTCAGGAAGAAGTTACAACTTTTAGAATGCAACTGGACGTTTCTGAATGGTTAGTGGATAAATGTATGTAGTTGTTGTGGAGTTAAGTTGATTCATTCAACTCCTCGACTAGCATGTATCATCATGTTAATCTTTTGTGCAAATCCAGCGTTGAATTGACCCTCGTTTGTGAAGCAGTCCGGCGTAAAATGACGGCATGTCAACAACACTCTACTACAACAACTCTTCCTCTTCTCTAAAGGAGCCCAACATGGCGTGTTGCGTGTCGCTGGGGGCAGGGATTATGTAAATTTTGGGGTTTGTGATGTCATCAACCCTGGAAAAAACTTGTTGTAGTCTCTACCAGCCATTTGTTGTAGTCCTCAAAAAGTGATTTTTGTAAAAGAAAATACCTCCCTTTGCATTGAACTTTGAGTGTCGTAACTTTGCAGATGTTGTTTATGCTCAAGCAGCAACATTACACACTAACTAAAGTTAAAAAAGTGAAATCATAATAAAAGACACCTTTTAAATGATGCAAAATGCTGAAATTCAAATTTGCTGAAGTTTCAATTTAACTGTGTTATTAAATTATAAGTGTTTTTAAAGATTAATTTTAAGTGAGCGTAAGAAAAGTAATCTAAATGTAAAATAGAGGAAATGAGCATGAACAATTTAATATCCAATACTGGCCGATGAATATCCAATATGCATATGTATGAATTTAAAAAAAAAACTTCTTTTCTTGACTGATATGGTCCTGATATAATGTACATCCCTAAAAATCACTTGAAGGAAGGACACAAGCCATATCTAAAGACCAAAATATCATAGAAACTCTTTTTACAGTATGCATTCAGCTAGCAATGCCCGTAACACCTTAGTAACTTTTGTAATTTTGCATACAAAATGTACTTTTATAAGAAAAGGTAAAAATCCAGTGGCTTGCTTTTATATCTTAGCTAAAAAGCCTGTTAATGATAAATGTGAAGGTTCTTGCTAAATAGGCTGTCTCTTGCACAGAGTCAACAGCTGTCAGCGTGCTGAAGCAGCTTTGGGATGGGGAGGTTTGCAGGTTGAATGAGCAGCAGGCAGTGGACTGATGAGGCCTGACACAGATGAATGAGGTTAATCTGAAGGCCACCGTGTAAAGCGGTATCCCAGGTGTCAGCAGTGACTGAGAATATTTACCATAAGCTACTGCACAGGAAGTCCAGATATCTTATTTGTTTACTCTACTCTTCTTGTGATGGTTACCCAACCGAAACCGCCATCTCAGAAACCATATGGAAAATGGGTCACTGTAGTACACGGCATGAGGATGTTCTGCTGTCGATCTGCTGAGTCTTGTTCCTGAAATGTCAGCCGTCTGTGACATCTGCAGATCCACACTTGATTCTTAATGCAGGTTTAAAGAGGTCTGCTCGTCCCAGCATGCATTTTAATGCACGTCTCATTTTAAGGGCATCATGGAAATCCATTTTGAGCGTAGTAAATAAAGTCAATGGGTTTAGCTGGCACTGTAAAAGAGAATTTTCCCATACATGAAATAAAATGCATCATATCCGCAAACAAAAAGAATGATTGATCAGTTCTGAGGGCTTTTTGTTTGTGTCTGAAGTGGTATTTTCCAGGGAGAGAGGTGTGGTATGCAAAATAGATACTACAGCCTTGGCACTGCTTCTGTTAAACATTTCATGTCACGTCCGGAATTGCTATTTATTTACCCTTCACAGTTGGAGGCGAGAAGGAGAGCAGGCGCGAGGGAAGGGCACAGGGCGAGTTCTCATCTTCAGCTGTCTGAATGCAGCCAGATATCCATCTCATTAGAAAAGACCATAAAAGAAAACATTTTCTAGATAACTAACTTTATAAATCACTCATTCTTCGGTGGTGGGTGGGACATGTTCAAAGCCTGCAAGGAATCAGCACCAGGGTTATTAAAGTTAGCTGAAACTAAAAACATAAAACAACTTTTATTGCTTGAAATAAAATAACCTTAAGCGGAAATATTTAAAAAAAAAAATAATAAATAAACTTATTTTATTTCAGCTATTATTCTCATTTTAAAATATCTACAGCTAAAACTGAAATGAAAATTATGATATAGACCTATTTAATAAACAAAAACTAATAAAAATGACAAAAACAAATTTCATTGAAATGAAAAGAGAAAATATTCAAATTCAGAATATTAATAAAATCTCTACCACAGATTACCACAGATTTTATCACAGATTTCAGCTGAACTGGATTGCCATCATCAAGTACCTTGTTTATTAAATGTTTTGTAATCTTATTATGTTTTCAGCTAATGTAGTACTATTAGCTTTGTTTAAAATATCACATAAACTTTCACATGTTAAAAAGTTCAATAAGACAATCGCAAAAGTAATCCATATGCATTTAGCGGTTTAGTCTTCTAAAGAGACACAGTTGTTTTAAATGATGAACATATAAAAATGTAGGCTTTTATTCACATATAAGCATATATAAACAAAATACCTTAATGTATTTTTTTTTTTTTTTGAAGAAATGTTTTTGAAACGACATGAGGATAACTAAATGAAGACAGAATTTTCATTTTTGGGTGAATTATACTTGCCACGATGTGCAGTGTAAAGTCTAAAGTCTGGGGGATCCTGCATGATTGCATGATTTTGCCAAGTAGGACATGTTCCTGGACCAGCATCTTTGTTGGTCCTGGAACAACATTTCAGATTCCTCAAGCAACCAATCAGATTATAAGGTTAGACTGGGCTTGGGTCTTCCACCACATTCTTATCAAGTCTGACTGTACGGGTAGATAAAGTGTTGGCTTAGGTTTAGGGTTAGGTTTGGGGTTAGAGAGTCTTATGTTTATTTAACAGGACAGTTGTTCTAGGACCAACAAATGATGTTGATCCAAGAGCACAATCTACTTGGCAAAGCCCTGGATCCAATTAGTTAGGGTAATGTAACATTACATGACAGTACTAGTAATGCACTAAAATGATTTTTTTTTACCAAAATTAAAGTTTAAATTTAGCTGAAAACCAAAAATAAAGTTTTTTTTAATACATGTAATATAGCGCACATATTTAGAAAAATGCTCCACTCCTTTTTTCTAGCTAACTATCATGTTTATGGTCATTGAATTTGAATGGCTTTCCTGAAGTAAATGTATTGTGTGACATTGTTTACAAGCTGTTTTATTGACGTCTTTCTGCAGTTGAAACACTGATTGAGCAATTACATGAGACGTGATACTTTTCAGTTACACTGTTTCTTTCAACATACCCAGCCCTTGCGTCCACACAGCTGACATGTTAAAGGGTTAGTTCACCCAAAAATGAAAATGTCATTTATTACTCACCCTCATGTTGTTCTACACCCATAAGGCCTTCTTTCATCTTCAGAACACAAATTAAGATATTTTTGATGAAATCCGATGGCTCAGTAAGGCCTCTATAGACAGCAATGCCATTGAACTTCTCAAGATCAAGAAAGGCACTCAAAACATATTTAAAACAGTTCATGTGAGTTCAGTGGTTCAATCTTAATATTATAAAACAACGAGAATACTTTTTGTGTGCCAAAAAAACAAAATAATGACTTTTCAACGATATCTAGTGATGGCCGATTTCAAAACACTGCTTCGAATCTTTTGTTTCAAATCAGTGATTTGGAGCGCCAAAGTCACGTGATTTCAGCAGTTTGGCATTTTGACATGCAATCCGAATCACTGAATAGGAGAAAGTGCAATGCACAATATGGCTGAATAAGTCCCGCCTTCTAAATAAAAGAACCAATTGCTGATTGGTAAAGTCATCGTGTCACTGCAGCTGCCATTAGAAGCTCCGGTTTCTATAGAAACAGTCAGTGTTCTGAGACGCGCTTAGGACTGCGCATACGCATTAGCTTGGTCCAGCCTGAAAAATTCAGTTTTTTTTTTTTTGTCATGTTTGAGCATTTATAAACAAAATTTATGAGACCATTGATTTCATTTCAAATATGAAATATAACTGCAAGCTTGGCGAACACTTGCATGACTAAAATAGATACCTGAGAGGTGTTTTAAAGATGGCCGCCGAGTTAAATGACTTGTCTTAAAGAGACTTTGATCCCTTGCTAGTACCAGGCTTTTAGTTCAGCCTTTAGCATGAGCAATAGATAAACTCATGGAGATAGTCTGGTATAACTGAGTGTAGCACCAGCCATGCCACGATACTTGTTACTAAACCAAGCCAGTCTGACACCTTCCCACGTTCATCGCGATTGTGATTCAAGTAAAGGTCAGTATGTGATGCATAACGAGCTGCCGGAGACTATCTTACAAGGATTTCTAGTTGACGCTGGCTGAGATGATTTGACCTTGAGTGTCCGTGAACTTTATTCTCAGAGGTCAGTTTTCCTCGGCTGTTTGCTGTGGTCGGGGTCATTGTTGGGATAACAGCCATCTCACCGAGTGTGCTTGTGTTTTTCTGGAGATTACATCAGGAAAGGCATACCAGAAAGGGGCTGGGGGCTTCTTCTTTTTCCTGTTGGGAAATGATTTGATTCATGTCGCCTGTGTTCTCAGTCTCAGCAACATATTCATACTAGTTACCTCAACGTTCGAGCACAAGCCGAGCTCTGGCGTTTTCTCTCAGCCGGTGACAGAGAGACAGCGGGATAAAATATGGGGTGTGTTGTGGAACACAGCACTGTATTTTTTGGGCTTTGAACAACTTCAGAAAAGAGGCAGTGTTTTTTTTTTTTTTTTTTTTTGAGCATTCTCTGACAGGAACCCACCCTTGGAGAAACATTATATGGTAGACTCGCAATTTCAAGGATTGTCTACTTTGAGCACAAAGACATTCTTTCCCATTCTCCGGCGAGCCTTCAAACTTTCAAGTCCAAAGACAAGGGAACGTAACAGTTTCCAAATAGTTTCCTCTGTGAAAAACGTTGGCAGATGATGTGCCGTAGACCTCGCTCTAACTGCTCAGAAGTTGCTAGATTAGCAGGTTTCATTGAATTCTCACAGTCTGTTTGCCAAGTGTAGCTCGTGATCGTTCCATCAATAGTAATATTTCTCAATCCTGCCTGTTCTAGCTTAGAAAGCAGTGTACTTGTTGTTGTTGTTGTCGGTGGTGATGTTTAATCTTTTAAGCCTGAGGGCAGATTTTGTAATGCATTGTAAAGGAATTACACATTGTTACACCAACTTCCCATAGTTACTCCAATTTCCCAAATCTCAGAGGATAAATCAGCCATTCATTAAGCATTCTGAGGATTTTTTTGCTGTTTGGTGTGGGGGGGGAAAAATTCAGTCTCACTATTTTTCAGAAGAACCACATTTCATGGCAAGTCACACATTCATTTGTAAATTGGGACCTAGCGGGACTCTAACTTTAGATAACTATCCTCGACCATCACCAATCTCTATAGTTATCTATAGTTATCCAAAGAATAGCACTCAACAACACCATTACATCACTGTCCATTCAATAGCATATGCTTTTGCATTATTATTCCTGTTTACTTTTCATAGCCATTCATTCTCATATGAGCAATTTGGACCATTTAAACTTTAACCAAATTAGTATTTTGTGTTATGTCTAAAGCTCTGGGTATACTTCGCTTTTTTACGCGTGCGCTAGTGTACGCGCACAGTTGAACGCACAGCCTTGCAAAGTATACTTCATTTGACTCGTACACGTGCATGCACAGTTTTGAGCAATCTCTCGCCACGAGTTACAACCCATGTAAACATCTTTGTATTCCTTCATGCTAGAGTTGTCCAAGTAAGGGTACTGTCTAACCTCTTCGCACAATCTCTCGTCTATGTAGGCCTCCATTGTCGCTGTAGCTTGCATGCGTTCCGGTCTGTTCTGTTTATGTAGTTTTTCTTTGACTACCTTGTAAATCGACGCCCACAGGGTCACGGTTGCCACCTTGTGGATAAACTAATTACTGAAAAAAAAAAATTAAATGCGCATGTACGTGCAGGTCGAACAAGTACATGTGATTACAAAAATCCGGCGGTGCGCGTACAGTACGTGCGTACTCTTCTGATGCCGAAATTCACGTCATACACACTGCGCTGACCCTCACGTACTCGTAAAAAGTGAACTAAACTTTGGGCTTTACTGTTAAGACATTTGGAACAGTTTTAACTTAAAAACAATTTTGCATAAATATAATAAAAACAACAGGAATCAAAACAACTGCATAAATAAGATAAATACAAAGGAATTAATAATAATTATCATATTATTAGTCATAATACATGTTTTTTTTTGTTTTCTAACAATTGTTATCATTGTGTCACAGCTAAAAAACAATTAATAAATAATTGTTGTAGTTTAGATAGCATAAATATAATAGGGTAAAAAATACTATTCATAGTACGTAATTTTTTTTATTGTTTTATAATATTTTTATTATTTTCAAAAAGCTGGAAAAAAAATTAATAATCAATTATGTATGTTATCTTAATTTGTAGCTTATCAAAGTCAACTAATTGCTGTGTTTCCTTAGATAAAGCTCTCCACTTTCGCTTGGTTTATTCAGTTTTCTCACAGCAGTTTAATCATGTTAACTAATCACTAGGGGTCAGATGGTAGTATTTCTGTTTCTGATAAGAAGTTTTTCCATTAAATAGGTCAGTTGAAAAGACATGAAGCACTGCGGTCTAATCTGGGAATTCTTCTTAAGGGCTTCTCGGTAACCGCTTCTTAAAATTGTGCAGCGTTTCTCTTATGGTTAATTAAAAGACCCCAGATCTTTCCCTCAATTACTTATCAATTATCCCGGTGCTTCTCTGTGGTTCTGCGGGGCTGACTGGCCCGTTCCCCCTGGTGATGTGAATTTGAATGGGACAGTATAATGAAGTGGAGCTGTGTTGGTGTATTTATGCGTATGGGGGGGGTCTTTTCATTTCTACCACTGCAGTCGTTTTCATTTTTTTCTTGTCATCATCTGCCCCACTTTCAGTCTTTCATCTTCAGAATGGACTGTCAAGGAGATGTATGTTTGTGTGGGAGTGTGTCACCTTGTGTTTTTGTGTGTGTGTGTGTGGGTAAGATGCCTTTACACGCTTTTATGTTACGCTGTGTGTGAAATGGGTGTGTACTCTGCGGTTCTATAGAGGGTAAGTGTATGCTGGGAAGAGCTATTTCGGGACTCTTGTGTTCTTGTATTTAAATCTGTAAGCGTGTTGTGTGGGCTGGAGACTGAACGTTATGAGCTGCAAGCGATATGGTCTGTGGAAACTAGTGGGGTCATTGGTGAAACTTCAGCTGGGGGATCCCCTGATCCCTAGTACCTCTCAGGAGTCTTATATCTGTTTACCATGAGGTTAAAGTTCAGTTGCGTTATTTACAGGGTCTAAAATTAACTTTTTGCCACACCAGCCCATGGTGATTGTATTGACAAAATATATTATTGGTCATATATATGTTTTTAAGGGCCATGAAGCATTATTTACGGAAAAATATGAATTTTTCTCCCAATAAAATGGCAGAGTTGTGAATTTATTATTCATGTTTATTTATTATATTATAATTATAATCAAAAGTGACAGTTTTAAAGACATTTATAATGTTAAAAAAAATTTAATCTTTATTCTATTCCAATTTCTGTTCATCAAGTAGTCCTTAAAAAATATATCACTGTTTTCACAAAAATATTAAGCAGCACAACTGTTTTCAAAATTGATAATAATAATAAATGTTTCTTGAGCACCAAATCAGCATATTAGTGATTTCTGAATGATCATGTGACACTGAAGACTAATGATGCTGAAAATTCAGCTTTGACATCACAGGAATAAATTACATTTTAAAATGTATATTGAAACAGAAAGTGTTTTTTTTATTTTTTTTTTATTGTAATAATATTTCATAGTATTACGTTTTTTACTGGTCAAATAAATGCAGGCTTGTTGAGCATAAGAGATTTCTTTCAAAAATATATCCCAAGGGTTCGAACTGCAGTATTTATTTAATTAGTAATGAATATCATTTCAACCATGCATTATTTTGTTGCTAGAAAAGCTTGTTAATAAAGGAGTTTTATTGACTTGCCATGCCAGTTTTCCCCCCACATTTTTTATGCAAATTTGCGATATTCGAAAAAGAATATATTAGAATTAAATATGATAACACAAACACTTGTGTTTAGTATTTATATTATTACAGTAAGCTACACTTCCCTGTTCTTTCTTCAGGATGCCATTGCTTTTTCCACATACACTCACATACGTGCAGCTCTCTAGGCTTTCAACAGTGGCTGTTGTTGATCACAGAGGCCTGCATTCCCCCCCTGGGATTTAGGAAAGTTTTCAGACCTTGGTGTGCTGGCCAGACACCAGAAGGCTTCAAATCTCAGCAGATATCCTTAGACCAAGTATGCCTTAAGTAACAACAGCAAGAAGCTCTCTAGAGTAAGTTTGTGTGTCTCTGCATCCTTCATTACATAAGCAGGGTCATCGCAAACAGAGACCCGCAGATACAAGAACTGAGAAACACTGATGTGTCTGCTGTACACATACACACACTTTTTGTGTCTAGTTTTACAGAATAGTGATCATATAGCAGGGTCCCAGCAGGTCCTTAAAAAGCCTTAAATTCAGTATTATCAAAGTTAAGGCTATAAAAAGTCTTAAGTATCTTAAATGTTGTAAGAGAAGTCTTAATTATCATTTCAAGAGGTCTTAAATTTGGGCACAGGAAAACAAGAATCAAGATATAGCTTAATGTGATTGACTATTAAACATATTATTAAATCAAAAGGCTATGATTTAATTAAGTGAGTGCTGCATGTTTCAAAGTAAAAAGTGACGCGTGTCCGTCAGTCTCGCGGTTCCAGAGCAGTTTGCAATCAGTGAATACTGCACATTTGTGCCAAGCTTAAAAATCTACTGTTGATGAATTATGACATTGTTTTCTTCATGGTGTTTATATCATACCTGCAGACTCGCCACCGCGTTCTAATAAGTGCAGCTGCTTTGTATACAGGTGTTACCAGGGTAGCCGCTATATTTCTGCTGTTCCATAAGCAGCACCTACTGGCTGGAAGTGAGTTTGCATTTTCATTATTATTATTATTTCAACTGCAAAGTATGTTATCATAGACACTGCCCTACCCCGTTCATATGGTATTAATTTTATTTGAGCAGGTCTTTAAAAAGGTCATAAAAAGCCTTAAATTTGATTTAAAAACTCTGCAGATACCCTGATATAGACAAATAAAAATAACTAACTAGACCATTTTTAACCCCAGGCGTGCAGGTCTCAATACTCTTCCTGATAAATATCACAAGGTGGGTCACATGACGGGCATGCTTAGGTCACTGGGTAGCTCTTTGGAAAAACAGCTCCACTTTGTAAAACAGGTTTTGTCTTCAGAATCAGTCGTATCATGTGTTATATGTCCCACCGTTAACAAGATTATTTTGCGGGTTGGTTCAGTATTTCATCGTTTGTTTCCAGCGGTTCCAGTGAGGGGGTACTAACTTCCATGGAGCTGTTATGTAAGAGTCTTCATTGAAAGTGACAGAAAAAGGTTTTCTGAAAGGTTTTGCGACCTTTTATTTGGCCCTTCCATGGGTGTAATGTTAACAAACCGTTTTGTAGGGGACCATGGGAAGGCTAAAAGGTTTTGCTGTCAGAGTCGCAAAACCTTGTGTTGGTTTGGACTGAATGGGCAGGTCCCCGCTGACTGTCTGCCTGGCCTAGCACATGAGCGCTCATACACACGCAGCGGGGGTGTCGCGCGATTGACTGTCGTTGCTGGATCATTGGGCTTGTGCTGTTTCATTCTCACTCCAGCTCCGTTTGTGCTGCTTTCATGGATCTCTGAGAGGAGGCCCCCACTTTTGTAAAGCACATGCTTGTGTTCATTCTTTACGTTCTGCGAAAGAGGCAGAGGTCAAGGCAGTGGGAGAGACAGCTTGCACTTACAAAAAAATATGATGGTATCACTATGATTTTTGGACATGTACTGTTCCATGTATGTAGACCTTTTTTTTGGGCATTTTTCATATTATTAGCTGCTCTGGCATTAAAATTCTGTCCTATAATTATTTTCATGTTGTGATATACTATTTTGTCTAAATGGATTAAAACTAAAACTAAAATTAATTTTGACATGTACTGTACCGTGGTATTGCCTTGTTTTTTAAATGTGCACCATGGTGTTACCTTGTTTTTTTTACATGCACCATGGTATTACCTTGTTTTTTATATGTACCATGGTATTACCTTGTTTTTTTTTTTTAGATATGTACCATGATATTACCTTGTTTTTATTGACATGCATCATGGTATTACCTTGTTTTTTATATGCACCATGGTATCACCTTGTTTTTTACATGTACCATGGTATTACCTTGTTTTTTTAGATATGTACCATGGTATTAGCTTGTTTTTTAGACATGCACCATGGTATTACCTTGTATTTTTACATACGCACCATGATATTACCTTGTTTTTTACATGCACCATGGTATCACCTTGTTTTTTACATGTACCATGGTATTACCTTGTTTTTTTAGATATGTACCATGTTATTACCTTGTATTTTTACATATGCACCATGATATTATTACCTTGTTTTTAGACATGCACCATGGTTTTACCTTGTTTTTAGACATGCACCATGATATTACCTTGTTTTTTTACATGCCCCATGGTATCACCTTGTTTTTTACATGTACCATGGTATTACCTTGTTTTTTTAGATATGTACCATGGTATTACCTTGTATTTTTACATATGCACCATGATATTATTACCTTGTTTTTAGACATGCACCATGGTTTTACCTTGTTTTTAGACATGCACCATGTTATTGCTAGGTTTTTTGTCATGTATGTACCATGATATTACCTTGGTTTTTTACATGCACTATGATATTACCTTGTTATTTAGAGATGTAAATGGTATTATCTTATTTTTGAGATATGTACCATGATATTACCTTGTTTTTACATGCACCATGGTTTTTTAAATAAGTGCCATGATAGTACCTTGTTTTTTGACATATATCAAGGTATTTACCTTGTTTTAGACCATGGTATTACCTTTTTTACATGTACCATGTTATTATTACCTTGTTTTATTTTTGACATGGTACCACCACTGTTTACCATGATTTGTTTGACATGTACCATGATGATACTAATCATCTTTTTTTTATTTTTATACCACCATTGTTTTTGTATCATGGTAGTAGGCTACTAGTCTGTTTTTAAGCTGTTGGCGTTTAACATTGTCATTATGACATCATTTGTTTTTGACATTGCACTACCATGGTTATATTTCAACCATCTTGATTTACTGGACATGATGGTACCATGGTAATAGCATGATATTATTCTAAGCACCTTTGAGTACCGTGTAAATACTATAGGATATGTATATGGTAATCATGGAATATATCAAAATATTACCATCTGGTAACACCACAGTATGTTTTTGTTATGGCAGGATAATTATTGAAAGAGAGTACAGAGAGAGTGAAGGCAGGTGAATAGAGATGTGTTTGAAGTGTGTGTTTTGGATTGTAATGCCTTGCAGCTGTAATCCCTGCATTATACCCTCTGTGGATTTGCCCATGGAATTACTCTGTAGTAAAGAGCTCAGTGTGTTTGACTGGGCCGTGCGTGGGCTGACAGTGGCCAGACGCTGATAAGTAATGCTGATGGAGGGGAGGGTTTGGTCTGAACGACAGCGAGAGGGTCTCTACTGTGTGTCGTTCTTACTGAGTGGCAGAAAGCCAGGACAGAGAGAGAATCTCATTGGATGTGACAGTGTTGTGAAACAAACCAGCAGCAACATAGCAAGTGAATTACAGAAGTAGAGGCCTGGTGTGTGTGTGTGTGTGTGTGTGAGCATGTGGTCTTGTGTGCATGTGGGAAGGGTGCGTGTGCGAGTATGTTTTTTTTTTTTTTCCTTTTTAGTTCTTTCCTAAGTGTGTATGCTCATAAAGGATCAAGTGTTTTTTTTTTCTTTCTTTTTAATGTCTCCACTGCAGCAAATTTAAATGCAATACTAATCGCTTTAAAAACAACAGCTATATTTAACACCCCATCTACACGTCAAGTGAGGAAAAAATGACAAAAGCACTTAACAAAATGACGAACTTGACAAATTAAAATGTAAGTATAAAAATAAAAACTAATTTAATGTTTTAATAAGTACTGTAATACCTAATAGTACTAATATAACATTGGTTTATATGTATATAATCTGTGTATGTAATGTAAAAGTCTTGAAATGAATGAAATTCCACATGCTTCCTGTTTAACCCCCATATCAAATATTAAGACTGATTTGATACATTCTTTTTGAACTTCAGAAAATGTGTGCAAAATGGTAAATAATTAGAAAAGTTAGCCTACAGTTTTGTCACTATGTCTAATATTGTGGGAAAATTTAATAGGGCTGTTCAGTGCATTAACTTTGATTACATTGTAAATCTGATGTTTAAAATGGACAAATGTTAAATTTGCAGTAGAAAGGATTAATAACTGTGTTGTGCTTTTGAAAAGAAAATACACTAGTCTATCCCTAGTGTAAATATGTAGTTTAAATGTATGTACTGGGGTAAATGTTTTGTATGATGACAGTGGGGGTGGTTTACCCAAAAATAATCCCTTTGTCTCATAATGCATTTAGATTTGCAGTCTTGGCCTCATCACCGATGCCTCTGTAACCTTTAGTTCCCATCAAAATATGTGGATTGGTTTAAAAAGCTAGAGATTCCCTACCATTTTAGTTGAGTGGAAAAACATCTTCAACAAACGAATAACCAAGTCCAAGTTCTCTTGAATAAAAATACCTGACGTTTACCGATGCCCTGCATGACTGAAAACCTTCATGCAGACATTACGTAAGTTCAGAACAGCAAATACTAAACACTGCCAGATTATCAACGTTCATGTCATAAAGCGTCTAGAGGCTCAGTCTCATGTCTGGATTTAAAGTTATAGTTCATACACAGAAAAAATCATATTATTTTATGGAATAGAGCAGCTGTTAAATTCTTCAAAATATCTTATTTTTTGTTTCATTGGGGAAAGAAAGTTGTATGAGTGACATGAGGGTGAATAAAGGATGACAGAACTTTAATTCTGGGTGAATTGTCCCTTTAAGGATTAGATTGTAGGTACTCCCTTAGGGCCGCAGTGTTATTACTGTGAAGCAAGAGTCCATTGGCAGTTAACTAGTAAGTCATTGTCATGAAGCTTGTTCTGGGTGGAGTGTTTGTGTGTGTTTTCATTATCCATGTCAGCAGTGTGCTGCGTGACCGGCTGCTGCGCGCTGACAGGTCAGAGGTCAGCCATCTGCAGTGAGCAGGAGAACTTTGAGCTGACCGATAGGGGTGTGTGTTCACGGTTATGTAACTGCCGCTGAGCCCAGCGTGTGTGTGTGTGCCAGGAGCTTCATTCAGTAGCTTCTAAAGGGCCGTTCACATTGACAGCGATTCGTAGCGACAGAGCAACCTGAAGTCTTTCATTTTCAATGAGAGTTGGTGATTTCCGACGAGCACTTACAGGAGAAAAAAAAAAACTTCCTATATTTGTGCTGTTGATGTTAAAGACTTCGATCAATTGGTAATAATAATACTAGGGGTTGCAACAACTAAAGGCCGGTTCACACCAAAAACGATAACTATAATGATATTAGCATCCACACCAATGTACAATATTGTTGTGTTTATCAGAAATGCACGCCGCAGTTGTATCAAGGCTTGAGCTCTTTAAAGCAGGATGGATTCTGATTGGCTGTCAATGTTTTTATCGGTCAATCAGCTGGAAAAAAATAATTCTGAAAGTGATTCCAACTATGTTGTTCCTCTGTGCTGCTATTGTTATAGTTGTGAACAAATTTAGAACAAATTTTAAAACTATATGTTTATCATTAAAATTATAGTCATTGCCCTGGGTGTGAACGTGTGATCGATTGCCAATCATTTTTTATTATGGAATTGGGAAATGATTAATTGTGCCTATATACAACATACCAGTCACGTCACTTATGGCAGGATGTATAATAATAACTTTTTTAGAAATTATAATGATAATAAAACACAATCAACATAATCATAATGGTTGGAACAGTGGTAATATTAATAAACCATCTTATAAGACAATTTATTTTTTTTATTTTTTTTACATTTTAGGACCAAAACAAAACTAGATAAGAAGAAGTTACATTGGGCCTACTGTGAAAAAAGAAGGTTACTTTTAGGGTATGTCTAATTATAATTTGCTTACACATTGGCCAAATTATGTTTCTATTTAAGTCTAGTGTTCTGCAAGGGTTTCTGTGAGGTTTATGCTGAAGGGTAGGGGTCAGGTTAGGTAATAGAAAAAAAAAAGTAAAATATTGATATAAAACCAATAAAATGTCCTCACTAATAGTAAAACAAATGTGTGTGTGTGGGTGTAAAAAAGAGGGAAAGTTGAAGTTAAGACATTTTTAACCTTTTCTTTAGTAATATAAACACAGCTGCTAATGTGAATGGGCAGATGAACTTATGACATTATGAATTTTTTAAAGACTGAAAGCCCTCAGGAACACACACTCTTTCACACACCATAGCTGCAGAAATAGGAGTGGTGAAGGTCATTTTGTTAGTAGGAGATTAAAGCTCCCGTCTGTCTGTCTTTTTTTGGTGTTATTATGCTCTCCTACTTCAGTGTAGTGTGGAATAACCCTAGTAGTATATCCAGAAATGAGAATGAGGCTGTGAGGGACGGAAGTACTGTTTATACTGTTGTATACTTGGGTGTTAATCAGCAGCAGATGAAAATGCATATTCTAGTAGGTGGATATATATGAAAAACAGGGTTTGTGAAAAAAAATAAAAATTGAGTAAGACTACATGTTGAGCAGACTGTGTTTTGGTTTAGTTTGTCCGACAAAATACACCATCGACTCTATCTAGACATATCACTTAGCATTGTTAGCATGTGAATGATATCTCTTGACTTCTTTTTCGTAAAGGAACAAATACAAGTGGTACAAATTTGACTGTTTGTGGTCAGCTGCCATTTTCTTATTACACTTCTGTAATTGCTCAGATAGAGGAGAGAGAGAAACAGCAGCCTGCAGCCCTTCTCAGCTGCTGAATTATGGGAAACAGAAACAGAGACTACTCTTTGTGAAAGTAGGAGGAGATGCTCTTTTTAGTGTTAGATACTAGAGAGGCAGAAATGTTGTTTGACGTGTAAAATACTACAAACAGCAATTGACAGGAAGAGATAAAGTTAAAATAAAGTAATACTACAATGTCACTATGCTTATAGTCATACTCTTTCTAAACTGCATTTATCTCTTTGTAAATAGCGATTTAATTCTAAATATCATAGTAAGAAATGGTTGCCATTAAAAAATGGTCTTATTTTAACCTGTAAAATTTGGCTAGTTAAGCAGATTAATAAGTTTAAAGGAAACGGTTCAATCTATTAACATTAGTTAAAGCATTAGGTATCATGAACTAACAATAAATAACATTTTTTTACAACATTTATTAGTTAATGTTAGAATTTAGATATCATAGCATTTATCTAGGTTAATGTTAATTAGGGCCCAGCACCAAAGCACCATGACCCCATTGGAATGAATATATATATATATATATATATATATATATATATATATAGAACGAAAGAAAAAAAATGTTGAATGAAAATTGTTTTAAATTTTGTCACTTCCTCCTTACTACCTATGTGCCAGTAAGCCTGTATCTTATTTTGACTGATATGTGATTAGGTTTTGAAGTATCAGATGACTAACTGTTAGTATTGTTATTATGACTAACTAAATAGTTCTCTGAATAGCAGCTTAATAAAGCCAAGATATTCTGTAATGTAATGTTGGTGTAATATGTATAATCCCTATGAAGAAAGAGGTGGGAGGTGTCTGACTGACAGTGGGCGGGTTAATATTCTTTCCTGCCTTTTTGAACAGTCAGCAAAACCCAAAAGACAAGGAAGGGTGATGGTTTACATGTGAGTATAATTGTGTGTCTACGTATATCTGTTTTTGGATGCATGTGTATATGTCCGATTCATAAAATTTGCTTTTAGGCTTTCTTCAGTGTTGTCTCCAGTACAGATCTCAAAAAAAGAGAGCAAAACTTGTCAATAGAGCACAACAGAGACCGCGTACTTGATCAAGAAGGATTTTCCCCATTCATTTTCTCCATAGGAATTTCAAATTATGCTTTAATAAAGAGTTCTAAACCGTGAAACACATCATTCAGAGAATGAACTACTAATTATGCCATATAAACCACAATATAATTGAAGGTTATTGCAAATTATTGAAATATATACGTTGTTTGAGATGGACAGTGACGTATGTCAGTTGCAATGCTTTTATAGGAGTGAGAAGTCATTCAGAGTTTGAAAAGTTTACATTATGTATGTTAAAAATAAATTTCTCTATGGAGAAAATGAATTACCATGAATTCAGTTCTGCCCTTTCAATCAGATTGGCCTGCAGATCTTCAAATCAAATCTTAACCAGTACGGTTTAAACTGATGTAAACAGCTTGTGACTCCTCTACACGCATAAATACTGTATGTGCCGCCCTCGTTGCCATGGGTGATGCCATCTAAACAAGATTAATTGGTGGTTAATAGATTTGACACGGCAAAATTTAAGAGCACAAGTAGCTCGTACACAAATGCACAAAAGGACTCGTATCGTCCTGCCAGAGCATACACTCCACCCTGACTCTTGTTTTGGAGAAACATACCAGAGCAAAATGAGACAACTGAGTGTCTTAAGTCTCAGCGTCTGCTTTGAAGCAAAAAGCGAAACATTTGAAGGGAAAAAAGGAGAAATAGTTTCTGATTCAAACAAACAAAGAGTGGTTGCCATGTCGACAGGCATCTATAAATAGTGTCCAATGTTTGTTTTGTGAATGCGGTCTCCCCTAGGAGCTTCAGAGACCCGGTGAGTGATTCTGATTAAACAGCTTTTCCTCATACCGCTCAGCCCTGGAATGAACCATTAAACTGGACAGAGAGGTCAGACGGTTTAAGGATAAAAAAACATGGCTAAAAAATGGCTTTGTGTAGAGGAATGTACACTTACTGATGGAATGAAATCAGATAAATGCAATTTAATAAATATTACATATTATATGCAGTGTTTGGGGTCGGTACGTTTTCTTTTTTTTTTTCTTTTTTTTTGTAATGTTTTTTTATGTTCACCAGGGCAACACAGTAATTATAAGAAGATTTTTTATTTTAAAATGTAATTTATTCCTGTGATGACAAAGTTGGATTTTCAGAATCATTACTCCAGTCTTCAGTGTCACATGATCCTTCAGAAATCATTCTAATATGCTGATTTGCTGCTCAGGAAATGTTTCTTATTATCAATGTTGAAAATATTTCTGCTTAATATTTTTGTGGAGACTGTAATACATTTATTGAGGATACTTTAATGAAAAGAAAGTTCTAAAGAACAGTATTTCAGTCATGACAACTCTCGGAGAGAATTGGCATGGTAATGGATATGGCAATGTAATGTATTTGGTCTTGGCGGATCTGCTACGCTGCTGTTGATTATTGCTGCTGCTGCTGCAGAGCAAGTAACGAGACTTGTTACTGCCAATATATTTACAGACATTGCTGTGAGCATGTAAGACATGCTGCTGCTGCTGCACATCATACATAAAATAAAACCCGTAGCAGATCTATACAGGTGGAGCTGGGGAAGGTGGAGGGTTTCTGAAAGCGCGCTGCAGACTGCTAACAGCAAACAATGCCAAGTATTTGAATGATTGAGCAGCAAGCTCATTGGCTGCTGATACCACAGCAACCAATCAGCTGTGTTATGTAGATAATGATGTGATCGCTACCAAATGAGTTAAGGACAGCGCTATCTAGTGTTTCATGTCAGAACTTTGTATTTATTTGAAATAGAAATCTTTTGTAAAATTATAAATGTCTTTACTGTCACTTTTGATCAATTTAATGCATCCATGCTGAAAAAGTATTAATTTCTTAAAAAACAAAAACAAATCTTACCCCCCCATCACTTATCACTTATATTTGTTATACTTGTGTGTATTAGTGTCTTTTTGTTTTATTAGCTACTGGTGCCTTGAATTTCCTTCGGGATTAATAATAAAAAAAAAAAAAAAAAAAAAAAAAATATATATATATATATATATATATATATTTATATTATTAATCCCG
Source organism: Ctenopharyngodon idella (assembly GCF_019924925.1). Taxonomy (NCBI): domain Eukaryota; kingdom Metazoa; phylum Chordata; class Actinopteri; order Cypriniformes; family Xenocyprididae; genus Ctenopharyngodon; species Ctenopharyngodon idella. The sequence continues at coordinate 23,967,155 of NC_067238.1, forward strand.
AAGGAAATTCAAGGCACCAGTAGCTATATATTTATATAAACCAAAAAATACAGTTTACAAAAATGTGTTTTTAAGGGCAACATTAGCAACTGATTAACTGATTTACTGACTAATTGATTGATTGATTAGTTAATCTTTTTATTTCCGATGGGCAGGTTTAGTCGAATAGTAAATTAAATCCCAAACTTGAGGTGTCTCCCTGGTTCATATGGCTGAAACTATTTAAAGTACATTCTCAACTAGTCTCTTGTTACCTTGGTTACATATTCAAGAGGAGTGACAGTAGCATTGTAAGAGGATTTCAGAACACATTTATTTTAATAAATGATATATATAAATGTATATCTACCTATTTAATATATTCATAAAATGTGCTTTTATATAAAACACATTTTCAGTTCTGGATGTTGATTGGTCAAAACAGCATTCCAATCATGATCAAATATACAGTCTAGCAGTACAATATAGGATAATGTTATATATCACAACAGCTGCCCGGAGCTCATTGCTGAAGTGTAAACCTCTTTGTCTTTGAATGTGGCAGGGAATGGTGAGGGTAGTTGGAGCCAGACAGACGCAGACGTGGACAGACAGAGTGGGAATCACGAACCGTCCCCTCAGACAGCAGGAGGAGAGATTTACCCATCCCCATCACAGTGCTTTCAGCTGGACCCTTTTCTCCGATTGAACATTGGAACCTTCTGCCTGTTTAAGATCCACCTGTATCCTCCAATTGGGTAAGACAGCAGGTTACTTTCACTTGAACATGTTTGGATTGGCTTGTGCACAACGCTCATAATTTCTTGGGTCAAGCTTTTTTACCTCCAAGCAAAATTACAAGCAGTTGCTGATTTTTTTTTTTCTTTAAGCACATTTATTTGTTATTTATTTGCTCTATAACAGGCAAACTGGCCTTAAACAAAAAATATCTGTAGCCATTTGAAATTAGAGGCAACATTTTAATCACAATACAAACAAAGATGCTACACACATCTAGCATGAGCAGTTGTTTTGTATTTGAACTAGATTGTATATTTTTAAGATTTAAAGCAAAAACAGAATGGTCTGACTTTAGATTAGCGAAATTATGCTACATAAGACACACCCGCACAAAACAAAAACAGCAGACGGACTGTTTTTGTAAATTCACTCTCTGACAGTAGGTGGCGCTTATCGAACAGCAGCGGTTTCTTTGGGTACTGCTGTACCTAAAGCAGCGCTGCGCTTATAAGCACTACTTTACATGGCGGTAAGAGGAAAAGAAAATGCCATCGAAACTTTTCTGAAGACATCCGTTCCCTTGAGAGATACATTCATATAAACCCCCACCCCCAATTCAATATTTATACTTTTCTTCCCATATTTCGAGCATCACAAACAGTGAGCTTGTTGTGCCTGGTACAGTATTTGATCTTGCCTGTGTTAACGTCCTGGTTACAGACTTCAAAATATTTTCACACAAATGACATTTCGGGAAATGATTGCAGTGCAGTTTGTGTGCAAGTCCGGAATAGAGATCAGCCAAAATAAAACTAAAAACAGGCCGGTTGTCTTCTGCCTGTACTGTAGGGTTTTCTGTCAGTTGTGACTACTGAAAAAAACGTGGAACGTTTTCAGCCCCTTTTCTCAGTAGCGGTTGTGTGTAAAGACAGGTGACGTGAGGTCAGCCTCATCACACAGCTGCGTGGAAATGTATTAAGTGTCTATGTTTCTCTTCTTCTTTCTCTGTAGTTCGATCATTTACTTGTTATCTCTCTTTCACTTGCTGACTCAACACTGGACTTCCTCTTTTTCAAAGTCATCTCACTTGTTTGCCATTTGTTTCTACCTCCAGTTTTCTTTGTTGTGATCACATAGTTGTCTGGAATTCTTTCTGTTTTGTAGTCTTTTTGTCCTCTGATTTTCACAGTTTATGCCTCTATGTTTATTTCCATCTTAGAGGGATATTTCCCCCCAAAATTAAAATAAATTATTCGCCTTCATGTCATTCCAAACCCCTATGACTTCCTTCTGCAGAACACAAAATGAGATATTTTCAAAAACAACACTTGACCTCATTGACTTTCACTGAAAGGACAAAAAAAAAAAGACAATGAGACAAATGAGACAAAAAAATGGACATTGAGACATTTTCCTTTTAAAATATTTTCTGTTAGAAAGAAAGTAATACAGGTTTGGTACGACATGATGACAGAAGTGTCTTTAATTTGATAATACTTTCAGCTACTAATAATTAGAGGTGAGCAGGATTATTGACAAGTTGTCCAGCAGCCGACTAACTTAATAAATTACTAATTGTGATAGTTTACAGCAATTACAGGTAGATATTTAGTGTGTTTATTTTTTAAATGTCAGTCGAAGGGCTGCACATTTCAGGTTTTTAAGTGGATTTAAATGTGTTTGTATACATATGCAGAAGGACGGTCTTTGCCATTTTTGACTTTGCGTTTTTAAGACAGTGTGCAAAAACATTTCTCTCAAGTTTGTTCTGTTGTGCTCTTTCAAGTTTTTTTTTTTTTTTTTTTTAATGGAGGGCAGTGTCTTGTTTGAATCTAATCAGGGTCAAGTGGACCCAATTTGTTTCATTTAAAAGAAACCCCAAACTTTTGAATGGTAGTGTATGTTCTCATTCCACAAAATTCAGCTTTTTTTGCCACAATGAGTGCAGAAATGTGATAGTGTCACATTATTAAACAGTTAGGCACACCTTTTCCTCATCAAAAGTTTGATCTTCATCCTTCAAAAGCTGTCTTCCCTCTCAGCGCCGCAAGACAGTGGAAATAATTTAGCTTCTGTTGTGGAACTAATTTCACTTCCCATCCTCACTACGAGCTCCTGTTTGGAAAGGATGAAGCTTCCAGCCTGTCATAGCGTGTTAGAGCACATATAGACTGAATGTGATATGTGGTGTAAGATGACGTTTCCGTGGGATTGGTTGTGTGTAGCGTGTCTGTGGGGACAGGATCTGATGCTGGTTGAGCTGTAGTCTGGCCCAGCGGTGCGTGGATAAACCCGTCAGGAGTGTCTGTTCAGCTTTGAGTTCTGACAGGAATCTCTCTCTGCCTCTGGTGTCATTTCACACTCCCTCATTTTCTCCTCCAGTCCCCCCTTGTTGGTCTAAATGGAAATCCACTCAGTCTCTCTTTCCCCTTCATTCGGTGTCATTCTGCAGCTTCCTTTTCCTTCATGTCTCTCAACCTTTTTATCAGTCTCCAGTAGGGATGTCAAAAGTACTGGTACTTCGGTATCAAGTCGAAAGTAAAACTTGAACATGTTCCTATATTAGTTCCACGAGTACCAGAGTATGTTACAGAGAAATGTGTGTCTTTTTTTTTTCTTGCCCCAAGTAAACGACGTGTGTAAAATTAGCCTTTTGCCATCAAATGTTCTTGAATAATGACAACTAAACTGATTTGATACATAACTGTGTACATTTTATGTCTCTTGTATCACTCCACAGTCTCTTAATTTCTCACATACTAAAATAAATTCAACTCAAATCAATATTTCATCCCCATTTATTTGGTTTGTACCGGTGTTTAAAACGGTATAATGTACAGGCAAGGTCCTGATCACACTGTTGGGTTATTTTGCGATAATACAATAGCTCATTGACTGTATGTTATATTATATATTATAATATTATTATATATAGGCCTAATACTGTTCAATAGTTTTGGGTTGGTAAGATTTTTTGTAATGATTTTGAACGTTTCTTATGCTCAGGCTACATTTATTTGATCAAAATACAGTAAAAACAGTAATATTGTGACATTATTACGAAATAAAATGTCTGTTTTATATTTTAATATATTTAAAATGTCATTTATTCCTGTGATGGCAAATCTGAATTTTCAGCAGTCTTTACTCCTGTCTTCAGTGTCACATGATCCTTCAGAAATCATTCGAATATGCTGATTTTGTGGAAACTGTGAGCATTCTTTGATGAATAGAGAGTTTAAAAGAACAGCGTTTATTTGAAATAGAAATCATTGTTATATATATATATATATATATATATATATATATATTATATATAATATTTTTATATTTCACTTTTTTAATTCTCTTACATATTTTTACAGTACGTTAATATTGACTTTGGTACTTTTGACATCCCTTTTTCTTTTTGCTGTTATTCCCATCCTCTCATCCTTCCTGATTTTTCTCCTACATATGTTCTCCTCATTCTTTCTTTTTCATTCTCTTTCTCTCTCTCCTGATCGCTAATGACTAAACAATGAGTTAATTACCTGAGTCAGAGCTCATGAATTTATTCATATGCTCACTGGCACTCTGGTAATTACCAAAAGCTTGTAGTGTACCAAGCAGAAAGGTTCTCCCCCCTCAAAGGGGCCGTTCATATCTTTATTACAGCACTGTGCGCCCCCATATCCATTCACTCTCTGTACAGTTAGACCGTAATGCTGTTACCAAGAGATGACTTATCATGCCACTTTTACAACTCATATTATGAAAGTCATGTCTCTGTTCTCATAGATGAATGTTTACAATTTCCCCTTTGGAATGAATGACAAAAGAAATCATTACATCATCATTGTTTACAGCAGTGATATTTTGGAAATGACTGATAAAAGGGAGGGCTGGAGGTATTTTTCAGCTGTGTTATTGTCCGCAAGCTCAAGGCAGAACTCCATCGATTGGCCCTTTTCCAGTTAGTCCATCCTGAAGTGAGTCTTTGTGCCGATACGACAAGCTCCACGTCTGTCCTCTCCACAGCTCTCGGCACAAACTGCACAACAATGCAGCCACTCTAGTATCTATAGAGATACTGTGTACAGAAAGCATCGCATAATGATCCTTAATATCTGCGGCTTATTGGGAGGTAATTCCTCCTCTGCGGCTGAAGTGCATCGATTGAAGGGCGACTGGGGAACAATAGTTTCATAATGGCCTAAGAGTTTAGATTCAACAGTGATTTCGATCTGAAAAATGAACACCAACAATATGTTTACAATGGTAAAATAATCCTCGTATTATATGAAATTATTTTGTGAGTGAACAGGATTGCGGGTCATAGGAGGTCAATGTCACATGAAAAAGACATTAAGAATATTAAAATTTTTCTTGTAATTTTTTTTTGTTATTTTTAGTGTGCTTGGCATAGCATCACTGCTATCAAGCATTCTGGGTGTACTGAAGCACTGTCATTTCCCTCATGGCCTCCCTGATAAAGACTAAGAGGAAAGGTCAGCCGCAGGACGGATGTCTCACGGACAATGAGTTCAAAGGAACTGCTGTTTTTCATAGAAGTTATTATCGAACGGGTCATTCTTTCTCACACTTTATTCAGCCAGATAATGAAACAAAACAATTGAAACATCCTTATCTGCCCCACCTTGCAAATCCACATATTAGCGTTATTATTTCATGCCGTTACATAACGATATCAGTAACGACTATCTCTGGACTATAATTAGATTTATGCTAAAGGGTTTTATGTGTCCCTCTCCACTCTTTCCTTATTAGTGTTATATTTCATTGTATTTTTACATATCCTCTTTAACAAACTACCACCAACCTTTTTGTGGCTATTTCAGTTTGCATAGATTCTTTCCTTTAACAGTGTCACGCGTCGTGACGTCTTGATGGCCTCTTGGTAGGGCCGTAACCACCATAGACATTGATTGGGGACAAGTCCCCCCAATAATTAGCAATGGCCAAATTGTCCCCCCCCAATATTGATGTTGCTCTGCTGTATTCTACTATGCATTGCTCTGTTTGTTGTTAGGATGACACAAAAAGTTGAAATTGTTTGGTCTGCCTCAGCTGTCTAACAGCGCTCATCACTGTCAGAAGGAGTGAGCTGGCCAATCAAATTAAAGAAGGCGGGGCTTGCTGTTCACTAGTGACTAGTGCAAATTCCAATGCAACGCTTTCGTTTTAGCAGTAACAGAGTACGTGTCGAGTAGCTAAACATTTAATATTTGATGACTATTTTATTGAAATATTAAGTGACTGACAGTAATATCTAGTGATGCAAACTACTCAACATTTTTATGAAATTTCGCCGTTTTGAATTGAAAACATGCTATTATTTGATTAATATGATATGATTAATGTAATTCATAACAGAATGTGATGAGACAAGACATTTTTTGCGTTTTTGACATATTTGACCTACAAATAAGTGTGTGTGTGTGTGTGTGTGTGTGTGTATATATATATATATATATATATATATAAAATATTATTTGCAAACAGTTTAATTTGAGTACTTAACTACAATCAGCCTTCTTTTTTGTTATTCCCTTAAATCCCTTTTAATCTTTTAATTATTTAATTCCTTTTAATAAAAAAATTACCCAATAAACATGGTCACCCCCCCCAAATGTTCAAGACATGGTTATGGCGTTTTATTCGCTGGGTAGCCCCACCCACACTAGAATCTCATTGGTCCAACGTCTTGCTTGACATTTTTGTATTTTAAACACCAAATATGTTCTGATTGGCTCTGTTTTGGCTCATTCAACTTTCATTTGTAGAACACAAAAGGTGAAGTTTTGAAGAGCGTCCTGGTCGCTCTTTTCCATGCAATCACAATGAATGAGGACTGCATCCACACTTTAAAAAGGACACAAAAGCACCACATGATAGCTTTATGTGTCAAACAGGCTGAAATTTAAGTCCACCTGAAGTTTTCCGATGCCTGTTGATGAGAAGTAAAAATTGATATAATACATTTATGATATTTATTGGAGCTTTTGCATCTGTATTGCTCATTCCCAGTTCTGTGCAATTGAAGGGAGGAAAAAAACAACAACCAGTGCATTCTTCAAAATGTCGTCATCATTTTTGTGCGAGAAATCGATGATCTTGTACTTTCGGTGGTTCTGCGCTAGTCAAGTGACTACTATTGAGATAAATGGGATACTAGTGGATAATAAGATGTTTGTATAAATAAATTGTAGTTTTCTTTCCTGCAATCCTGCAGGCTGTTTTGTCTGGGTCAGGGACACTGGCCACTAAGAAGCCAGAAAGAAGAGAACAGAGCAAGTCTTTCATCGAGACAGGGAGAGATGAGTCATTCCTCATGTGAGATTTTGAGGAAGAATTAAAGGGAAGCCTTCGGCAGGGACATGCCAGGTCTTTCTGCACTCTGAAGCTGCGAGAGAAAGACATGTGGCAGATAAGGTGCAAGGAGGGGGAGGTGATGTGTTTATCGTAGGCAGTGTGTGTGAGCGTGAATGTTTTTCCGCAGGACGGACAGCTTCCATAATGTGTGGCAAGATGCTCAAGGTCCCCGTGATTGACGGGTCCTGACGGGTCTGATGGATCCTCGGAGGGAGAGGATAGATTAATGTCTCTATTTTTCTGTCACTCGCTACTTTGTTTAGCTCTCGCCCTTTCGCTCTCACTCACAGTCTCCTCACTTTTCTTTCCTGTGCTTCAAACTACCTTTATTGTTATTCGGAGTGAAACTTGATTCATTTGACTGACAGGAAGTGCAGTTCTTGGAATGCAAACCTTAGCATGCTCGTATCTGTCACACCCTCGTGGAAATGCAAACATTGCACAGCAGTGTTTAATCAACACGTACAAAACATGCAGCGACACTCAGAAACGCTCATTTGCATGTAGTGATCCGTGACTTTTGAAATGAGGAGCCGAGATAAATTCATAAATTCATATCCCCTCCGAGGATAAATTCATGTTACCGAATGATATTTACATTTACATTTGATGTTTACAAAGCTTCTGCATGGCAGGGTTTTTCAAACTGGGTTTTGCGGGGAACAATAATGTAAAAAAAAACAAGAATTAAAGGGGTCATGATGCTATTTTAAAAATTCATTATTTTGATTATTGGGTGTAATAGATAGGTTACCATGCTTTAATGTTCAAAAAGCATTTTTTTCACATACTGTACGTTAATTCAGCTCCTCTATTCCCAGTCTGTCTGAAACGCATTGATTTCTACAAAGCCCCTCCTTCTGAAAAGCTCAGAGTGCTCTGATTGGCCAGCTGACCCAGTGCTTTTTGATTGGCCAAACACCTCAAGCGTGTGTCGGAAATGTAACGCCCTGTACCATAATCACGAGCCTCAGCTTTCAAGGCTTCTAAAGCATTTTTAAAAGGTTTTACCATATCAGTTTGAGTTATGTCCAATTCTGAAAATGCGAATGATCAAGCCGATCGATTGGCACCAACTTTGCAAGCACGACTTGAGCAGAACATTTCATTAGTAGTCTTTGTAAATAGCTGTCCTCTGTAAAATGTGCTGTGCACAAGCAAACTTTTGGGTTTTACTGTTTAGGAACAGCTTTATAAATAAATCTTAACCTCTGATTAAGCTCTGAAAGCAAAAGTGGCTTTACTTTCACATCCAAACACACCGCAACATGACGACAACACTTTAATTCACTGAAACCTTGCCTTCTTTCTTTGTGTATGCCTGTGGGCAGGCATTGTACTAATTTTTCACATTGTGATGTGGATGTTTGAGGAAGTAATATCTAAGAGCTTTGTAACTTTGCAGATCTTATATGAATGCAGAAACAGATACATTACACACTAAAGGAGAAGGAAAACATTATTGCATCATATGACCCCTTTAAAGACTTGTCAGAAATCATGACAGCATTCACAATTATTTGTTTTTATTGACAGCATTAGTTTTGAACTGTAAGAAATTAAAGGGTTAGTTCACCCAAAAATTTCTGTCATTAATTACTCACCCTCATGTCGTTTCACACCCCTAAGACCTTTGTTCATCTTTGGAAAACAAATTAAGATATTTTTGATGAATTTCGAGGGTATCTGAACCACACATAGGCAGCAACGTCATTGCACCTTTTTAGGTCCAGAAAAGTAGTAAAAACATGGTTAAAATATACAACGTGACTACAGTGACTCAAAAATATCTTAATTTGTGTTCCGAAGATGAACAAAGGTCTTACAGGTGTAGAACGACATGAGGGTGAGTAATAAATGACAGAAATTTCATTTTTGGGTGAACTAACCCTTTAAAACCAATCTACATTTTGGTAGAAAAAAGTATCTCTTTTTTTTAATTAAGTTATAACCTTCATACTTTCAAGAGTAGTGTGTATTTGTGTCCTTGGTTTTGTAGGGTGCTATTCTCTATTAAAATATACCAGAACAGTATTTGTGCAATAAAAGTAAATCTAACATTAAATATTGGGTAGAAAAGTGACTTTGTACTTAATACAGAGATTTGTATGACATTGAAACATAATTATTTTATATTTTAATTTCTTCTTTTGAATTTAGTACAATGAAATATACAAAAAAAAAAAAAAAGAAGCTATTTATATAATTTAGCACACAATTGTCTTGATTATATCATACTTAGTAATCTTCTCATCCAGTATAAAAGGGTCTTTATAAAATGTAAAATATAAATCATATTTAAAGGTCCTTTGTATCAAAATGTTTGAAAACCATTGCCATATGAAACCCCATTATATCAATAAGCAACCAATAATTGACATATTTAACTGACATACTAAACATTAAAGTGAAAAAACAATAGAAGAAGAATATGTTTCTACTAACAATTATTAGGCTATTATTAATAGTCACTTTCTTTTGAGACCATTAGTCAACAAATCCTTGGAAAACATACACTTTTATCTTGTAATATTCGCTTTGCTTTATTTTCTATACTGTTTTTTTTCTTATTCAAATTTTTGAGCAGTTACTGCCTCCTTGGACGGAAGCTGTTGGTTGTAATTGTTAGAGCATGTATTCAGTAGTCCATTCTTGGAAAACCATGCCCTCTTTAACTCTCTCCCTCTGTTCCCTTGTTTCTCTCTATTTCTTTCACATTCACAGAGACAGAGAGCGAGGGATCAGTTGAGTAGCTCTCTCTGGTTGAATGATTCATCCCAACACGCACACACACACACACACACACACAGCAGAAGAGCTTCTGATGCAGATATTTTTAGAGCATGTTGGCAGTGGGATCCAGAGAGATATGCGTTTGTGTGTGTGTGTGTGTGAGTATGTGTATGTGTGTGAGTGAGTACTATAGACAAAACCAGAACGTGATTAGAGAAGTAATGTCACATCAGAGTGCAAAGACAATGACTCAGAGAGTCTTCAATTCTCCTTCCGGTAAAAACACACAATGCTCACAATCAACAGACTCTACTGTTCAACTCATTATAGACATTGACTAAACTTCAGACAGAATGCAAACCCAACACAAATCAACACACTATGGCCAAATCACTGAGCAGTCAATTCACTTGCTACATATTGACCAATCAGCAACCAGAACACAGACACCTCTAGACACTACTGACCAATCAACACAGATGATACAAATAATGTTCTGTAACATGAAAATTGGATTGATGAAAATCTCTTTAAGAAAAAATATAATAAATTATTAGAACAATGTAAAGTGCAATACTTGAGAAATTCTTAAAGTTGTCAAATATTTTTTCCAGTTGGTAACCCTTAATGTTTCCATTGGGAAGACAAACTTCTAGTATACAAGATTATATTATATAAGTAAAATATTGTAGTAGTATTGTTATATTGAGCTAGTATTATAATGTTTAATACCTGAAGCAATCCAAAAAATGAATTACACTTCTTCTCTTCTCTATATTTTTAATAACATTTTTTCAAGAATTTGAATTCTTAATTTTTTTTTCTCTTCAGAACAGTCTTTAGAATAAAGAAACAAAGAAATGTTATTTTCAAAAGTTTCAAAAGTTTTTCTCAGAATGCAAACTTTTCTTAACTTAAGAAGAATTTTATTCTTTAGAATGTTTTTGAATCAGTTCCAGACACTTTATTTTGAATAGGTAATATGTAATATAAGTCTTTTTGTATTTACATCAAATAATTAGGTTAAAACTGATATAAGTGTGTATCAAAGTCGTGTCACAATTTTCTCCAAGTTTCTTCTTTAAAGTCTTCACTATTTTGTGTGGTGAATCAACAAATATTTATTATTTTATTTTTTATTTTATTTTATTTTATTATTTTATTATGTTTTGAAACTATCCGACAAGCCAACTTGAGGGCTGTGTTCTGAATAGCACACTAGCATACTAATCTTACTATTTCTGCAACATACAGCATGTATACTATAAATAGTATTGAAAATGTATTTTCAGAGAGTACTAGGATGGCCTACAACATTTGCCAAAAGGAGTTTATAACAGAGCACACTGCACAGAATACTGCATCCCACAATACAATGCACTTGCTCCTTGTGCAAGGTGATAAATATAAAACAGAAGAATTATTCATGTTGATTTCAATATCATTATTCGATCATACTGCTAAAAGACACAAGTGTATACTGCCATGTGTTTATACTGCACAGTATGTATAAAGCAGTATGCTAGTATTCCTTTACAAACATAGTCATACACTCAATACTAACAGCACATAAACAGTGATCTCATAGCACCATAAAAGCATTTCTTGTGATTTGCACATTGAGCATGTTCACTATGCTACTGTTATGCAAGCACTCATCGTTCAGCTATGTAATGTAAACACAGCCCTGCCCTAAATGGAGGTTCTAGTGCATATCGCAGACATTATATCAGCATGCTAATAGAAATATATTTCAATTAGCATGGATGTACTTCCATTTGGACTTAGCTAAATCCTTTATGTGAGTCATATGTCAGGCTCGGAGCTTAGTCGAAGCAGCCATTCTAGTGTAAATGAGCGCTGACTCTGAATAATTAAAATGCCTTGCCATTTCCCTTGTCCTTGCCGGGGCCTTCTCTCATAACTCACCCACATATAGAGACCCAGGTTGGAATGGTTTTGCAAAGCTAATACGGGCGGTTGAAACGCCTCCTCTAGTCGTTCCAAGGGACAACCTGTTCTCACTGTCTAGATGAATATGATGAGTGAGGTGTGGCTGTCATTCTCTCTCTTTCTCTCACTCTCACACTCTCTCAGGTATTTCACTTCACTCACAACTCTGAGTGAGCGAAAACTTGTTTAGTGAGTGAGAGCGTGGAGTCTGTAGGTGTGAACGGTGCGTCTGTGTGTGCGTTCGCACTTGAACCTGCATGCTTGCATACAATACATCGCATTGTATGCAGGAACGCCTGTTCAGTCTAGCAGAGCTTTATTTGATCAGCAAGTTAAGGCATTCTTACTTTTCATTGTTCGTATTTGCTTTGAATTTTTTTAACTACATACCGTGGCGTGATTGTGACATAACGTAACAAAAGGGTTTTGAGAGGGAAAGAAATAAGACATGCAAAAGGAAATCACAGCAAGAAAAAGAAAAGGATTTCAGAGTATGACGAGTTTATATATATATTTATATGTTTAATTATGAACAAATATGAGTAATTGTACATATCAGTATATGTATATATGATAATGCTGTATTATATATATATATATATATATATATATATATATATATTAATACTTTATTCAGCAAGGATGCATTCTTTTGATCAAAAGTGACAGTAAAGACATTTATAATGTTATAAAAAAGATTTATATCTCAAATAAATGCTGTTCTTTTGAACTTTCTATTCATCAAATACTTCTGAAAAAAAGTACGTTTTCAAAAATATTAAACATATGAAACTGTTTCGACATTGATAATATTGTTAGGCCATCTACAGTTGCCAAATAAGGTTATCTGGTGGTTAAGATACAGTGTAAGATTTTATTTTTTAAATGTTTCCATGAATTTACAACCACCACAGAAAATAGACGCCCACTAACTCTGCTACCGTATCCATCCTAACGTCCACCTATGCCTCTTGCATTTCTTATTGTCACGCCTGTGGATGTTTCTTGAGCCCTCAAAACACACATTTCTTCACCCGACAGTGACAGGCACTGATTGGAGCCTCGGACCAATACGAGGGTGTGAAGAGGGGGCGAAGTCGGTATTCATCCCGTATTCTCCGGTTGCTTTGGGTGGCTTTTCCTCAGGTTTCTCTCCTGACAGCCTTGGCTAGCACACGGGGCAGGCTGCTGTCACTGATAAGGCAGGTGACAAATGAGCCAGCCGCTGCCTACATCGGTTTTACATTTAAAAATGGCCCAGGCCATCTTTCGGGATGCCAGCATGAAAGATTCCCACCTCACACCATTGGAATCAAAGCTTGGTGATGTAACCTCCCAGTTCAAGTCCATTTTAACCCTTTAGAAAGACCAATGGAGGTTGGGTAGACCTGACTGGATAAGAAATGGAGCTTCTATTTAAGAACTGAGTTGAGTGTCAGTGGCACCGCCACTCGAACAGTGAGACTTATGAGAGCAGTGTTGTTATTTTACACTCTCCTCGTCTCCATGGTCACAGGGCAGATTGGAGTGCCAGTGCTGTGTGTTGTGATTAAAATGATGCCCTGGTAGCGGCACAACTGACGTGAGAGTGAGAGTTGTAGGAACCTGTATGCTAATAGAGGGGCGAGATGGATAGGGTTAGGATAGCAACCGAACACTTGACGACCAATCCATCAAACATCTCTCACCCCCACATCACTTTTCTCTCATTGTTTTTTTTTAATCTATCATTGTGCTTATTTGTTAGTTTTTTTTTGTTTTGGTTTTTGAGCATCGCCCATTTCCGAGATCCTTTAATTAGGACTGTGGCAATCAGGACATGATAGTACACTCGGCCAAATGACACTGTGCCCAGTGGCGTTATAATTTCATAAAGGCCATTTATAGTAGTGGTTAGCTTTGAGATATTAGATATGATGTACAGTACAAGGCATGCGCATGAGAAAATGTTGCTAGATTTTTAATAGCTGCCTATTTCAAGTCATGCTGTTGCTATTTTCGAAAGTTTAAAGTCAACGTGAAATCAAAATTATTTTGACCCTATTTATTTTAGTAGGCGTTTCCGGTACTCTGGTCTTTCTGTTTCACACGATTCATTAGTGCACTTTAGTCTAAATCAAAAATATGTTTGATGACTAATCAACACACTTAACGCAAACTTTACTGACCAATCAGAAACAATTTTGCTTGTCAGGTGATCTTAATTAAGCCAGTGGATCTCAACCATATATTATATTATATTATATTATATTATATTATATTATATTATATTATATTATATTATATTATATTATATTATATTATATTATATTATATTATATTATATTATATTATATTATTACAAACAAGGCTTGACCTTAACACCCTCCAAATGTGGGTAGATTTCAGCTGTGGCGGGTAAGACAGCCACTCCCACTAGCCACTTTGGCGGGTTGAATATAATTTCAGCCTACAGTATAATGAAAGGTAGCTAAACTTGTTGTAGCACAAAATTACAATCCGATCACAATTCTTTATCGATTAACTTGCAGTTAGTGAAGGCTGGATCGGCGGAATCGCGCTGAATGACACACAACAGAAGCGCTCTCTCGCGTGCGCGCTCTTTCTCTCTCTCTGTCGTGCGCGATCAGATCTCCTTGCGCCTGAATAGTCAAATACACGCACACACAGATGTGAAAATGTCCATCGTGTGGAGTATCTCGCGTGAATACAGTCGGTTATCGCTTAAGTGTACGTAAACAGGTGGGTAAAAACTGGATATGTGTCAGTATATTACGTACATGCATTTAGCAGCCCAATTAAATACCTGAATGTCATTAATGTTAATCAAACAACAGAAGATGTTAAATAATTGTTAAATAAACCTACTGTATCTGAAAAAAAGAGTTTAGGCTATTTAATTTACTATTGTATTTGTAATTTGCTAATTTGCTTCTTTGTTTTTTTTATATAGCCTAACAAAAATAACTTACAATTATAACATTTATCATATTATGGTCATGTTACCCACCCCTTTCCCACCTGTACATACCAGCTGATATAGGCTACCATGTAGGCCTAATCTTGATTTAGGTGGTCAATCTGCATTTGAAAGTTTGAAAGGGTTTTAAATCTAGCTAATCAAGTAAAATGACTCAAAATCAAGTAATTTTAGCATGCCAAAGTCAACTTTAATCATATAAAATGTAATTTCCCAACAGCACAATTGTGGCCAGTGAAAATGCTGAGTGGCTAGTAACTTTGAAAAACCACTAGCCACAGTGGCGGGTGAGCAAAAAAGTTAATGTCAAGCCCTGATTACAAATAAATTGACACTCACAGTTTCTGTTTCAAAAAATTGCTAAGCATACAGCTGCTTTGTCATCATTACAGCAGAGGGACCAGAGGAAATATCTTAACCTGCATATTGGATCTCTGAACATTGTGTTGGACAATGTGGATGTTGGCCTCAAAAAGGATGAGAACTGCTGATCTAGGCTGCATAAGCTTTTTTTTTTTTTTTTTCACTTCGACATGTGTAAGGTCATGGAAATATAGTAGGTTACGAATATTGTTTCACTTTGACTTTTTCATACTGTACTGGTTTCGTTTTGAATGGTCTTGAAATGACTGGCGAAGAACCAAAATGTAGCAATGTGAAAGATTACACAGCCTAATTTCACAGACAGGCCGATGCGGGGAATTCACACCGGACGATCTGATAGGTCACTGCGTCTTTCTTGAGAATGTGGTCTAGGCATTTGAGTCAGTAGAGTAAAAGACCCCCAGTGCTGTTTAAAAACTGTGGCCTTGGCTCTGTTCTCATGGTCCTGGTCCATATGCTAATCATTAAACACATGTTGAATGACCAAAGAGTCTGGGACTGCCGAGTCATTTCCTGTTTAACTGTACGTGTGAGCATGTGATATGCATTTAGTGAGTAAAAATAAAGGTTCTAAAATGGGGTTTTCACAGCAATACCACATTTTTGTTTTTAGTGTTAAGAACCTTTTTAAAGAAACTTTTTCCACTCTAAAGAACCTTTTGTGCAATGGAAAGTTTCTGTGGAACTTTGTGGAACCATCAATACCAATAAAGAACCTTTATTTTTAGGAGTATACAGTATCAAGATCCAAGAGGAGTCGATCTGTATTCAAGTGACAAAAAACAGGCCTGGATGGGGAGTGCTGGCAAATGATGGATGTCCTCATTTGGTCAGCTCATTGGATAATGTGATGGAGTACAGTGATGGTTGTTACAGAGTCAGTTTAGTGCATTACGTTATTGACTCGGCTATGAATGCCACATGCTGTATCCATTGTCTGTACAGTTATAATCTTTCCTTCTGCGTCGGCGTGAGATCTGTGTTTGGAGAGCTGTTACTTTAGACCTAAAAATACAAGCTGAGTTCACAGCTGCGATGGAGGCTGCTGTGTTAGTTTCCTTATGGGTTCGAGGGTTCGCTGAAAAGCATGCGATGAGGCTGAGAAGAGGTGGGAAATGGGAAAGCCTGTAGGGAGGGAGTGATTGTGAAATCTCTTTGACAGGGTTCTTGCAGTTACTTTTTTAGTCTTTGTGCATTTCTGTACTCCTTTTTACAGCTCCATGTCGATTCAAAGCATATCTTATGCCATGAGAGAGGATGAAAATGAAGGAGTAGCATGTTTTAATAGCCCCCTTCACGCTTCTATTCAGGGATGTGAAGCTGTGATGGAACACCTGGTGATCCCTGATTCGAAGACTTACTATGGGAAATGGAGCTTTTATGTTCATTAAAGGGGTCCTTGATGGTGATTTCACTTTTTTAACTTTAGTTAGTGTGTAATGTTGCTGTTTGAGCATAAACAACATCTGCAAAGTTATGACGCTCAAAGTACAATGCAAAGGGAGATATTTCTTTTACAGTAGCTGCTTTTTAAGGACTACAACAAACGTCTGGTAGGGACTACAACAAGCTTCTTCCTGGGTTGGTGACATCACAAATCCCAAAATTTACATAAACCCTGCCCCCGGGAATACGCAAGTAAGGCCATGTTGGGCTGCTTTAGAGAGGAGGAAGAGTTGTTGTAGTAGAGTGTTGTTACCATGCCGTCATTTTACGCCAGACTGCTTCACAAATGAGGGTCAATTCAACGCTGGATTTGCACAAAGAATAACATGACAGCACATGCTAGTCGATGAGTTGAATCAACTCCACAGCAACTACCTAAATTGATCCACTATCCATTTAGAAACGTCCAGTTTCATTCTAAAAGTTGTAACTTCTTCCTGAGTCTCTTCATCAGTGTCTGACTCTGGTTTGAAAAATGTAAGGTTGAACACATTTTGGCTGTGTGAGCTTTGTTGTTGTTGAGCAACCGAAGCGCGAGCTGTTAAAGTTCTGCCCTCTTCTGGAAAGGGAGGCACTTAATAGATAAAAAAAATCCCCTTTAATAGGTGATTTTAGGCATCTTCAGATGATTAATGTCAACAATAGGCTTTGGTGAGTAAAGTAAATAAAGTTTGGCAGCTGGTAGACATAGGCAGGTGTAGCAAAAAGTTGCGATGAACGATATATTCAGAGTACTATACCACAGTTGCATTTCCCAAAAGAATCGTAAGCCTAAGTAGATCGTAGAACCATTGAAACCAGTGGTCTTTATGATCAACTTAGCTCACGATGCTAGATTACTTTTGCCGTCATCTAAAGTTAATCTTTAAAGACACTATTAAGTTTATAACACTGTCAAATGTCATATTTAGCAAATGTCAAAATGAATATCCATTTTTCATACTGTGCATTATGTTGTGATTCTTAAATTCTCTTTTCTATTTAATTGATTTTAGTTAGTGTTTTGGTTTTAGACAAAATATTATAGAATTTTTCATACTATTAATACCAAAATAGGAAAATAATTATCGGCTTGCCAGTATCAGTCTCAATTTTTAATAATAATGCATGGCAGAAAGTCAGTGTCAGATATCGGGCTTGTAAAATCACCCTTCTGTATCGTTCTCTGTTCATCTTGAGGTCAAAGCGGTGACTGTCGAAAGGTGCATTGAAGCCCTGATATGAGTCATGTACTTGCACGTACATCCATTAAATGTGGAGCACATACAAAGACATCATTTCTCGATCTCGGTTTGCACATTATGGTCTGAACTTATAGAGGAAATGCATCTTGCTTAATCTATATAGGAAATGTATTTCTCTTTCTCCCTTTCTGCTCTCATGCACTCTTGAGTCAAGGTCTGGTTTTAGTCAAGGTTGTGGTTTTCCATCCCCCACAATTCCATAGGGCAGTGGTGAAAAGCTCAAGGGCTTGTTCTGTAACTGCCCTGAAGCTGTCAGTGTGTAAGCAGTTATATAAGTGTATGCTATATAAGCACCCATAATTACACCAACCTTGGGTCAGTGTTTTGTGTACCGTAATGAACAACTAGAGGAAATTGAGCCATATGACCCTCAGAATCTATGGATTATGGGAAAGTGTGATTGGTTCAAACACTGATACACCACAGTACATAATGACAGAAGAAAGGGTTTGCATCGATATAAAGGATGGGAATTAGGGCTGCACGATATTGAAGAAAAATGTGGTTAAATAATGTGATATGCGATGCAAAAATGCTTAAAGTGTGTGTAAAAAAAGAAAAAAAATGAAAAAAGAAATATGTTGACTGAAAATTATGCAACCACCAACATCTTACATGTTTCAATGGCTTGTTGATCCTTTAGACACATTGTGTGCCCAGTCTGTATGTGTCAACCTAAAACTTTACTTTTCATAACTTTTTGAATTGTTAAAATCATTCAGTTATCGCAAGCCATTTCGCATATTGTGATTTATACATTTGTTACGTCAATATATATTTTCCATTTCGATAATTTCAATACATTGTGCTGCCCTAACAGCAATCATAAGGAATTTGATTCTAGTTCTGATTCTACTAAACAGTTTCAGTTCCTTAATGATTCTATTAATAGGTAATTTAGAAGAAGCACCGAATTATTCATACTAAATATATAATTGTCACATAATGGCTGGTTGTAGTAAGCGCACAAAGATGAAGAATTCACAAGAACAATCTTTAGTATCAATACTAAAACAGGAACTTAGACAACAACCACGTAAACTCAAAATGCAAATGACACAAGACACTGAACAAAGGAAACTGAGGACTTAAATACAAGAGAGAGTAATCAATGGGAAACAGAACAGGTGCGTAAATTAAATTAACAACCATGGAGATTAACCAGGAACACAGACAAACAGAACAGAACCAAACTAATACACAATGAAACTAAACCAAAACAGAACTACACGTTACAATAATACCATGTTGGAAAGGTTACTTTGGAAATGTAATAGGTTACAGATTACAAGTTACCCTATTTAAAATGTAATAAGTAATGTAACTATTTCATTACTTTATTAAAGTAATGTAACTGATTACATTTGATTACTTTTCAAATTTCCAGCACTGGAACACATTTTTATTACTCGCCATGGTGGCAACTCTCAGACAGGTTGTAGCCTAAAGCCTTCAGCGGCAATGTGGATTGATGTCATTGGCAGACGTGGTGCGTTGCAAATTCAAACGAGAACCAATCAAAAGCATCAGAATAGCATCGCTTTACTAAACAGCCTTTAAGTGGCTGAAAACAGGCAATGCAACAAATTATTATTATTCAACATCCTAGATTTTTACAGAAAATATTCAGATGTAACCCCCTTTGTAATTGTAAACATTTTCATAAGTAACTGTAATTTATTTACACATTTTTTCTCAGTAACTGTAACTGATTACAGTTACATTTATTTTGTAATTAAATTACGTAACTGCGTTCGTTACATGTAACTAGTTACTCCCCAACTCTGGCCATACCATATATGATATATTTTTTAATACCAAGGTTTCAGATGGTGGAAATGCATTTTTCTGCTAGTTTGCGCCACCTCTTGGACTGGAGTATGAAGCGCTCAATGGCACACAGAAGAGCAGTGACATCTGACATGATTGTTAAAATTGATTCAGTGTATTTTACTGCTAAAATTGTTAAAATGGAGTGAATTCAGCGAGTGAGTAATTTTAGAGTTCAAGACTCATTTGTGAGTCATTTTGATTCATTAAAAAGAACCAGCTCAAAAGAATCACTCATCTGTGAATAGGAATACGCTGGTTGTCTTGTATGTATATTGTGACATGCATTCAAGCAGGAACTACACAATGGAATGGAATTCTCATTGTATTATTTCTCTCTTATAACATTCAATTCAGACCTCAAGCTCCATGTCACTGTAGATTCATTCACTTTGTAGCTCTACAGGAATTTGTAGCATTTTGTTATGGTATTTCCTCCTCAAAAAAATTATTTGGTTCTGTGTTTTTTAATATCCAGAACCAATTCTAAGCCAGTATGATTCTTGATACCCAACCCACACTGTACTTTTCATGTGAAACACACAGAGGTTACATACCCACTGACTCATCTATTAATCGATCCATCGATCACACCGCATGGTAGATCACCTCAAGACCACATCCTGATCTCGATATTCCTCCAGAGTGAGACACAGATAAATAGATCAGGATGATTTGCAGTAGACACTGGAGGAGCTGTAAAGAAGCAGAACACATTGATTAGGTGAGAGTGAGTCTGAGAGCTGAAGAAACCTCCTCGTCTCGCACGTAGGACAAGGGCACTTATCATTAATGAGAAGATGGGAGTGATTGCTGCAACAGCAATGAATATCAGTGCATATATCATGTAATATATGGATTAGATATGTTAGTGTGCATATAGTGTGTTTTAATGGATATGTGGGGGAGTTTCCATGTGTTTTAGTTGGTATGGTTCTGTTCAACACTTTGTCTGTTCAGCACTTTGTTGAAAACAGGGGACCCATCTGGGCAGCATATCTCAAAGCCAGACCACTCTTAATTCTCTCTCTGTCACTCTATCTCTCTCTCTGCCTGATGGTGTGGTGAAGTGGCACTTAAACTCCCACTCAACTGGACTGTATTCACTATCATATGACTAGTGTATAAACAGATAAACTGTGGCCACAAACATTATGCACTGACCAAAACAGATCAACTTCCTTTAAGTAGTAATGCTTTTCTGCTCTTCTCATGAGGTATGGAGAGGGCAATTCCTGTTTCTGTAAACTGGTGTGTAGTAAAATTATAATAATGGGGAATAAATATAAAGCTCCAGCATTGACAGTGTTTTTGCTCTTCTATATGCATAATTTTGATATTGAAATAATTTTGCTATATTTAGGGTTAATAAAGGTTAATAAAAACTGTTATTTTAATGAGGCTTTATTGGCATAATCTTTTATTATTATTTCTTAGAAAAATATTTTAACTTAAACATTTAAATTATGTCTATATATTTTTGCTTTACTGCTAATTAATATTTGGAAAAAAAACATAAAATGGAGGATAAAAATGGTCTGTCCAATCAAGGTTATGTGATTCAACCAATGTGCAGAAAACAATATATAAAACAGGAAATGATATCATAAAGAGAGAGAGTGTGTGTGTGTGTGTGTGTGTGTGTGTGTGTGTGTGTGTGTGTGTGTGTGTGTGTGTGTGTCAAGGTCAACAAGTCTCTTTGACCTTTTTTGAAAGGCAATGCTAGTTTAGGTTGTAAAATGTGCAAAAACTGAATATTTATATATGAATAGTTCCTGATATTTGCAAAAACAAACAAACAAACAAAAAAAACTTTACCAATTTTACAAATTTAGATGTGTACCTCATCGTTGTCATGAGCTACATAGATGGCAATTCCTTTCTTCTACAGCTCACTTGTATGTATTAGGCTAAAGCACAATATGGAAGCTCATTTTATGGAAAGCACCGGCATAATTGTTTTTTTTTTTTTTTTCGCAGGAATTCTGTTTCAGTTTTTGCTCTTGGCTCAAGTGAATCCAATACTTCCCTTCCAGAATTGTGCAGCGCATCAGAGCAAAGCAAGCAGGTTTCAATTAAAGAACGTGGGAGTTTGGTAATTTATTGTTATTTTGGACCTTCTGCTGCACTTAACGTCACGGCATTTGTGTAAGTGTGTTTGATGTCTGTGAGAATGTCAGACTTGATCAAGAGCATCTTGATTTGTGCATCTTATGTACGTGTAGCTGCGTGCATCTGTGTGTGCACGCGTGTTCATGCTTGTGTAAGAGGTAGTGGATTTGATTGATTGAGAACTAAAAGCCCTGCTGAGAGGCGCAGACAGCTGTGGGGAGAGAGTTAGCCGTGTGTGTGGAATGTGTGGGCCTTAATGTTGATGCATTATCACAAGCGCTGGTCCATTAATAATGACACATGTAATTTGCTGCCTCTCTAGTGCCCTTCTTCCTCATGCCCAAAATGGGATAAAAAGCCATGATTGGTGCGTTGTGGAGAAAGCTGTTTGTCAAACTGTGGATAACCCTAATCTGCCACAAATAGGAGGACGGCACTGGCAATGCTAACCGATTATGTCGGCCCCCGCGCCCTGCACGGATCTCCGTACTGCCCATTTAGAGCCGTTTAACTGGTGATCCTACTGGGACATTAGTGTGTGCAGTGGAGACATATCAAATGACTGTAAATCAAAATACATTGGAATGTGTGAACATTTCCTACGTTGTTTTAATAAAGCTTGTAACCATAGCTTGCAATTTTTAGCAGGATTCTTGAGAGATGTTCAGCTGTCATATATGTGAACTGAACCATGACTGTTAGAAAGTAAGAAATAAAACACAGCAATACTTTTTATAATATTTAATAATTAAAGTATTTATTATATTGTAATATTATAGTATTATAGTATTATAATTATGATAAATATACCAAAAAATATATTAATAATTATTAGAGTCATCATTAGACATACATGCACTAATTTTCTTTTTTTTTTTTTCCTGAAAGTTCTGTTTATATGAACCCTATAGACCTTATTTACCAGAGAAACAAGCGCGCCGCCATCTTTAGAATATTGTCTTTGAACTTCTGTTTTTGCGGTAGCTCTGTATATTTCTATGGCATCGCTGTTGAAGAATAATTAGCTGGTGAAGTGGATTTACCTGTTGTGGGGTTAATGAAAGTGCATTTGTTATGTTTAAAGCAGATGTCTTAACAAATGTCAGTAGACCGGGAAGATTTTAAAATGAGCAGTTCTTTCATAAATACATAAGATCGCTGTGGAAATACAAGCCGGAAGTCAAAAGACAACGAGCATAGCGCTGAAAAGGGGCGGGGCTACATAAGGTCTATACCTTGCAATCCAATTTAAATATTCGTTTACATGTTCATTGCACGTATTCCGAACAAAACCTCAGCGTAGAGCTGCATGATTCTAGATAAATTGAGAATCACTTTTTTTTTTTTTTTTTTAAATAGAAATCCCCATTCTCCCACAATTCTGAATAGAAGGCCCTCCATAGGTGGTGCAACTGGTGCGACCGGGCCAGGCCTGTACCTCTGTGATCATTTGAATTATTGTAACAGAAATAATAATACTGTGTGGTTGAAAAGACTGTTTGTGAAGCTGTTACATACCTATACATGACAACTGCTCAATGGGTCAGCGGCAGCGTCAACGCAGATTTGAATGTTCCGCTATTATCGTACTTGTCAAAGGTTTAGTTGACATAGCTGTATCATTGGCATTTAGGAATAAGATCACATGGGTGTTTTAATCAAGATTGATCTTATGTAAATATACGCATCATGGCACTGCACATGTGTGCAAGGTATTTTTGAATTCGATTGAGAAAATAGTCAGATTCAAGTATTTACATACTTAATTTTTTCCTATTGATTGGATTATATCAGGTCTACACCACCCCTTCCAACTCGATCGAAATTTGATTCAGATCGAGCTCAGTCAGATTGATTAAGGTGTTTACATGATGGCTTTTCAATCCTATTGCAGATTATTTGGTTGCATGTGAACATAACAATTGAACATTTCTTCTAATCATTATTTTAAACTGGTGATTTCACTATTTTGCTTGAAAATTAATATGTATAAGTGTTTAAAATGTGTATTATTAGCATATAGTTATGTAAGGAACTGTTTCACTTATTTTACTGTGAAATGTTGACAACAAATGATAGACAGCAACAGACAGTCACGGCACTCATTCAAACAGAGAGAACGGATAGAGAAATGACAGAAAAACATCTGGAGTTTTTCACGCTAAATAAAGACAATGTGGCATTTGCTATAATGTGTTTGTCTGATGTTTGCTATAAATGTATTTAAGTTAAAAGGTTTCTATAATGGTTAGTGAGTGACAAAAAAAAACTGTTAATTTGCAATTTTGGCTCTTTTAAATGTAAAATATAGTGTACTTTAAATATGGTTATGGTTATTACTCATTTTAACTTCTAAAAAAAAATCCATTTACTAGAGGTAGAGTATTAGTATTGATCAAAAACATTGACTTTGATAGTACTTATATCAGATCGAAAAGGAAATAACTGGTATCACCCTTGCCTTATATCAGTATCTTGCCTATCAAGTAAAATGATCTTGTTTCAAGGCTGCTGAGATGTATTTCCTGGAAAACAAGACACTGATTAAGAATAGGATTTTTTTGCAGTGTGTAGGAAAATCCTTCATTTTCAGCTGCGTCTGCTTGTGTGAGTGAGTTTGAGTGTGCACGCTACTTAGCAAGCATCTGTTCTTGTGTGTGTATGTACCTATGTTGGGGATAAAGTGCATGAAAGGGCACAGGTGTGGTTGACTCAGCCTTTTAGACTTAAGTTTGTGAAAGCATTCGGTTTCTCCTGCTTTCTTCTCTGTCTGGCAGAAATGCTAAGCATGCTAAATGCAAAGGGCCATCGATGGTTGTAAACTGGACGAGTGAGCTGTAGGCTGCTGTGATTCGCTGCCCACGGAAAGAGCTGTAAAACCAGCTGGGCTTCTAGTCAAGGTTGATTGGATTGCAAATAGCATCGAGCGGAAGGATCAGCCCACGTCAGTGGCTATCACCGCTAATGACCTCTGCATTGTGCCTGAATTAAAGCCTGTGACAGAGGCCACTTTGTGTGGATGAACATGAGAAATATATTTATAAAATTAACCTTACTTCAAATATTTGTATATAATAATTATTCTCATAACAATAATTAATAAGAAGTTAAAGGGTTAGTTCACCCCAAAATGAAAATTATCCCATAATTTACTCACCCTCAAGCCATCCTAGGTGCATATCTTCTTTCAGACGAACACAGTCACAATTTATATTAAAAAATATTCTGGCTCTTACAAGCTTTATAATAGGATTGAATTGTAACCGTGACTTTGAAGCCCAAAAAACACATCCATCCATCATAAAAGTAATCCATAC